>NC_049180.1:10311785-10622142 GCF_009769625.2 Cygnus olor | reverse complement strand
ATGTAACAGCCCTAGCATTGGCCCTAGCATATGAATTGTTGGTTCCTTGTTCAAGCAAGAACAAACCAACTCAGGTTCTGAAGAAATCGGTGTGGATAGGAGCAAAAGTCAGCTCACTGTACCAAATACCAAAGGACTGGTATTGGCTGCAGTGGGCCACGTTGATGATTGTTGTTAAACACCTCAAATCCAAGTCAAAACACCTTCAAAACACTTCCTAAAAGCAAGCAGAAAGCATCTCATGCAGGGATTAGAGCACCATGGCATGATAAAATAATTTTTGAGCAGCTGTAAACTCATTTGTGGAAGCAAGCAATCCCTTTAAAAGGTCCTATTTCCTGCTTTTACCTCTGGAAACTGATTGTTTTAACTGGTGCTTCTTATAAAAGAAAATAATACATGAGGTGACGCTTACAAAACTACCTCAGCGTTTTCAGACACAACTGCAACTTGAGGCCATTCCCTCTAGTCCTACCACTAGTTATCTGCGAGAAGAGGCTGACAAAAGTCAAGAAGTATGAAGGTTGCAGATGAAGTTAATGTTTGTTATAACAAAATTGTGCAGTATTATTAAGAAATGTGCATAATTAAATGCTTTTTTGATGGCCAAATTTGGGGAGAAAACTGCAACTGCTCCACAGCTGGTTCTGAAGTGGTGTGTGAAAGCTGCAGGGCAATCACAGGGAAAGACTGATTTCAGAAAGTCTGGAGAGGAGCATGCATATTAAGAAAACTGGAAGTCACCTAGTCATCCTCTAGCTCTTCATGTTTTTTTACCCAAGGGTCACATTTACTACAAAATATATAATTCAAGAATCTGAAATTTCTTCCCTGGACTGCCCATTTAACAATAGAAAAATACTTTTTGGGGGCCCAGATTAACAGACCAATACCCTCTTTAGACATTCTTATTGATAAGCTGTTGAGTTGCATGGGACTTCCTCCTGTTCACTCAAAGAATGAAAAAGTTTTTTAATGTAAACTGGAGTAAAATATTGCAGTGCTTTGAGTCCCTAGTGGTGATGCTTTCTGCTTAGACTTGAGCAGAGTTAGTGGGAGGAGGCAGGGAAGCTCACTTCGCCTTTCTTTCTTTTCCTGTCACAAGTATAGAGAAAAAAAAAATCTTCGGTATACTCTTCCAAATACTGTTATTAATGGCTTCTGACATTCTTGCCCTCCTTAGAGAAAAGGTCTCCTGTCTTTTAGTATCTGTTCTCTAAAACAGGTTTTCTGGGTCTCTTACTCCAGCTTATTTTAATTTCCTCATCTCTTACCCTTGTCATTTTAACCTCTTTCCAAAAACAATTGATGAGAGTTAGAAGAGTTACCTGCGTTGTATTAAATCTCAGAAGAAACTAAGACTCTATTTCTTCATTCCATAGGGAAAAAACAAAAACAAAACAACAAAAAAAACACTACTTTATGTTGTTTATTACCTAAGACATCCTGTTCTTGTGTCTCAGGACTTGAATGAGTGAAATTCCTGCAATATATGCAAATTAAACTCATTTGCAAGGTGGCTATACAGGTAGCCAGTTGAAATCCCAACCACAGAAATTACACTGGCAGCCAAACTGAAGGCACAACCAGCTTTATTGCACACACAGGTAATTCTGATTTTCTCTTTGCACTGCGTTTGACTCTGCAACTGAGATAATGCAACCTTAATATCTTAGAGACTAGTTTAGAGCATTTCCCTCTATAACAAGATTCAGCCATTACTGTCACTTACCTCCCAATAGCGTTTACCTCCATGGTAAAGATCATCCTCTCTCAAGTTGAAGGCCTGATTTTGCATTTTTGGTGTCTTCAAAATTGCCATTGTAGCAATTTGGGTGTACAAGAGCTCCAACACTGGAACATGTAGTTGGATTTAGCACTGGCCAGATTTTTGAGGTAAATCTGCCTGGTAGTCATATCAAAGGCATGGTGGGGGTTCTCATCTTCAACTGTTATTCAAACACTGAGTAGAAAAATGTACTTCTTAAATAGGGAAAATTCAGATCTGCGGAATGAGACAAAGCAAAACAAAAAAAGAGTTGAACATGAGCATGCCCTGGCCCATTGTCTCCTTGCATAGGTGATGGGGGAGGAACAGCTGCTCTGCTCTGAGTCCAGGCAGCATCTTTCTGAATTACATAAAGCTGCAGAGTCCCCAAGGATCACTAGGAAAATTTCCTCTCCCTCACCTCTGAGACTCAGCTGTGCGTCTCCTCCCAGCTCCTGAGCAGTTTGCACTCCATGCTGCTCCTCTCTCTCCTCTGCACACTCTGCACTCCTGCATCTGCCACTCTGAAACCAGCACTGATAAATTGGTACCAGGATTTTTCATTTTTCTGTGAATTGTTCTTCATCCCTGTGTGTTTTAAGTTTTTATTCTGCTGTCCAGGCAGAATAAATCTTAGAGTTCACCTTATTGTGTCAGCAGTGTCAATATGTGCATTCATAGCTTCAGTTACCCTGTATGAAAAGGGTAACTGAAGCTTTGTCCCTTCAAAGTAACAGACTGAAGAAAAGCATCTGCCTTTGGCATTTTCATCATGAAACAATGTTGAGTAGATTTTCCCTCAAGCACTAAATGTATACTACTGTATTGATTTTTTTGGGGATCTTGAAATAAAAGTGTGATTTTCCCAAAGCCTGCTTGAACTAAATTATTATAAAAGACAAGAAAGGTAAAGCATTATACTGCTTCATTACTCTCCCCATTGACTTTCACTTCATTGTAAGAAAATCTACTATGATCAAAATGCACCCATCAAGGTTTGGAGACTCTAAGGTAACCTCTCAGTCTGTTAACTGCTTTTTATAAATTTTTGTAATTTTATTTTTGGGTAGGGATTTTTTTTTTTTTTGGCAGCTCCTTAGTATACACTGTCAATGTTCCACTTAAATCATTTTGTCCACTGTATTTGTAAGTTGCTGCCATAGGAACCCTTCTCTCATAAAACATGTATTACAACAGCTCTAGCAAAAATGCTTGGAAGAGTTCTTTTTAGTGGGGGGCTCAGTTGTTTTTTGTTGTTGTTTGTTCGTTTTCGTAGGAATTGGTGGCCAATGTGATGATCTCTGTAATGTTCCTCCAAATCTCTGACAGCTTTGAAGAATCAGTTTTTTGTGTATTGCCACATATTGTTTTGCTTCAATAAATGGAGACTTCTCAACGATTTTCAGTCTGTTCATATATTGGCTTTTTTGCTAACCCATAGCCATGGACACATAGATTACACTCATCTCTGCGCCCTTTGCAAAGTGCACAGATCCATGTTTCCTGAGCTGTCTCCTTTGTTTTCCTAAGCTGCGTTCCCTTATCCTACATAAAAATGTGCTGCATGATGTCAGCGCAGGTCAGTAATGGTCAATTGCCAAGTGTAAGAGGTAAGCCACTATCCTGTAATTTCTTTTTTAAATTGTTGCTAATTAGTATGGACATTTCTGTTTATTCTAAGTAAGTATATATTTTACAGAATGGGATGTAGTGACATTTTACAAAACTGTTTTTGAGACATGAATGTAGTATTGCTGCAGCTGTTACCCCAACAACATTACAAATGTTATTGTGGAAACAACTGAGGGAAAAAAAGTTACTTCACATTCCTCATGATTTATTCCCTCAGCATTTGTCATTTTCAAATGCACAGCCTCTTCTGCAGAAAAGTGGTAAATTGGCTATATTGTGAATGGCAAACCCAAAGTGGCACTAGTGGCAGGCAGAGGGGCTTTGCACCACCTCTTGCAGTATTAGTGGAGGAAGAAACTGATGAAGTTAAAGCACCATGTGACAGAAAAATTTCTCAAAAGATTAATGCCTTCAGGCTTTTGTACATTATGATTCATATCTTCACACTGATTTCAAGTCAGATTTTCCACATTTTTGTCAGAAAATCCTCTTTAATTATTTATTGTTTATATGGAAAGTATTTTCCACTCTGAGGTCTTGCATTAAAATTTTAAGCTACTGGTTTATCAAGATTTACATTTGTTGATGATGAAGAAATTGCTTTCTCTTGCACAAATTAGAGCCGACTGTGAAGAGAGGCAGCTAATCTGAATGAGTGAATACGTTCATCCAGGCTTTGCACGGATGACATTTCCTTTTCCTACGTGAATCAGCCCTACCCTCCTTGCTAGGAAGGAAAGACCTGCTTCTTCTGATACTGCCCTCTAATGACTGAAACAGCCCTTTCTTCAGCTCTGCCCGTTTTACACTGTTCCATCGTGCAGCAACAGTGGGGCTGCAACAGCAGACGGACGGCAGTGCTGCTGGGGACACGTCTGCCACAGCACACAAACTCCTTCGTGCAGCTGTTTCTGGCCAAAAGTCACCGGTGCTCCTGCCCAAAAGTGAAAACAAGGGCTTGTCTTCAGCACCAACTGCAGAAGATGAGATCCACAACTTCCTATTCATAGAAATGGCTCATCTAATCTCCTCTTCATTGGACTGAAAATTCAACCCAGCTGGCTCTTGGATTCAATTTAAAAATAAAGTGCTAAGCAATTGGCCTATCGAATTATCTAATCATATTTTATGCCCTGTGACTACAGCAATGTTTCAGTTTGGTCAGCCCAATTACGTTCCCCGTTATCCAAAGCCCATTCACATGAGAAAGCTCTAACATGGCAGCTGAGGTGGGAATGGAGGAGATTGGGTAAGAATATGCTAGAGGACAGAGAAGATAAAAAACATGAATCAGAGAATTCAATTATCTTTTGAACTGTAAAAAATGGTATTTTAGACAATTGCACTTCGCCCCCAAAAGACAAAATATAGCCTTTTTTCCGAGCAGTGGAAGCTGTGCCAAATGTACAAAGCAGCCTCCTATCTGTACTGAGGATGTGATATGTCTCTTTGCCTTTTAATGAATCAACTGACTAGCATTTATTTTAAAAACGGGTCATATTTAGAGACATTTTTCAAAGAGCACCAGTTTGATCAGAATGCAAGACTGGGTTTATTTCAGAGACACAGCCTTCCTTCCCAGAAAGCAGACCTGCTGGGTTCTGGGCACAGCTGCTGCTCTCGCTTGCAGCCTCCCTGCACGACTTCTGGGCACGAATATTTACAAATATCTGCATGAAAATTAGGCTCAATGAGATTCAACTTGGGCACCAAACATAATAACCACAGTCACCTTCCTTTGCTGGCTAGCCTCTAATTTCAGGTATAATTGTCTGGTTTTAACTTTACAGTCACAAACATAAAAGTAATTTCTCAGAGAAGGTTATTTGCTGTCTCAAAAACTCTGTTTTGCTAAACTATCCTTTAGTTCTGTACAAGTTTAAGCTACTATGAGAACAGTTTCGCTTGGTTTATATTAGCATTTGCAGTGTTAAAGCAATCTGTGCTAAGGAGAGTCAGAAAGGAAGCTCAGAGAACGTGTGTGGTTTAATTGTGTGCATGTGTGTATGTGTGTGTGGTACTTCCAAGCATCCTGTATTTCAGGTGGCATCTGTCTGCATCCTTGAAAATAAAAGGCTCATACAATTTTGCTAATGTGGTGCTACAGCTGTGCCATTTTTTTCCCCTTAAGCCCTGACAGGCATCTTTGTTTGTTTGTATGCAGGGGCTCTGTTTGAACTGTTGCCTGGTGTCCTTGCTTTTTACGCTGGCAGGAGAGGTGATTTTTTTTGGTTTTGTTTTCATTTTCAGAAGATGTGGTAATTTTTTTGCTACCATTACTGTTGACAGCAATGACTCCTGTAGTCCAGGCTGGCATCACACTAGGGTCAGAGATAAAGAATTTGGCTTCAGAAAATAACATGGGTTCTTACTGAGTTTCAGAACCGGGGAGATGCCAAGGAGCAGTGAGCGAAGTGCAGGCCTCACCGTGCGCGCGGCCTGTGCTCCCCCCAGCCAGCTCCCCGTCCAGTGGAACTACCTGGGGGCTTACAGAGTACCAGGGCGTATAAATCACGTGTAAACCAGAACAGCTCCACCACTAAACGTGACATAGCAGTTTTAATTTAGGACCTGATTTTATGTGTTGTTTTACTTGTTACTATTTGCACGCTTTAACTGTGCGGCAGCCCTTTCTTCCCACTGCTCTGCCCCTTTGCGTTCTGTTGAGTAGGGGCAGAAAAGCAACAGCATTCACTGCTGTCCCAAGACTGAAAAGAGGTGATTTTCACTTGTTTCCAGATTAAAAAAAAAAAAAGGGGGGGGGGGGGGGGGGGGGGGGCGGGAGGGGGGAGAAGGAGAAACTTCTCCAGGCTCAGGCCTCTTTCTGAAATTACAGCTCTGGGCACTTTGGCAGGGTCCCTCACCTCAGCAAGGCTTGGGCCCTGTGTGAGGTTTTCCCAGCGTGGCGGTTCAGCACTGACTATGGCAATGCAAATCCCTGAGTCACACCCGCAACGCCTGCCCGATGACAGGCTGACTAATGCTGCTTTGACAACACCCAATAGATTTTGCAGAGAGTAAGGTCTCCTCAGAAATTTGTCAGCAGTAGTTTAGGAAATACTTACTGAAGATTTACAGAGCTAACAGCTCTGTGGGTGTTTGCTGTTTGGCTATCTACATAAACAAACAGCTGGTGCAGCTGGAATAAAATCAGCGAAGTTGTTACTAATTTAGACTCTTTGGGCACGTCTCTGCTTCAGGCGCAGAAATGACTGCGGTGGAGCGTATTGACACCCCAGCTAATTTGAAACCACCTAGCTTTGTACCAGAGGAAGTCAGCTACAGCAGCATCAAGCTCATCATGGATTCATTTACCCAGCTTTTTGGCTTGAACATTTGTGCCAACAGGATTAGTGAAACCCTTTTAAAACCAGAATAAGGAGATACAAAGGACTTGATTCAGCAGCAGTTTGATTCACAGAGAAAACTCACAGTAGCTCACAATAAGAGCTGTGACAGTCTACAGAGATGGAGACAAGGAGCTTAAATCTGCAGTGGTGGACAACAGGGAGGCAGTGAGCCAAAAAACGCAGTGGCTGTGGGGAGGGGTCCAGCCCTCACTGTGCATCCTTTATATCACTGCAAATGGAAAATGTCACATGGAAAAGAAGGAGACTCCTATTAATAAAGAGTCACTGGGGTAATGTGCAGCAGAAGAGAAGGAGGGATTATGTCTGGACTTGTTTATCTGCAGAGAACTTTATGTACTATGAGAGCTCTGACTGACTGCTTCTGGAAGACTTTCTTAACTTTAGAGTCAAAGGTCAGGGACCTTTCCCACATCACTCGGAGTAGCTGGCAGGAAAAAAAACACCCTTTATTTGTAATAATTTTGTATCAACAATGACTTGTTTTATACATGTCACTTTTGCTTGTTAGGAGCTGGTCAGACAAGCAGGATAGGCAATTAATTGCCCAAGGCAGTCAAATGCTCATTGTATGGTAACTTCTGGTTATGAGAAAGGACACAGTCCCACTTAACTAACCTATTGACCTAACCCTAATCTCAGATTTATTCTTAGATTTATTCTTCTCACTAGTGTGAGAGTCAGCACATTTAAAAAGTGCAATAAACAAAAATGTAAAATATAAAATGAAAACATCTAGTACACTTTAAACCTCCACCACAAGCAGCACTGCTGAGACAGCAGTCTGTGAGAACAGGACTTGCTGATAAAAGCAGTTTCTTGTAAAAGACTGCCTCGTTCAAAGTATTCAGGACCATGGGTCATTACTAAGGCATGGATTAGGGCTAGGTCTTCAAAAAAGTACAGTGAAGGCTAAAGATCTGGACATTAAGAAGCCTCCTAAGGCTATGCAAACCAAGCCCAAAGGGGATGACAGTAGAAAATATTATCCAAATATCAATTGGAAAGCAGTCACAGTAGTACACCGAAGAAAGAGTGAGAAATACCATTGCTACAGGCACCCTGCAAGCCTGCCAGACTCTAATGAGACAGCCTGACTAACAAGGGAAAGATATGGGAGATGTTCAGCAGGAGCAGACCTCGACCTTGGAACTGAGCCCAAATTCTGTAGCAGAGGCAATAATGAGAAAGACAAGATCAAAGGAGACAGCTCTAACAAAGAGGCAAAAGAGATAGGTAAAGACACATGAGCACTTACCAAGTACGTGGCTTCTTAGTCCTTTGCTTTGGGCTTGACCTCTTCTTCTCCTGACTCTCCTCTTCTTCTCCCTTCACCATTGAAAGCCCAAGCCTGGTGACAGGGACATCCTGTAGCTGAGTTGATGCAGCACATTGTTTACAGCACGCCTGCTTGATACATTCACAGCCATTATGCATGGGTAATTTTTATTACCCAGGGGCTTTTCTCTTTTACATATCCCCAGCTACAATTTTACTGAAATCATTTTCTTTTTTATTGGCCTCTTACATTGTTAGAGTGCCCGTGATTTCCCCAAGGTTAGATGATGAATGACAACATATCATACAAAGACAAAATACAGGCATTTGCCAACTATAAAACTGATTTTTTTCATTTGATATGTTTCTTTTTCTTGTGCAACAATAAGTTACCTTGATGGTATGAACAGTACAAAGAAAAGTGTAACA
Source organism: Cygnus olor (assembly GCF_009769625.2). Classification (NCBI taxonomy): domain Eukaryota; kingdom Metazoa; phylum Chordata; class Aves; order Anseriformes; family Anatidae; genus Cygnus; species Cygnus olor. Next base: position 10,613,667 of record NC_049180.1, on the reverse strand, counting down.
AGGACTCTTCTGAGTACAGGATTATACAAAGAATAGATTTGATAAAGATAACAGATTTCTCCTCACATGATCGACATTCAAAAAATGTTTTAACCATTTTAAAGATAATTTCAGATCCAGTTATCTGGGTTCAATTCTGCAATCAGTTGTGCCTAGGCAGCCAGCTGGGTCCTTGAGAGGTTCCAGTGACTTCAACAAAACCAGAGGGAACGTAGAGACATAGCCTTTAATGTGTACCCTATCAAACATAGTCTCAGTTTCTCAGCAGCTTAGGGGTCTCTTTTCCACCCTTCCTTTTCCCCAGACCTCTCCCTCAAACAAGGCAGCTCTTATGCCAGCTGGTCAGCCAAAAGCCAGCAGCGTGCCTCTCCTCCTCCCTCCTCCCCTCTTGCTGCAGGCATTTGATAGCTGCAATAGCTCCCAGCCAGCCCATGCAGGAGGTGGCTTTTGCACAGACAGTATTTTCTGTTCAAACAGGCATTCCCAGCTGCTCCCAGGAAGTGGAACATGAATATCATCGCTTTTCTGGCTGAAGTTATGTGATCTTAGCCAAGCTTTAATCTGACCAATTGGTCCTTCTTTACAAAGCTGGGAAGAAGTAACAAGCAATGTGTGAGCATCCACAGGCCTCCAGTCAAGCACCCAGTGTGAGACTGCTGCAGTACCTGCAGATGAAAGGGGCTCAGGGATGTCCATGGAAACACAGTATTGATCCAAACGTGTGAACAGACGTTTCCTCCCAAGCACGTGTAGACTCTCTATGGGCAGCAGCGAGTTGGCCTTAGAAAAAGAAATTTGATTTCAGATGAAGAAACTAAAGTAAAAGATAGACAACAGACACTATTTAATTATGTTAAATTCTTCAAAAAATCTAATAATTATAAAAATCTCCAAGTGAACGTTTTTAGGTTCACGGACCTGAAGGTGAATATTCTGGTGACAGAATGGTAGGATATAAGAATACCATGTGCTCTGAACACTACAGAAATACTTTAAATCAAATACATCTACCTATCCATACAACATTGGAGGGAGAAGAAGATAGACAATTTTGTCTTGCTTTGTTCTGTCCTGGCGTGTTGCCCAAATAGGCCTGGTGACCATAATGACCAGGTACCTCAGTTACTTCTATCCACCTTTTCCAAGACTTGATCCAAAACTGAGAGAAGTTTACGGAAAGATTCCAACTGACCCAAGTCTTTGGTTGACCTATGTACTGGAAGTTCTTGTTTCCAAGATGTCTTGAAATATATTTATGACAATTTTAATGCTAATGTTGCTGTGGATTTCAGAAGCTGTAATCACAAAAATTTTCAGACTCTGTGCTTTAAAATGTGGCTATTTTTTTTATCAGCTCAGTAGTAAAATCAGTATCAGTTGTGCTCCACAGGGTTGTGTCTATGGTTGAGATGGTTCCAATCCACTCCAGACCCACCTGTGAGACCTTCTCCCAGTCCCAAATGGCTCAGTCCTCTCTAAAGCAAGAAGTCAAACCATACTGAAGATCAGTTTGGAAGCAACCAGACACCATCCCTAGGAAGAAATAATGATGTGGTATGTCACATTATTCCCAAATAAGAGATTACATTTCTGAGAATTGAACCTGTGTTATTTTTCTGGAGAAAAACAAAACAAACAACAACAAAAATAATAACCAAACACACAAACCACCAAAAACTATGCCTAAAAAAACAAGCTTTTTTACCAAAAAAAAAAAAGAAAAGGTAGGACAGAATTTCAAGGCATCGAATGTAACTCACAGGGTTTTAAAGAGAAGGCCGAAACAGAAAGGATAAATAACCTGTAACCCAACAAGAACTTAGAAAAAAGTTATGTGCCTGAACTTTTGAACTCAATCTTTCCACTGTACTATCATATATACAAATGACATGACTGATGGAGTTGAAAGCTACATTTCAAATTTTTCAGATGAGATTAAATTAGAAAAAACATCAAAACCATTTCTAATACAATGGAGGTGTTAGATTGATTACACTGTTGGATTAACAGATGGTAATTGCAGATATATGAAGACTTTTAAAGTCTTCCAGCAAAGAACCTGAAGGAGAAATAGCTATTATTTGGAAAGGCACTAGAGCAATCTACCTCACAAAATAGATAAAACTTACAGTTGTAATATTGTTAAGGTTTTCAGCCAATGTACATATGAAATGAAAAATACAGAATCAGATTGCTTAAGGAATAATGGAAAGATAAAAGGACCAGCGGTTTTATTGTCTGAGTCACTGGTTAGATGTCACATAGACTTCAATCATTGAAATGAAAAAATATTTTCATTATACCAGTAGCGAGCAGAGGAAGAGTAATATAATTAAGGGTCCTCTCAGACACACAGTGTCAAACCTCTGCTATCACTTGGAAGAGTCAAGACTACATCAGGATATTCCACCCAGGGAGTTAAGGCTACCATGTACGACTCCCCCCCAGGAGCGCATGGGAGCAGGTAGCACAGCTCACGCACTGAGTGGTGCTAATTCAGCTGTTTGCACCCGTCTTGCAAATACAGGATTCATGACTATACATCTGGCAGTATTTGTACTCCTCAGGAAGACCATATGTGGAGTCAGGTTAACACAAAATGTATAGCAAAGTATCCAAAACGGTATAGCTCTTCATGTAAGTTATTTTTAGACACCATGGTAGCAGAGCAAGTTGCAAGTGGGAATCCTCAGCATTTCAGCATTCGGCAGCAAAGTGAAATGGATCCAGATGCAGTAGCTATAAAATCTCATGATTGAGCCTAATGTTTCTGTGCTTGAAGGAGGCTTTTATATCCAAAGTTCTGCCAATCATATATAAATTGCTGACAAAACTATGAAAATCAAAACTAAGGGTTTTAAAATGCAGAGCTTTTCTCGAGTGATCATAATATTGATAAACAGATGGCCTGGGTGATACGAATGCACAAGCCTTCCCATACCAGGTGCAAAACTTCTGTTCTCTCCCACACATATATATAACCATGGTTGACTTTCTCACCCATGTTCCTTTGATTAAAACTATTTATACTGGATTTTCTAAAGCCTTCGTAAAAGCTGTGTATATGCTGTGGAGAAGTGAAATGATCAAAGTATTTGCAACAGCTCCTACCTTGGGTAGTCCTGGAACAATCGATCTTGGTCATAGTATGACTGGGCATTACTGTGACAGACCTGTGCTGTGAAAGCTTAATGAAAGGCAATGTTAAATCTGTTCTCACAGCCAACAAGAAAGAGATGCCATTCACCAGACTTTTATCTACAAAATGCTGTCCTTTTGTTCACTTACAGAGATGATTAAGAAGTATTAAATGTTGATCTGTTTTCACAAAAATGCTATGTGATTTCCAAAACCCTACTGACCCAGGGTGTTGTGCAAACAATGGGAGGTTTATGCTACTCGATAGCATCCTCTGAAACTGGGAATTCTACTGACAAACTGGTGGAGGGGTCCACAGAGCCCGCCCGCTCTGTGGTGCCAGAGCACAGACCTAGTGTTTGTGTGCAAGAAAGAGTAGCTTTTCTCCCACAGACAAGCTTTGGAAGCTTGAACTCAAGCACGGCATTTATTTGTTCACAAATGGACAAATGTGGAACCTGCTGAGACAAAACTATCCGGAAAATACCAGCTTACAATAAGACCCTAGACAAACATCTGGAAGGTGGGAGGGATGAGCTCAAACTCATTTTGGGGTGAAGCAATCCCTTGCGTTCTGGCCAACACCACTTCACAAGAAGAAAATTCAAGTGGATGTCATTTTCCTGTGGACAATGTGAGATGGCAACGGAGACCACACCTCCTGCTCTGAGCCCAGCCTGTCCTGCCAGTAAGTAAATGGGTCCCACGTTGAGCCAATCTGTCCAAAAACCCTGCCTAAATGTCCCGAAATCACTCTGATCACAAATATTTCAGCTGCATCTCAGCTGGCAGTGATATTTTCTTGTGTCATTCTCTGAGCACCAAGGTGACACACCTGTGTTAAGGTGAATCGGGAAAACCTCCTGGCGACATAAGGATGTTCAGACCACCGGGCCTTACACTGACACCGGGCACTTCTCTGCATGAGCAAATGGAGAGGCAAGGGGTGCACAGTGTGCAGATGTCATTGCCTTGTTTACTTCCAAGATCCTGTAGCTGTGGCTTTGTGAGGCACTGATCAGAAGAGAGAGCTCAATACCATAGCCTGGAAGGATCAGGAAGCTATCAGCCATTCGATACACACGACCGGCACCACAACCACTCAGGGAAGTCATCATCCTCCCAGTGCTGAGCCCACCTATCATGCTGATTGTCATGACATCCTGCTCCGAACGATAAAAATAGCAATCGAAAGACCTCCTGCTTACAATGAACAGTCTCAACTCACTCCAGGGACTGGAAGCACTTTAGAGATTGAATTAAAAAAAATAGAGCCTGTTTTTTTTATGAAAACTGCAAATTCTCAGTCCTAGCAGATTTACCACCAAGTCTCATTAAAAATAAAATAAATTAAAAAGTTATAAAAGTCTTAGCTGATTGAAAATGATGCTTATTTTCATTGCTTTCTTCCTGCTGAGTTTCCGTTTGAATGTAGGCTTAATACAATTTTCCCCCACAAAACTCAGTCTGGAAAATAGGGAACCTTCTCATCCTGCTTTATTGCCTAAACCAGACCTTCTGGAGACAGTTCTTGCTTTGTAAGAAACACCGCATTAGGGGTGACAAATAAGACTACGATCAATGTTTTATTAAGGACAGATTCTCCTCAGAATTGGCTCAGATTATTTTAAATCATAGCTGTTGTGCCTAAGTTGCAATTTTCATTTGAATAGTGTTTTTGAATAGAAAAAGGAATTTGTTCTTAATGCCTAGAGTCCTTGTCAGGTACCAAAAATAAAGCAGGAGCTGTTGAGAAAGCACGCATTCTCATATTAAAGCTATTATTCTGACCAGACCATCTGCAGCACAGTACCCATACTTGTAACTATCTCTATTTCCATTTAGATATGTTCTGTAGCAAAAGCAGCTTTGCCCTTGTAGCCACTGCAATAGCACTGAAGAACTTTTAAAATAGAAACAGACATAAAGGATTTAATTATTCTTACCTAGACTGCATGTTTGCACATTTCTCTCTTGAGAAAACAAAAATTCTGCACATAGAGTTGCTTGCAAAACAATGCTTAGATACATTCCAGAGCAGACATTAATCTGCTTGCAAGTTTACAGTAAATGCCATTATATCCAATCCTAAGTTTGGATATCTCTGAACAAAGAAGCATGTTTGAGACATCTGTATCTGAAACAATAGCAAATATTGAATTATGTGCACTTATGTTGTATTACAGGGCAAGTTGTTATGGCAGCCTTCTCATTAGGAAGCCATTGAAAATAAAATTACACTGAAAAACTGCATAGATTTTAGAATGTTAAACCAATGGATAGATTTTGATTTATTTATCAAAAGATGTAGATCACATCCAAAATATTAAGCATAGTTAATTGTTCATACAATTCATAAAAAAGGACCTGCAGGGTTTAGGGATGACTGCTTTGAGGTACAACTGAGGCAATTCCAGGGGGCTGTAGGACCACTAATCCTCTCTGGGATGCAGCAGGATGGCGTCTGAGCTGACGACTGGACTGCAGATTTCCCTGGAGCCGAACTCCTCTTTCTGCCAGTGACACAAAAGACTTCTGCTCAGAACTCACACACAATGCTGGGGACCAAAGCTGTTTTAGAAAGCTGGTTTCTCTGTATGGTGGTCATAGATCCTCACCATCCTGCTAAATAAGTTAGTGCAGGCACAAACCTAGATTTGAACTTGGAAATGCTGAAGCAGCACTTCAAATTTTAGGACTATAATTTTAAAAGCCTGGTTGAGAATTTTATCAGAATATGTAAATTGCATGCATAAACTGAGCTTCTATGCAAAAGTGACACATGGTCTAAAAGCCTACAATTGACATATTTTCTGTGCTGAATTCTTTCTTGAACTTGGCAAAATTAGAGCTCCTAACTACAAATTTCTAACTCCCATTCTGCTACACATACTGTATTTGTGCAAATTATCATACAGGAAAATTAACATTTCCATAAACGAGGAAGCTTGTACTAGGGCATGAAATGGGTACTTAAAGTCTTATTACTGTTTAGTCCTTGAGATGAGTATGGTATAACAACAACAACAAAATAATCATATAATACGACATTATCCCATGCCTAATAGCTATGTGGAAAGCGAATAACAACATGGTTACAATTTTCTCCATGGAATCTCTGAAGAGATGCCATAAGGAGGACAGAGGAGGACGATGAAGCACAGATCTGAAAGCACAGCACATCCTGCTGTCTCTCTGCGTGAAGATTAGTGGCCCACCATGCCCCAGTGGAATTGCTTCATGGTTTTACACTGCAATAGGAGGAAGAGAGCAAAGAAAATTAGGAAAGAAAGTGTCATTTAAATTTGTATTTTAGTAAACAATATACCTCAAAAAGTTCGTGAATTCTGGCTATAATTCCACCTTGGATGATGATCATAAGAAGAAATAGTTCCTTCTTGTTTCCCATGGATTTAAGACACCTCCAGGCAGACTCTCAGAGGAATGAGATGCTTGCTGTGGGTAGTGAGGGGGTGTTTCCAGATCTGCTACTTATATTCTTTATGAGCTTCTTTCCTTTCTTCCACAACACCCCCACCCCTATTTTCTCTCCTCTTTTGCACATATGCATACAGAAAAGACAAACTCTGTTCATTCTCCCTTCAATGTTACTGCATCATTTTGTTAGTTCTGTGGAAAGATGGGGCCAAGAGGCCAAAAGTTTAACTTCATTCCATGCTACAAAGATGGGGGAGAATGATAAATTTATGGCAAATAAAGAAGTGTTATCCTGCAAACTGAAGTAGGTGCAAAGCAGAGCCATCTGGTAGTCTCTCCTTCCTCCCTCTGAATTATCACATTTCAAGATCAGCCTGTGTTTTCCACCAAAAATTGGGAATCTATAGGCCACAGGCTGGGAAACATCTATAGAGTAGGTGGAGCTGGGGGCAGGAAGCTTGAATCCTCCTCTATTTTGTATTGATTTACTTCCAATCTGCTACTTCTACTTCTCCAAGGAGAAGGAGAGTAGCTGGCAGCCAGCTGGTAGACAGTCACTCAGCTATTTTTTGGCCACTATCATGAATGCTGGAGAAGTCAAGAGGCAGGACCAAATCCTGAAATTGCCGGGGGGTCCTTAATTTCCTTCATTGACCAAGGCTACTGCAATAGACTCCTCTGCAAAAACGCATCCTTTCACCCCTGACTTGAAAGCTGCAGCTCTTTTGACATTTGACTCCATATTGCTGTGTTTGAGCAAACAAGCTTCTGCAGCGACACAGCGTGAGCACAAATTCGGCTCTTGTGATGAAAAGAGAATTCTTCTCGGTCTGTGTGTGTGATTGTTTAGGCTCTGCTGGAGCAGAGTTCATGGGTAAGCAGGGGTGCCCATGACAACGCAGCGCACACAGACCTGGACTCGCTGCGTGGGGATGGTGGGTTAGGACATCCACAGCAAGGAGGATCTTCCAAATGAGGGATGACAGCAAATCACTTCCATCTGTGATGCAAAAGAAAACCTTGCCATCTCATTCTACATACTTGAACTCCTTTAAGTACCTTTCCCATTTGTCCTATAAATAAATAATAGTTTTACCTGTGAGAACAGCATGCTCAGAGTGAAAAGGCTTGCTCTCTTACCGAGCAGGAAAAACGTATTGGCTGCAGTAATGACAACAAGGCAACATTTGTACAGCTCAGTGAACCTCAGGAAAGAAAATAAAATATAAAAATGATTCATAGAGTGAGTCCAGGTTTACTATGCTTGCCATTCTTATTCTGTTTGTTTATTTCAGTTATGAGTCCAAAATTCTTGAATTTTGGGGGGTAAAACACTAGCTTAACTAGCAAAGCAGAACTTTACTGTAATCACAGTCCTGACCAATTATTTCAATCTGCTTGACAATCATTCTCTTTGGCAGGAGAGGGCTGCAATGTGAAAAAGCAGTAGTTTGGAATGAAAAAAAACTGCATAAGGATAGGATTATGCCCTATTTTTCTGTTCCTATACATGCAACAACCGCAAGAACTGCTGTGATGCATCCTTTGGATAGTTCCTTTGGAGGATAAAATACATGGAGGCTTGTACTTCCATGCAGTTGTCTGAGTCATGGAGGACTCGATTTATATCTTAGCTCCACATATCTTCCATAGAAGGACCACTTTTTTTTCTTCTTTTTTTTTTTAAACACAAGCCATAAATTCTTGATCTGAGTATGATGCTTAAGTGGGACTTACTCGTGTCAGAGACTGCATCACAATACAGAAAGAGGTTTTTAAGTGCTGCAGAAATATTGTCCCTTAAAAAGGCACAGAAAAATGCCACAGAATGCAGAATACGTTTATGTCTCTTTTACTCATACTGAGTTCTTTGAATAGTTCTACTTAGTAGAATAAATAAATAGTATTACTATTTATTTGATTGAGGCAATATTTACTGCAACATATTATGCTAATTTTCAACCAACTGCCTCAATCAAATTCATGATGTAAGTTGTTTTTGTTTAAGCCATTCACCCAGGTTTTCATTAAAGCAGAGGAGAATCTATAATGGATTCAATGTGTAATGCAAAGATTAGTTTTAAAATAGACTTATTTCTGCCTAAGTCATCAAATATTACATGTACATGGGTCTAAGTCAAGTGAAATAAGAAGCTGCCTCTGAAAATGATACCATGGGTACAGGGTATTACACAGATTTTTCTACTTGTTCAGTTATTTTTCTACTTCTGTACTTCAGTCTTCCTTCCCAAATCTGTACGTCTTCCCTTTCCATTCCCTGCAGCCACTTTGCCACTTCTGATCCCTGACGCTCCCCAACACCTCAGTCTCACGCCCTCCTTCATGCTTGTCTGAGGCACTGGAGATAAGGAGCGTGGTCTTCCAGTACTCCTGCAGCACCAAAACTGGTAACCAGCCAAAACTGTCCATCCTCATTTGGCAAAGCTTCCACCAAATTTAATAATTAAGGAGCCAATGAGTGATTTTGCATGGTTTGGCTTTAAATACTGTATATATTAAAATGGAAAGGAAAGCAAAGAGATGCTGTCAGTTAGCATTCCCGTATTTGGGTACAAAATTAAGAATCAAAGTCTTTTCTCAAATTAGAGTAGACATGAACTCTTAAGAACAGGGCAGAACATACCAGCAAAACATACAAATGAGTTCTGAAAAGCTATTTCTATTAATAATGAGCCATCAATCCACCTGGACAAGATTTTTTTAAGTTCTCAGGGACATTTACAAGCTAATAACTAAATCAAATCAGGTAACAAGGAAGTAAAGGAACAGAAATCTTCAAGGCATCAGCCACAGTAAATGGAAACAATTGGAAGATATTCACAGAAATTATTTTTCAGCAGTTTACTATGAAGGACCTGCCAAGGGCATAAGGTTAAACTAAACCCTTCAGGAATAAAACCAGCAATGACATCCATCTGTTTGGATGTCTAGCATACATATCCAAAATGAGCAAAGGAATTCCTGAAGAATCTGAACAGCTTAATAATTTGGCCTACATAATTTCAAGGTCCAGACAAGATGCACCGGCGAGCCAAGCTAACACAAATTAGGTGTAATTCTCTGACACAGGGCCACAGAGGACAGAAAATTGCTTGATTCATATTTGATGAATGACTGATATGAAGACTTGTTTGATTTATTTGGAATAAGGTGTAAAATGATTCACCTTCCTCCTTCCCATCTTTCTTTTCAGTCTATACAGCTGCATAAATGACTAGCGAATATACTCATTAAACACTTTGTTGGATCAATTTTTCAAAAACGTTTACAGACTCCGGATGTTTTTTCCTTTTTGTTTTCTTGCTCACATCATCCTACTTCGCTGTGAATTACAGAGGGCCAGCAGCACAGGAATCAGAGCCCTGGGACACCTCAGCCTTCCTGGTTACAAACACCAGCACCAAGCACCTCGTCCTTAGCAGCTGGGAGAGGTCTCACAACACCTACGGCCACCCTGATGCCATCCACCAGGACCATTACCCTTTTACCCCAGGAATACCCAAATCACCCCAGTACAGTCTTGGGAACAAGAGAAGGTGTAATTACATAATGCCAGAACCTGAGGTACTCCAGTGACTGAAATTCTAGGATGTTTAATGCTTTGTGTTTATTTTTAATGTTACTCTGTGTAAAATCAGAATCCTTACAATTCTTTCCATTAAGACATTTCAGTAAAAGCTTTGCTGGTAAAATGAGACGATGCCTGTTGTTTAATCCCTGACATTTCTGTTGTATTTTTCCTGCTGCTCTTGTTGCGCTCAGTTTGTTTGCTGCTGGCTCACTAAAGCTGAGCATCATGCTACTAGTTCCTTAGATATATCTGGGGGAAAAAAGCAACCCCCTTACAAAACCCTAACTAACAAGACTACCAAAAGCACCAAGTGGCTGCAGCATTGTCCCTGCATGTGGGTGACCAGAGAGCACAGCAGACACAGCAAAGCAGCAGAAACCTGAATGCTACCGCAGCGTTGAGGATCAAACCTGGTGCAATGTAAGCAAGTGTAACTACATCCAAACTGGTAGTTGTGCCTGCTTTTCCCAGTACGGTTTTCTGCCAAAAGCATGTACCAGCAGTACACAACCACAGCCAAGGCTGGTCAACCTTCCAGAGAGCACTGCTGGCCAACAAGGAGGGATGTGCTGGGAAGCCAAAACCTGCCATTTTACAAATATTGTTGTTTAGCAGTACTGTTACTGCTTCTGTTTGTTGTGTGCGAGGAAGTCTGTGCTGCTTGTGAAAGGCTCAAAATAATGAATTCCTACCTAAGTGACATGCTTGCATGACATGCTGGCAATGTCACCTTTCCTCTGCAGTGAGCAAGGTGAGGATCAGATCAGAAGCTGGAACTTCAGTAGCAGGTAAGGTCCCCAGGGATTTACCTGTGAAGCCCTAGCACAGCAGACACCACAAGCATAAGCTTACAGGATGCTGCAAATCAAACAGCAGTGCAAACCTTATCAAAGCCCAGCTCAAAATTGGTGAAGATTGTGCCACACTTTTTAAAGCTTTCTGTTCTGCATGGCAGAGATTACAGTGACATCGGGTCAAACCCTGACATGGATCAAAGCTCACACTGACTGTTCTCACACATAGACCCTACTTCAAATAACAAAATCCAAGAAGGGGAACAAATGATAAAACATACTCCAAATGCCAAGACGTATCCCCCAGCTACTGCTGAGCCAGAGGCGCAGATTAACTTGCCATGACACACAGGGAGCAACAGCGTAACTAGAATAAGCAATCCAACTTTTAGCGTTTGAGATTGCTTAATCATAATGAAATATGTTGGGCCCGTATACCATGTGTCCCCCAATCAGACATTGTTCACGTTCTTATAGCAGGCCTACTCATCTTTCTTCTTAAAACAAATAATCTCTCAGTCTCACTGTAAACCACGGGTGACACTTAGTATTCTGATCACTCCGTGCAAGTCCACCTGGTATATAGTGGTTTAAATCCAGGCACTATTATGGCTATGCATTTTCACTAGCTGCATGGTATAACACAATAGCACCATTCAGTAAGAAGTAAATCTAAATTCCAATCCTCGACCGATGAGGTTTATATAGGTATTTTTTTAAAACTTCTATGCATCTTGAAACCACATCTGTCAAAACATGTTAACTAAACAATGGGATACTTAAACACTGCAATAGCAAGAAGCTTTTTCTTCCTCCCATTTCGGTAGTTACAAACCTTTTTGATCTTAAACGGTGACAAAGGATTATTGAAAAAGTCCCCACTGTCTGGTAATGTCTGGAAAATGCTATTTATCCTAGACAGTTTATCAATGTGTCATTTAGCTCAAGAAGATTATAAAAAAGGATGAAACACACCAACTCCAGAGGGACTTTCAGAAATCCTGACAACACCCCCACGTGGCTCATGGCTTGGCTGCCCCCACATCTCTGCAAAATAGGATCCTACCCAGATTTCTACTCTACTGCCTTATGGATGGAGCTGTGCAAAACACCCTCGTGCCTGGTATGGGATGGAAGCCCTGACACTGCTACTCCTGAGCGCGTGAGGTGTGATCCCAGGTGCGGAGGGATGAAGAAGCACACTGCACTTTGACAGCAAAGGGAAGCAAGATACAGGGTCTGCTCCCCGGACCACTAACATCACCAGGAGTTTTTCAGGAACCCTGAGTCCTTTGTGAACAGCTTTGCTGCTCTGTAAGCTGAAGTCATTGATGAAAGTGGAAGGATAGATGTGAATCCAGGTCTGCCTAAAGTGCCAGGTCTAAGTGAGAGCTGACAGAATGATAACGTCTGGGAATTCGCACGGCTCTTCTGATATGCAGCTTCTCTCATTTACCTTTGTCCTGCTCTCCTGATCTGGGGTGCTGCCCATACCTCCCCATTAGCCTCTCTGGCAAAGACCAAAGTTTTGTATCACATAGCTCTGGTGTGATTTATAAAACTATCCAACTTGTTTTCTTTCTAGTGTATCTTGTGTAACCTATTTGTCTTCTTATCACAGCATCTTATCTGCCCCTTATTTGCTGTAGCTATCTATCAATGAGTTGTAACAATATCTAATCCTCTACCATTATTGATGCAGATGTCTCCATGTGTGGTCAGAGGCTCGATTTTACTACGGGTTGCCCATGCTGCTGCAGCGCTGACGAAGCGCAGGCTGTGGGGCAGTGACCCTGCTGACCAACACTCCCTCCCCATAACTTCACACACCTCCCACTCTGCCTCATCCCACACTCACACGCCTCGGATGAAGCCTCTCCAATTTGCTCTGTCCTTATACAGCACGATGCACATGGATATTGGTGCGATGCAGCTTAAACACACACTCACCAGTAGCTGTTTTCCTCAGCTGCTGAGGGTTTGCTTTGACTCTTGGAGACTGACTCACGCTCTACCTTAGCTTGTCTATTGTAAATGAGTTATACTGGTATTTTGCTGCATGACAGAAGATTTACAAGGCTTAGATCATTCAGTATGTAGAGCCCTTGAGAGATGTGCTTAGTTTTATTACTCTATTGCCAATGCTATAGCTGCAATAGTTGTGGTTATTTCCAATCAAATACCAAGCTCTTCTGTGTCAGTCAGTGACAGCTTTTATGGCTGGTTTTGGATCTAATTTACTAGTTAATATCAGCTTTAAAGAGCTAATGAAGAACAAAATAGTGACAAAAATATTGATGTGCAATATTTAAACTAAGCAATAGGAGAAAATGCTTCTCAGGAAAATGTGTACATGTATATTTGTATACATGTCCACATATCTGGCGGCAGAGAGATCTTTCAAGGTGTGTGTTCAGCAAAGCATCTTCCAGGTATCAGCTCTCCCAGACAGAACTGCTCTGTGGCATGTGCTGGGAGCACAAAGCATAAACTCCTTCCGAGCCTTATTCTTTGTATTTAACACAGAAAGTTTTATAAAAGCAAAAACCCACCTGGCTGTTTGTTCCCATTTAGAGATCCCTGGATTTTTTTCTGAAATACAGAGATGCTACTTTTACTATCCTGAACACAAGCCACCCAGCACATGTAACCAGGCTGCCTAAAACGCCCTGCGGTGTCAACAGCTAAGAGATGCTCGACCTGGTGCCACAGGCACCTGAACAGGGACCCGTGGTTCGTGTTGTCCCATGCACAGTCTCTGGTGGCACCCAGCACCGAGTGCTTCACAGGACTACGCACACAGCTACACATTTTAGAACAAAACTCTCTCCCATCAGTGGTTGCTTTATGGTCTGAAGCCAAGGATTTTATTTCCAAGTACACATACTCACACTTATATTTATATCTTAAATATACATCTTACAAATGTCTTCTATTTATTAGATCTTCCCAAATGATATGAATTCTCTTCAGCCATATACATAAATACCTCACTCCTTTTCCCATGAACATCACTATTTTCAATACAAGAGTAGCAAGTTCCGTGCACTCCTAATGTTAAAAAATACTAGTTTGAAAATTATTGTCTTTCAATGCAATTTAAACTTTCTATGTTCTTTCATTTCTTAAAACAGTAAATAGGAAGAAATTTGACTTCAAATTCTGATTTATACATTAGCTCCTGCTAGTTTTCTTCAGAACTAGCTGGTATTGACCTTTCTAACCCTGTCTTCACACAGGAGTCAGAACTTTATCTAATTACTAGGAATCCAATTCTCATTTACCAGATCTATCAGGTACAGAAAAGTCTTAAAATGGGTGAGTGACAAGTATGAGAGGAGTAATAAGACAGAAAATGAGGTGGAGGGGTTATAAGTAAAGAAAGATATAGCAGAGGTACAGGGAGAAAAGCACAGGGTGAGAGTAGTCATGCTTTATTAGTTGTGAAGGGGTTGTTAGTTTTTTTCCAGCTAGGGTACTGAGTGACGGAAAAGAGGTGGTAAAACAGAAGTCAAGATCTGGGGATGGATCCTGGTTAAAAGAGCTGGGAAGTCTAGAGGAAAAAGACAGTATTTCCTAAAGAGAGGAGATGATATTGTCCCCCAGGGAAGGCTCGTGCCCAGCTACAAGCCCCACCACGCTCCTACCAAGGACACAGCGGCTGCAGGCAGCCCCCCCAGGAGGCCGCCCCCTTGTTCAGCCTCACTGCTCACGGCAGCACATACATCAGGGGGCACAGCTGGCCTGACGCTGACCCTTGGGTTGTGCCATAAAGAGGAGGGCTGACACGTGATGGATATCACCAGACTTCTTTGGTGAACGTGTACCATGTAAGCTGCCCAGTGCAGGCATGGTGATGCCAGAGCAGCTGCCGAGGCCTGAGGACTTTTTGATTCATGTAAGAAAAGTGGTGCAAATGAAAATCCCTCCATTACTTCCCACTTTGTGCCTATTACCCGTCAAGGGCCAAAGGATCGTGGCAGTCTTGGGATATAAACAGACCAGCTCCGATGGGAATTGGCTGTAATTCTGAGGCCGGCTCACACTCGGGGAGGCTGCGGACCAGGCCATCTGGGGGGAATGTAACTTCGCCGTGCAGAGGGTGAGAGGGTTCTCACTACGTGCTTAAAGGAAGATGAATCAGGCTGAAGTAGGGCACTGGAGGAAGGACCCTGCTACTGTTGTCAGAGGCCCCGGGCTGAAACCAGGAGGAGAATGTCAGTACCCACAAGACTGTCTCCTTTAAATCCTCCTCAAAGTCTTTCTCACGCGCCTGCTGAGCCCACTAAAATTAAGACACCAGAAAGTAGTGGATGGCAAGGTAAATGGAGGGATCAGGCCTGGGCGAGGGGAAACAAAAGGCACTATTTTATCTGCAGCAAGGAAGCAGTGGGATGCTTCAGGTACTGAGTGACCTGACCACAGAATACAAAAGGCATTATAAAGTCTGCAGTAAGAAGGGAGAATATTTTTTTTCTTTTCAAAATCAAATTCAAGCAGAAGCAGCCTTAGCAAAAGGCACTTCATATAAATTAACACAATTCTTCCATACATCACAATGAGCACTTGGGCCAGAGGACTTTCATTGTCTGCAATTTCCTCCCAGCTGCTGTCCTTTGGCTCCACTGTATACAGCCGTGTAAGACAGAAATGCAATAGAGCAGCTACGCATGAAGACAAGGATTGTCTGTGATATTTACCAGTTGCCTTCCGCCTCCTAAATGGTAAAATGAGGGCCAGATCACCTCATTAGTCTATACTGACTTAGCATGGACCCAGAACAAGGGATGGAAGTGGCTTTAAGACATACCTATTTCTGTCTGATCGCTGAGCAACTCTGGACGAGCAGAAGGGCTGTCCTTAGCAGACCTCTGGTTCACCACCCTGCAGGATATTCTTCTCTTTGCTCCCGGGGTGACGTGGTTTTACAAAGCACCTGACCCTATTGGGGCAGACATTAACAAACTGCAAAGTAGGCTGAGCAAAATCAGCGAAGAGAGATCACAAAACGGTGCAGCTAAGACACTGTGAGTGTAACTGAATATTAAGATGAAAACCAGTGGGAGTGTCATTCTGTGGCTCAGCAGAGGTGAATGCTGATGATTTCAAGGCTTTCTTTTCAGCAATAATCTCCATCAAAAGGTCAACTCAGTGTAGAAAACTAACAATTAAAACTTCTGATGGAAGTTTCTATCACCATCTACATTAAGGGAAGAGAAAAATAAAAAACTTTCAAGGGTACTTCGGTAAGTTAGACCTTTCTGATTGCTTTGGCCAATTAGTTTCTGAGATATAGATCCTGTCGGTTATTAGGCTGAACCAGTCAGGGACATCATTAGGAGTCCCTGGGAAGGAGTTCACCTTCGAGAAGCCTCGGAGGAGGCACAGGACAATTGCAGAACAACAGTGCCTGTGTTTAACATAGGGGAAGAAGGCAGAGCTGGAGAATAAAAGGACAGCCAAGAATCCTGGAACAAACAAACAAGTGATTTGTAAGCCCACAGAAGACATGAAGGAGATGAACAGCACCACAGATGAATTTGTCACATAAAAATAATGTCAAAACAATATAATTTAATTCTGCAACAAGGTAATAGACCTTGTGGATAAGGGAGAAGAGCAAATGTCATACTTCACCTAGTCTCTGACACTGTTTCACATGGTATTGTATACACGTTATGGATGCACAATGTAGATGAAACTCCTGTAGGTGAATGCAAGAAAGACAAGGTGACTACAGCCGGGGAGGAGTTATTGATTGTTTACTGTCAGAGTGGAAGGATGCACAAAGCAAAGGGATTCCTTGCGGATTTGTCCTGAGCCAGTTTTGTTCAATGCCACATTAGTGACCTGGGAGAAAGAATATATTCTCAGTACATTTGCAAATGACCCCCAGCCAGAAGGGACTGCAAATATGTGCAAGGATAGGATCAGAATTACAAATGGTCCTGACAAGCTGGAGGCCTAGCACAGACAATAGGGTGCATTTCAATTAGAGCATACAAAAATAATCAACTGCACAAATACAGGATGGAGAAAAATTGATTAGTTGGAAATTCTTTAGAAAAGGATCTAGCAATTATAGTAAATTACACTGAGTGTGAATCAAGAATGCCACAATTTTGAAAGAGACAAACATGCATGCATAAAGGATGGTCTGTGAGGTGCGCGGGGCAGCCCTTCCATTCTTCCCAGCACTGACAAGGCTTTTGTTGGAGAAATGAAGCCAGTTTGTGGCACTGCCCCTCAGGAGAGACCTGGACCAACTGATACGCGTCTGAAGGAGAACAGCGAGAAAGGTCGAAGCCCAGGAAGTGGGCCTACATGGCCACCGTGAATGAGCACTTTTGTGTAGCCTAACATTCTCCTGCAAAGCCACAAGGAATCAAATGCTTTCTTTGTCCACAGTTGTCCAAATAGGAAGCAGTTGGTTTTAATGGTGGCGAGAACGATTCATGTTAGACATCAGAGAAAAATGCTGTAATCCTCTGAACGTTGAAGTATTGAAGAAACACCGAAGCTCCCTTGGGGAGGAGACACCAGGCTGGGGGGCTTTAAGAACGGGTTAACAAGACCCTGTGAGGAACTGCAGTTAGGGGAACAATGGCTTCCTGAGGTGCGTCAGCCATCCCATTTCTCTCTGATTCCCTCCCTCCCAGATGGGTATGTGTGGCCATGTGATAAGCCAGGATGATATCTGGGAAGCCTGCCGGCACCGTGACTGCGCTGCTTGCTGCCAGCCACCGCAGGCATGAGCCTCAGCCCCCAGCAGCAGGCACTGCTGCTGCCCCACGGGGAGGAGCTGCCCTCAGCCTGCTGACAACCCACATCCCATGACAGAAGATGGGGGCTTGCAGGAAGGGACACAATAAGCCCACCACTTAATTTGTCTCCAGTCAGGGCTGCAGACAAAATCTGCATGTGCCTATAGTGTGCTTTCTGCCCCAGCAGGAGCCAATCCCTGTGCCCAGGTGGGCAGAGGTGGGAACTCCCACAGCGGGGACATTCGGGAGCATCCCCATGCCCTGAGGGTTATCTGTCTCCGCTAGGACCCCAGAAAGCCTGGCCCCACACGAAGATAGAGCTGGTTAATAGACAGTGTGAAGATGACAGTTTTTAGAAGAAGAAAAGCCAAAACCACCCAGATAGTCTGGAACTGGTTTAGCAGGTACTCACACGACTACCTCAGACTTCAAATAATCAATCATGGGATAAGGAAAGGCATTGCCAAGATCAGCATACGATGATCAGGGAAGGTTTACTGCGGAGTTGAGTTCAAGGTACGCCAATCAATCAAAGGGAACAATAATGGAAAATGACCTACTTTAATGATTAAAGAAAAGTCATGATTGGTATGTTCAGGTGATTGCAATATTATCAGAGAGGTCATCACATTGAATATTCATTGACTGCCCTAGGCAAGGACTTAAAGTGGTCTCGGAGAAGTCTCTGACTGCCCAGCAATATAATTTTATTTGTTCTTAATCAAACTTTAGGATCAGACAAGCTTGTGCAATTGCACTTAAAATGCCCCCTTGCTGGAGAACTATTCAGTTCACACTGACCTCTTACTGTTTAGCTCCGCATCTTTGGGATTGCTGCTCAGCCCAGAGCTTTTCTGCCAGCTGCAGAGAGCCTACTCCACAGCCTATGGCAGACAGCTTTCCAAAGCACAGACAGTGTCAGGGAGCCCTCCATCAGCATCCCAAAACCCCAGACTCCTGAAAAGCACCACGAAGGTGAAGAACTCAGGAGAACCCTGTCTATTTGGCAAAAGCACATGGGCATGTTACTGCAGTCATTGTGACCTATGTCTACATCCAGCAAGCACAACCTCGGCTGCACCAGCCTGCTCAGACCATCACCAGTCAGGAGCTGCACCCAACCACCTAGACCCAACCACAATGCATCAAACTCATAGCAAAAACCCTGTGAAAATCTGATTTGCAAGCACGTTGCTTTTTTCTGCTTATAGCCATAATGGTAATAATCACCCTGAAAAAATCCCACATCTTATTCCAACACCAATGCGCAGTACTGTAACATTAATGAATTAACAGTAGGAGAAAACTACTCATTTGGAAGAAGGATTCTGGAGCAATATAAAGCTGCAGGAAACCTGCCTGATTTGTCTTTTGGCAGCTTCTGCTACCAGCTTTAAATTAACACTGCAAGTGTTATCAACTGATTCTCTATAGGAACCAGCTGAGTGAACCTGAGCACACCTGTAATTGCACGTTAGAGTTACACGGGCCTCAAATTTCTGTCTTAGAACAAATTAGGTTTATTTTTAGGTTTTTGTCTCCAGCTGAATCCAAAGCTCCAGCCATGGCATTGCACTGTTAAACTAACAAAGGTCAAAATCAGAAGAATATTCTTGCAGCAGCCCTTATGAAGTGAAACATGCATTTTACAGAACTCTCTCAGTAACATTTTGTTCTGCTTCTCTGTTCTTTCAAAATTCTCTGCACAAAGAGAGGATTTTGACACTGGCATTGTATTCTGTGAGTGCTGGTTAGGAAGAACTTCTCCAACTTACACAATCATTTTAAATCATCATTTTTTAGCATGATCTTCATCCCTCCTATGTCAATTTGACAGTGATAGGGAAAGGCTAATTGGGTTCTTTGTGTCTTCCTTACATTTTGAGTGTAATACTGGGGAATTATTTGTGTTTGCATTTCTATTGGCAGATTAGGATGGTTTAAGAAATATCCTAACAGTTAGGGAAATTTTAAAATTAATACATCTCCTATGCTCTTAGTAATATATGTTGAACAGAAGGAACTTAAAAATAAAAGATTATGAAATCTGAGAACATTTAAAACTAAAATTAATGCCTTATTCAATATGCTTACTAGCACTGCCAAGAACAATCTGGAAGCTAAAGTTAACAAAAACTCTCACCCCAAGTTATCCATGTCTCAGTCGCTGTCAAAACCTCTAAAGTATATCAGATCTTCCAGTCATCTCTAATTAAGAACATTCTGGAGACAGAGCCAGAATTTAATTCCTCCTAATCTTGGTAGCACAGAAGTCGCATTTGCTCTCAGCATTGCTTTGTATATCAAACTTTGCTGTTTCACCTCTCAGATCCATGGACCTGATTCCTGGGGTCCATGATTACTCATTAGAGAAAGTTCTAATGCCTTCACAGTGTTTTTATGTTCACCAAGACACCTACCCAGTGCGAAACAAGCAGAAAATCAAGCAGCCATGTAGATGGTTTCAGCAGTGCCCCATCAGCAAGCAATTCAGCTCAATTGGAAAGGGTCAGGAGATGCAAGCAGTGCATGCTGAGACCCCTTAGATCTCCAGCTTGTATGGATCATGGATTTCATCTGCATTAGATTTAGCTTGATCACCTAGAACAAATCTTCCCCTTGCTCAGGGAATCAAAGCTATCTGAAATTAAAAAGTATTAGGTATGCTCTGAAAAGATCTTGTGGTTCATGGAGAAGTTCAGATCCCAATGTCCTGTTAAGCACTAGACCAGAGACAATCAGGTGGCTCACCTCAAAACATGCCACTGCCCCTACATAAACCTCCACACTGAAGTCCTGTCTTCCCCACTTCTCCACCCCAAATACTTGCAAAGGTTCTTAATACAGCTTGCACAAAAGGGAAAATCTGGTCCACAATTTTTTTTAACATCTCATTCATTTTCATAATTCCTGGATGAAAATATTGTGCATGATGAAATGGTACCTATACTCTAAGGGTATTGGGTCCATTTTGCGAAGAAGGTTGTAGATGTCTTGAGAATCAGCGCATAATGCAAATCTAAATCTCACTTATGAAACACCTTAATTATGCACTGCTGTTCTACATTACATAGGTCTAATTCACATTTGAAATGCTTTCAGCTTCCAGCACAAACATTAGATTCAATTACCACATGAATTTTAAGAAATGGTAACATTGCCAACCAGCAGAAATCTACCTTAGCTATTTCAGCCGCTTTTGATTAAGCAATAGTGCACGTTCCCCCTCTCTTTGCATTAAAATTTTGCCAACTTCCTCTTAGTTGCAAAGTTGACATCCAAAGAGGCAAAGAAACTAAAGTTTACGTAGAAAACCACCTTGCCTTATAATCTCAAGATATTATGGAGTAAATTTCCAGTGCAGTGAGTTACCCACCCAGCTGCAATTATTGCGTTACAATTCCCTGTGCACCAAGCAGAAAATTTGCCCCTAAGCATTTTTTAGATTTTTTTTCCCATCTTGCAAACTGCCAGAATACTAAACAGATTTTTAGGAAATTGCTCTCAGTGGTAAAAATTCACCATCTGATCTCCAAACAGAGTTATAAGCCTAAAACAAGCAGGCCAGATACAGCATTCTAATTAGAACTGGGCAGGGATTTTCTGGCAAAATATGTTTTGTCAGAAAACATCAATTAATCAACTTCCCCCCACCTTCCCCAAAAGTGAGAATTTATCTATTTCATTGACATATTTGCTGAGTAGCATCTTGGTGCCAGGTTATTTCTGGACAAGGCAGAGAAGTCCATGCTGACTCCCATCAGCATTTGGATGGTGATGCCACAGGGAGGTGCCCAGGCTCTCCTGGCTGGGAGAACTCCCAGCCTTTTTTTCTCCATTTGTGCTATTGACTGCATAATTAACTATTTAGTGGCCCCAAGAGCCTGTCAGGGTAGCCCAGTGGTTCTGCCACTTTCAGAGGGGAGCAAATCCAAATATCTCTGACATGAGAGAGAGTGGGAGAAAGCAAACAGCAACTTACCTCATGACTGCGGCAGTCCCTGGGGTTTTGGAAACACAAATTCAAGTCCCTCCTAGCAAGCTGTTAGTCCGGATATCTCTACTATACAGAAAACGCCAAATAAAACTTGCTCAAAGTCTCAAAAAGCTTTGTGGGATGCTTAATATTCGTACACTGGTACATGGCTCAGTCCCAGCTCTCAGATTAAATTGTGAACTCAGTGAAATTATTCTAAGTCACCGTGAGCTTTGGCTAAGTGCAGAGGGTAGCCTTGGACTATGGCAAGTTATTTAAGGATAATAAATACTAAGGATTTGTCATTTCTTCTGCAAAATGTGAGAAAAGTTATCTGCCAATCTCGCCTCTGTTTGCAGTACTATCAATATCTGAGTCTTGACTAGAGTTTGACCAATAAATCACAAAGTGATGCTCGTGGTTGAAATTCATTAAAAGAGTTATGTCTAGGTTGCTTCTTCTGGAGGAATGAGATTTTCTTCTGCAAACTGAGAGCTGATAAAAATTCCCTTTGTAAATAACAAGGTTGCTTGGAATTTTTCCATCTAATTTTCTTTTATGAATGCCTTGGGGAATTCCTGTGGGGGACCTTTGAGGGGTGAGTTACAGAACAAGAGATGGCAGAAATGTGGGGGGGTTTCCTCCTCCTGAAAGAAGTCCACCTTTTTATGGTAAAGCTGAAAACATTTAAATTTTCTCCCGTTCTGATCTGAAAACATTTATTTTTGCAGCTTCTTAAGGTTTCTATCAGAAATTTTTTTTCTTCCAAAAATACTCATTTTACCAAACCAGGCCAGCATCTCCCAGAGGACTGAATTCCAGGCCTGTTACTCACAGCTGCGCCTCTCATCCATGCTCAGCAAATTCTGTACATCAGAAAGAGAGAAAGATGTGAAGAACTATTGATCAGTGCTTCTTAAATGCATTGAAATTCTGAATTTAACAAAAGCGCAAGCTTGACACTGGAAACATTTGTCCGTTCACAAGACAAGTGCATTACAAGCACAGCTTGTGGAGACTTCCTCACCATGTCCCAGGTTCAGTTATTTCCCCACAAACAAACATGCCTCAGCCCTGCTACAGATTATTACTGGGGCCACCCAAACCACCTGTCAATTAATGTTCAGCTTGGAAGACTTTTATCATGTCCATAAAGAATTAGACTGCAGCTACTGCTCTCACACACTGAAATCAAATGGAAATCACATCCAGCCACAGCCATACTGGGATAATGCCTCGCTGCTAACCTAGCCATATACTTTTAATTCTGTCCCAGTCTCCGTCCTCAAGGAAACCCCACAAGAGAAAACCTAAATAAATGAAACATAATTATGGATGCTGTTTATGTAATTGGTAAATGATGCAGAGATAAGTGAGCACTGCTTATTCCTACACATGCACAAATTAAATACGGACACTGAACCAGAGGTACCCTCTAACACTCCAAATTTAACGAGGTTCAAAGACTGAAATCACACTCCACTCCCGTCATTTGCATCTCTTTCTAGCACACCAACCCTTCCCATATAAGCATCCAAATACCAAGCATCCCAAATTGGAATCACAGATCACTTATTTTCAAGAAAACATAAGAAGTGCATTTTTCACAAAGTAAAAAAAGCAAAAGGGCAAGATAATCCGTCAGCCAGCCGACCCCTTATCGGGATCATGGGCAGTCCCATTACTGCTATGACAACTGGCTGAGCTGTGAGCCAAGTGTCTGGAAAAGGCCAGCCAAAAATTCATCAGTAAAAACTCATTTATCACGGCTGAAGAAAAAAGCAGAGCTGCCATCCGCAGCTGGGGCACATGGTGCCGGACGGGCCTTCCCGCAAAGGCCAGGCCCAGGGCCCACAGCACAGCCCCAGCCTTCACGGCCCACGGAGGACCTGCCTCTGCCTGGAAACGATGACATTTCCATTCAAAACAAGATCTATTAAACCAGAAATAATTAGTGCGGGGCACAGAAATTTGCAGAGGTCAGTGTGGTGTTGTCTGTGAGTCACTCCAAGCCTGCTGCACAGCGAGATCCCACAACGCAGGGATTTTAATGTTTCGCCAAATGAAATTCAGAAGACGGATTATTTGGGGGAGTGAAGAAGCCTATAAATAGCAGCAAGTAGGACTTTTGAGCACATCCTAACTTTTTTCATCTCTCTATTCCAACGAAGCAAAATGCATCTGTACCTTTCTTTAAAAGCATCTTTTTCAGGGACTTCAGTGCTGGTGGAGGCACTGGATTGACAGCTCCAGAGATTCATTCTGCTGTTTACCCACCAAACAGGCATAACACAGGCAGCACAAACTTCTCTGAGTCTGCCCTACCAATGTGCCTTTGGCACTTATTAAAAAATTTAACACCCTCAGATATGCTGTATGCATTGCAGAGGGAGCAAGGCCAAAGCACTGCATCTCCCTGCCTCTCAGAGGCGGCTCTGTCCCAGCACTAACCAGATGCAGGTTGACGTCGCATCTTCCTTCAATGCCCCACCGTTTCCACGTCAGATCATGGGGCCAGCGACAGAGATGTGGGGATGCTATTGCCTGAAAGAACATTCTGGAGAGTTTCTTTGCATCAAAGACTGATGGCACTGCAGGCCCGCCTTCCACTGAGGACCCTCTCTACCAACACGGCTGGGGCAATATTCCTGTCCTAAGGAGGGCAGGAACATTTCCTTGCTGTTTGCCCAGACACAGAGCACCCAAGACGCAGACCCTGGCAGCACCCCTGCCCTTCTTCCCCATTGGCAGCACCCAGGTCTCTTCCAGGACTCACCCAGGGCTGAGCAGGACAGGACTGAGGGGGATTTGGGGCACAAAAGCCAAACAAATCCGAGGGTCTTCATTTTCAGCAAGGAACCCACGTCTCGTCTCTTAAAGCTGGTGCCAGGCAATTTGCCTTAGGGACTCTGCACATAGCAAATCCTCAAATTCACCATTTCTTATTTCAGCAGAACACTTGCAGTCATTACAAAAGAAAGACAGTGATGTAAGAGTTGACAGAAAAGAGCAAGAGATTGAAGTCTGCTGTTTAAATATCTTCAGTACACTGTGTAAGCAGATATGAGCTCAGCTTCCTCAAATTGCTTTACTAACCACATTAACCTCAGGGACTCCCCTTTGTTTCCTGGGGTGAGTGAGTAATAATTCAGTGATAGAACGGTAATGGCTGAGCTCACTTTCCAGTGAGCATCGTATGAGATGACTGGTACAGCATGCCCTACATTTGAAGCTGTGGTTTTCAGAAATGATGTATTATTAGCACTGCATTTGAAATAACCCAGTAATTGCTTAATGTTTTATATTTACATGGACTGTACATTATGTTTGCTCTGAGTGAGGGAAGGAGAACTAAGCAGGGAGGGAGGTTGCAATAAACCTACAGTAAGCAATAAAGAGCTGTAAATGGTAATCTGTCAATAGCATCAGCTTCACTAAGGGCTTGACTCAGGAAAAGAGGAGCATCCTCAGTTCCTGACAGATCTAAGCCAACCCAAATTGGATGTAGTACCTAGCAGAACTGAGCTCTTCCTGAAGGGTGAGTTATTAAATTTAAACGTACATAAAATCTTATTTGAAACATTATTATTAACAAGAGGAAGGAAGATCTTCCAGATAAGATGCTTCTGCAGTGGGACTCTGCATTGAGCTCCAGCTCTGCCATGGATTCCTCACATCATCTGAGCAGCTTCCTCACAGTCCCTGTTCCTCATTTCTTTACCCTTTCAGTAGGGATAATTCCTCTCCTTTCATCTCTGTATTGGCCTGTGTTGTCTTTCGTATGAGCATGTAAACTTACTGAGTAAAAGTAGGTCCTTCAGTTCGGCTGTAAAGTACATAATGATTTGTAGTAACATTCTTGGGCATTTCTTCTTTCTTTCCATCTCCATAACCACTTCCTACAATACTATACATCACAGTAATATTATGTTACAGTGGATTGGATTTATGCTGTGGGAGAAAGGGGCAAGGACCTGTTTTATTTCATTTGTGTAGTAAATGAATAATTCTGCAGAGTTCACCATATTCCCTGAGAAACTGAGACTAAAACAGCGACTGCTGGGTCTTCATTTTGATCACAAAAATGTTTGGTCTTTTCTATTCTGAGTTTGCTGGCTACATTTAAACTTGTGTCACTGGGAAATGGAAAAGAACAAAGCCACATATTCCAACTTGCGGGTGCTTATCTGTTTTTAAAAATAAAACTTCTGCAGATTTTAATAGAAAAACTGTCGGTGCTGAGAAGTAAACAACCAAACCACCATGAGTGAGTAAGCAAGTATGTGTACATGTGTATACAGCACAGGGTGAGTATAAACTCAACGTGGTAGTGGATAAGAAAAGTCTGCAATCTACTTGTTTTCCAGTTCCTCAGTCTTCAATTCATGCTGCAATGAATGCCAAACGAAACAGGTCTGAGCTGTCCAGGCTGAAGAATGCCTCTGAAGTCAGCAATAACAGCTAAAAGCTATGAGTATTTAATGCATGTGCAACGTGGGAAAAACTCACCAGTGAGTTCTCTGGATGAACCAGATCTGGTGGAGGATGGAAAGGCAGGTGAGGCAAGGCGCACTGCACAGCCTCCTGCCAGCTACGTGCTGCCATATGGTGGATGGTATCGCACGCAGAAACCGCCAGGTATAAGAATATAGGAAAACTGGGAGCTATAAAAACCGTGAGGATATTATACAAGGATTACAATATTATACATACTGCAGTCTACTGTGGGAAAAAAAAAAAAAAAAGAGAGAAAGAAAGAAAAAAACAACAACCAAAGTTAATTCCCTCAATTTACATACAGTTGTGTCTTGCAAGTAAAATAGGAGACTCAGCCATTCCCGGCTTCTTGTGATTCTGAGAGAAGTGGCAGAAAGGTCATGCAGGGGTGAGCAGCAACGTGAGCGGAAGAAGACACGATAAAAAGTAGTCTGGGGTAGAAGGCAGTGAAGGGCACAGATCCAAGATTATAAAACCCAGGCTGGTGTTGAATTAACATGACAACTGCATCCTCAGGGTCCTGCTACACAAACTGGGGCCGGGCTCAGCCTGTGCCAGCCTGGGCTGGAAGGGGAGCAGGTCTGTAGCTCACCTGCAAGGCCAGTAAGGACAGCGTTTGCCAAAATACAAGCAGGATCAGCATGTTGCAGCCCTGGCTGTACGGCCATCAGATGCAGGGATAGGGACTGCCACCTAACTGTGGAACAGAGGTTCCCCTTTGCAGTGAGATCTCCCTTCTATACCTTTTAAATAATTCACACATATTCTGACATCAACACAACTGCTGGGGAGGTTATAGGACACCCTTTTATGTGATTATGCAAAAAGGCTCCCACAGCACTAGTGCTGTATGCCGCAGGAGCTGAGGAACCCAGTAGTAGATACCACCTTCCCTGGGACTGAGAGAGTTTTATTAAAATTATGGGAAGAAAGAACTAATTAGCAGTGAGTGGTAGGAAAGGGTGAACTCTTAAAAAGGGAAGACCTCACTTTCATGCCTATGGCACTTCAGTAACAAGCAGAGAGGAAAAGAAATATAGAAAGTACGTGATACTGATGAGAAATTATTTGAAAATTCATAGATCAGGACTGGGACTTTAGTTACAAACACCGAACAAGAAATGAGCTAGCTGCTCCATGCCAGAATTCGTGCAAGGAGGCACGGGCACAGTCTCTCTGGCTCCAGCATGCATTTGCTGGGGCAGTAATTCTCTGCTGGCTTGTGCTGCAGACAGAAGGAGGGCAGCTTCAAGGTCCAGTGCCCTAGAGAACAGTGCCCATATATGTCCTTACTGAGTTCACAGCAGCTGCAAACACCGCCCAATGCTCAAGAAATGAGAGAGAGCTTACCTCAGGAATCAACCAGCATCAGCCTGAGTCCTAATAAAACACACTCCATTATGGACTAATCCAACCCTCAGCGAACACAAAGCAAAGACCTCACTGACACCAGCAGGAGATGGACGAGTCTGAGTGGCATTTGCCAGAGGCAAATGAAGGAATATTTACTCAAAACACCTGTTACCAGGTCAGGCAATGGGAGTCTGCATGCAGAACAGAAGGGGAAGCAAATCCCGGCCTTAGCAGTGAAACAGAAATGGTTACATGGAAAGGCTGCCTTCCCTGCTGCCTTCCTCGTTGTGGTTTTCCCATTGACAGCACTGCAGTGGCCGAAGAATCTGGCTTAACAAAGAAAAAGATCTTATTTCTGACTGAAGAAAACCCCACCTCAGTCATAAAAGCTGTGCAACAAGATACTATTCAAATAGCTTGCAGGAAAATCTTGGTCAGCCCCACTCGCAGATCTGAATAGCCTGAAAAGTCTGAATATATTTAATTTATTATTTTCACCATGGAAACGCTCAACAAAACTGACCTTTTCAGTTTCAATAAAGCTGGATTTTCCTGTAGGTCCCCTGTCAGCCACTGCAATAATAAGTGGAAGTGCTAAAAGCCAGAGTTATTAAAAACTACGAAGGAGTGAAACGGTGCCCCAGCCCCGGTGCTCCCGGGCTGCTCCAGCTGCGCTCAGCCCAACAGGAGCTGTACGCCCTTGCTTCAGGCCTCTCAGACAGCCCAGTTCCAGCTGTGACTACGCCGATGCAGATCCTGAGCATCTGATAACTTCAGAGCAGTTAATTTTGGCTTGCTGGGTCCCACTCAGCACAGGATGCAGCCATCTGAACATGCTGCAGCTACTTTTATCTAAGACAGTCAATTTATGGCGTACCTTCAGTATTGCTGACCATTGTGGTGTGCGTTTCCTTTCCAACCAGGCTCTTTATCTATCTGTTCATACGCAGAGCTGCTGGCACGCAGTGCAGGGAAGGAGGTGCTGCTCCCCCTGCCTGGCCAGGAATGTGGGGATGGGGAGATGAGGGTACACGCACAGGCAAGGGAAAGGGGCAGGCTGCGGGGTGAGAAGGGGACACAGCAGGGCACAGAGAGAGATAAAATGAATATTTTCAAACCCCAGAGTCCCTGTGTTTTTTACCAAGGAATTTGGCGTACCTGTCCTTCCAAACACAACCAGTCTCGAGAGCGACAGCTCTAATAAATGGCTGGAAAAATAGTGAAGATGTTTGTTTAGATGCACGCTTTGTTAAGTGTCTGTCATTTGGCAGCAGATGAACAAAGAAATTATTTCTCCCTTGTGTTTAACTTTCTCTGCTGGCTGGGCAGCTTTCCTTTGTTCAGGAAGGTATCCTAAAGCTTGAAAAAATTCAGGCATCCACATCTAAGTCAACGCTCCCAGAACTGGCTGGTTTTGATCTATCCTAATCTACATTTCACGTCACATTTTAGTAAAATACAGATATGGGCAGAGAAAACATAAAACACAGAAGCTTTTAATAACCCCCTTGGCAGGCAGGCAAATCGCACCATTAACAGCAGCTACAACCCATCTTCCAGCATGCCCCTCTCCGCCCCCTGCATGCGGCAGCAGCTCAGAAGGCTGTGTTTTCTCTCCAGACTCAAAATGAGCCGGTAACTTACCGGGTGGACTGGGTTCGGTTATTTCCCATGTCAAGCAGACAACAGCAGCTGGCTCCCAATGCCAGCCACCACACTGGAGACTGGGAGCAGTTGCCTCAGGGATCCAGCCAGCACCAAGCTCCTGACCCTGCATCCCCTACCGGAGCCACAGTTCCCCTACACAACACATGTGGGGCTGCGTTATGTCAGCCAAAAAACTGTGTTTTGCCAAATTTTCAGTAAAACACTGCACAGATATGAATGCCATGTGGGGTAAGGTACAGCAATTACCAAGTAGCAGCAAAGACATTTCCATTTGAAACATCCTTTGAAGACCACTTGCACAGTGAAAAGACACAAAGCCGGACTGAACCTTTTTCTCAGCAGCTTTACAATCCCTTTGGACTTTCTAAAATACAAGATCACATAGGTATGAGTTCATACCGCTTTCTTTCCTTGTTTGCTTTTACAACAGGAGCTTTGGCTGTCCTTGTTCCAGTGGGGGAGCTACTCCCCGGTGGCTGAGCCCGAGCTGGCCCTCATGCCGTGCTGCTGGCCACAGTGACAATAGCGAGGGTGGGGGCGAAGACCGGCTGTACCGCTCATGCAGCAGGGCCCCGAGGCCCCGTGCCACCACCACACCCCTGCTGTGCCTTGTGCACGGGACCCAGAGGAGCAAGGCCCACCTTCTGCTCCCAGTGCTAAAGACGCGGTGGTGATGGGCACCGCCTGGCTAGGCTTCTGTCCTGGACTGCTTGAGTACGTAACTGCTGCTCTTCTGGAGACTAGCAAAAGTAACAAACAAACAAACAAAACCCAAACACATTAAAAAAATGCTCCTATTTCCCACTGTCACTTTTGGAAGAGCTCTACAGCAAAATGGCTGAGGAGGTTGGCATGGTGATAGCTTTCAGGGATACTAGTGTCTGAACCATCACCACCTCACTTATTGCCAGCACAGAGTGCATGGACTGCACAGCTCCAATTCTTTTTAAATATTTTAATTATTATTTCTGTTAATTATTACCTTAATTGTCACTTCTAGATCTTTGAATGGCTTAAATTACACACAAATAAAAAAAAAGAAGGAAATAAAAAGTATGCTGTAACTAGACATCGCTACTTAGCAGGTAGCCAATGAAATGCCAGCCATACCATAACAACAGCATAAAATCTAAACAGATTTTTTCTAATACTCCTTCACTTCCATTCAAGAAAAAAGGATTTGTATTTGCAGCCTGGCATAGAGAGGTCTGAACAGCTGGATTTTTCCTTTGGGTTCTTTACTGCCTATCCTATTTTCTAAGCACACTTCTCAAGAACCATCCACAGACTTTTCTGAGTTTTTACACTTCTACTCCAGTTTTTCTCAGTCCCAATATTCCCACAAGAATTAAAGCAGCTGAGTAAATGATCCTCGCCCTCATTGATCTGTTTTGCTTTCCAAGAGACACAGCTCTTTGTCCAGACAAAGGTGATGACTCCAGACCCTTGCTCTCTACCACGGCCCCTCAGCACACCCCTCTCACTCCCCCATGCAATCCCCAGCCCCGCCTGCCTATAACCTACTCTGCAGGTAAATTTACAAAAATATGAAGGCAGAAGGTGAGGATTTATGTGACGACAAATATTGTCAGTGTAGACAGCGCTAAACCTAACTCAGTACTGGGCAGCGGTACGAGGTGCTTCTTGGAAGACACATGGTGGTAAAGCCACTCCTGTAGGCACAAGCTGTGAGACAGGAGATTTCAGAAGTGCCCCAGAAGAAAGGCCAGTAGCTGCCAGGTCTATTTGCTGATCCAGTAGCCAATGTTACCCTGTGCTGGGCACGGTGGCTGGCACACTCGGATGCTCGCTCCAGCTGCCTTCTGCTGCCTTCCCTGCTGGAGCACGGTTCCTTCATTAAGCATGCCAAGGAAAAGATGCTTTGTTTTACAAATTAGACTATTATCTCAGATTCACTTTCTCTCTTCACTTAATGAAAAGCAAATTTCTACAGCATGTCAAATAAATAGCCCATATATACGCATATATAAATAGCCCCTATATAAATAGCCATAAATGCAATACAGTTCTTTCATATATAGTCCTATACAAATACAGTTCTTTTAATATTTCTCAGCAAACTGGGAGTTCTCATGGTAGGCCCATGCATTTCTATCGATCACAATCCCCAGTGACAGGTCTACCAGCATCTCTGCATCCCAGTATAAAGCAGCACCACCTCCCTCCTGTTACCAGTTGCATGTATCTTCAGATGCACTCCCCCTTTTTTTCCCTTCACTTCTACTTCTAGGCTTTTGTTCTAGCTCCTTCTATTGATCAGGCATAAGGCAACAGTCTAGCTCCGTTTCTTGTTTTGGCTCCTGGAGACTCTAATTTATTGGAAGGATGAGATTTCTTGCTATCCTTAAGTCACTTTGTGTTTTCCCTTCTTTTTTCTAACACACACCCGATTGCTTCATTCATACTCACTACTCTTATCCCTTTTACTACTTTTTTCCGTTTTTCTATCGATCCATTTTTCTATTTTCCCTCTTCCCTTCATCTCTTTGCTTCTCTTTTTTAGCCCCATCCCACTGAAGCTTTCCAGTTAGATGTATTACTTACTGCATTGAAGGGAAGCACTGCATCCAAATTCAAGTTGTACTGTACAACAAAACCAAGATTATAAATACTTACAGAGTCAGCAAGACATAACCTTAGTGTTCTCCCCTCCCTGTGCTAAACTCCCAAATCCAGAAGCTTCCTGTTATCAAAACAGTTTTAACTAAAACTAAAGTGAGAATTAAATGGAAAATAAATTGGGCACTGAATGCCCAACTCCAGAACACGAGGCTCCTCTCACTTCCAGAGATGCACTGCTCGCCTTTCATCGGGCTCCTACTCTGCAAAGGTGTCTCTGTTTGCTTGCGTATTCCCCATCCATCAAAGATGATACGGACACCCCGTGTTGCCAGATAAGCAATATATGTCACTCTTCCTTGCCTAAGGTTAAAACAAAATATGTTAATTTATTGCCTGTTACAGGCAGCACTAAGAACGAGAGCGGGAGAGAGAGCACGGTATGTTCTCTGCTCCCTGCTCAGAGCCACGTGTTTCCCCCCGAGCAGATTGTGCTGTCCTGCACATGCTTGGCTGATCAGCCCCTCGCTTTCATGGCAGTCCCTTAGGTATATGTGAACAAAGGGGGTGTCAATGAATAGCTAACTACTCTGAGATTACATGATTTTGTGCTTTTTACACCTCAAGCAAGTGAATCCTGACCTACCTTCCACCCACGATCCTTTAGGAAAGAACCCCACTGGCTGGGAGGAGGCAGAGCACATCATGGTAACATGCATTCCCATCGTAATCAATACAATATTGTCTGTGAAATAAAAGTGCTTTAATTTC
The DNA here is from genome assembly GCF_009769625.2 of Cygnus olor. Classification (NCBI taxonomy): domain Eukaryota; kingdom Metazoa; phylum Chordata; class Aves; order Anseriformes; family Anatidae; genus Cygnus; species Cygnus olor. The sequence goes on along the minus strand of NC_049180.1, from coordinate 10,581,096 downwards.
AAGCAATGTCAGGAAAATCAGAATGACTCCAAGAGATCATTTTTTTCAGCCCGAAAGATGACCAGAATAAAAATGTAGAAAGCCATGGTTGGGAGGGTGGAGAGCAACTAACTAAAATGAGATAACACTACAAGTTTATATATTCTGTGTATTTTCTTTCCATTTTCAAGAGGATCATTTCTAAACTGGCTGTCACCCCTGCATGAATTATTACATCAGGCTCAGTAGGCTGTAGATATAGACAGAGACTAAACACACATATACCGCACTCTTACATGCTGACACATAATTCTTTCGTGCGCTGCTAAATGGATGCAGAGGAAGCAACAATAAAACGTCTCTCTCACATTTATATTAAATGTCAGAAGAGGAAAGTCTTCTTCCCAATACAAAACTAAAGAACATATAATTTACTCATATATATATATGCATACACATAGATATACATGTACACACACATTGTGTGAGGGAGAGAGGGAGAAAGAGATACGGAAAAACCACTAAGATCTTCCTTTTGCCACCACAATGCAGTAGTCCTGCTAATATGAAAAGATCCAATCCTTCTATACAAGCAAATCTCCAAAGATGTGGTCTGACATGTAACTCTTCCTTGCTATGTAGATGTACTCCCAGACTACTGAGCTGCAGATTTAAAATACACAGAATCAGTGCAGCAAACTGTGGGGAAAAGCAGAAATTGGTTCCTTCTGAAGACTCAATTGAATTACTCTGAAAAGATTAATTAAAATTGAATTCTCTTTTGACACAAAATCTCCTGTTTGCTAGTTCTTGCTATTACTATTACCTAGTTTCCATTAGGAGATATACTCTGTAATGAAATAAACCTCACAGACCCTGTGGGATCAAGCAAAGTTTACTGTATTCTGACAGCAGCAGAGGAGAGGTTACAATGAGAGCTGGCAAGCTTAATGAAAAAGGATTGACATATTATCACTGAATTCCTATCAGTGATCTGTATCACTGCTTCTTTAAGGTGCAAAAGGTCAAATAATTGAGTTCTGTGCTAATTAGGAAACAGCTTGATTTGCCAGCTGACAGCCTAGACTCAGATCTTCATTCAGTCTCTCCAAAAAACCACGGGGAAGGAATGGGAGGAGGGGAGCTCCTCCAGGCCTTGGGTACAGCTTCATAACCAGAATATGAATTATTAAAATAGAAAGGTCATTTGCATCTCTAGTACTCAGCTGTGTTTTCACTGCCAGTATTTGGGGAAGCCATGCAGGGGATCACCTTTATTAGGGACCAGTGCGAATGAATTAGACTGAGAGCATTTGCATTGCAGTTGGTGCTTCAAGTCTGCTCTGCTATAAAACATTGCTTCGTTCTTCACCACAGCGCATTTGGAGACTAATGAGACATTTGGCATACTAAAAAACTATCCAAAACGAATGTGAGGGCAGAATCTGGCCCTGGATGATATAAAGAAAAAATTCAATGCAGAGTGGAATTAACAGGGTCACATTAAGAGTTACCGACTACTTTCACTGTACAAGGAGCATTGATCTCAGAGAGCCAGAGCAAAACTTACTTGCATCTCGTATTTCTGAACATTCTTATTTTCTGGCACTTAACAAAGTCAAAACAAAATCCCCAGTGTCATAAGTCTTCGCCCCAAAAGCTGGCACTCATATCAAAGGGATATGTGTTTATGTGTTGGCTGTTTGGGTCACCGTCACAGGGCCCACAAAAACAGGTATTTGCCACATCCTAATCTGTGCTTCCAACTACACAGTCAGCAGCCTCATAATAGAAAGTTAAAATGTAAACGCAAGCTGCTATTTTAGTGCAATCACACAAATGCAGCAGCTTGTGTTCTCTCTTCCTTTATTTCCAGAATGGACAGAATGCTTGAATTAAAATATACAGATATTCCTTTTTGTTGTTGTTGTTTTCTAATTGCCTGGACAATTAAATCTTGTTCACATAAGTAATTTTTACCTTATTGCCTTATTCCTATAATAACACAGTGGACAGTGTTTGGACTGAAGGATGCCAAAAGCTGTTTTTCCCTAAATAGTTAAAATACAAACAGAAATCAAAACCAAGCAGCCTAATAAAGGATTATAAGAACTGACAATGCTTTGTGAATTTGAAAGGTTACATTGCTCAGATGAAAATAAAACTGAAATCCCGATTCAACCCTGAGCTTTTGCCTCCCCTTTTCACAACATTTAAAGGCATTCTTCCCTTCGTCATATGGATAGTTGTTCACAAAGGAGTTCATCGATATCACCTTGCTCATCTAGACCAGATGGCCAAAAGTGATGAAAATCCAAAGGTATTCCAGAAAGTGACCTTGGAGATGCTTTTGTGATTCAAAATTCAGGAAAGATCGCAAGCCTGATTCTGGAAACATCCCTGCTTTAGCTCTAAAGAAAGCCAGTGCACCTAGGCAGCAGCTGATTTTAAAGGACAACAGCAGACTTTCCCCAGTTGACAAGACATCTGCTACAGTATTCCACAATCCCCCATTTACAAAGGAAATAAGAGCTAGTTTGAATCACATATGTCAATAGCCAGGATTTTTGCCTTCTTACCCTTCAGATTCTATTACCTATAACAAGACAAGATGACAATGCCTATTAAGAAATGAAAACTGAGAGGGAAGAATCAGGAAAAAAAAACTACAGACCAAAGATAGTTTACTTTTTTTTTTTTTTCTCCCTAAATTGATCCACTAGCTTTCCACGGAAAAGTTGGCAAAAGTAAAATCGCAGATGTGTGCTGCCCTCACCCTCTGGGTGCTAAGGCACGGTGAGTGCCTCTACCCAAACCATGCCTGGCTCTGAAAATAAATCAACAAGATTTTGCAACACAAAAGCCACCCCCTCGCTTTTGCTGAGAACTATTTGAAATAAAGATAGATCATAACGTGAGTCATTTATCTCTCCTCTCTGATGCATTCACACACACGCCTACCACTGCAGGGGGATTGAGAGAAGTGACCTGAATCTCAAGCACCCTTGGGTTTGCAAACAAAACCCAGCCAATGAGGGGATGCAAAACCTGAACTAAATCTACGGCTTCTCCTTTACCCCCCGCTTTCCTCCTCTTTTAGGTGGTGCAAGTACAGGAGAAACCAGGAGCGGTGTCACAGAATGAAACCGTGCATCATGTAACAGCTCCAAAGCAAGACATTCCCATTTCACACCACAGACATTCAAGCAAGCAGACGAGGTGAAATCCCGGTTGGCTGCAATACTTGTACTTATTTTAATTGTTTATTGAAAACAGCATGACAGATGCAAAAGAATGGTAGAAGGAAGAACAAGAAATATTGGCTTCTTTCAGATCCAACCCCCTGCATGAACAACGCGGAAAATCAATTCTTTACATTATATGTAAAAAAAAAATAAAAATAGAAGCAGCAACAGTAGCATGAGAGAGAAAAGAAAGAGGCCACAACGGACAAGAGAAGAGGTGCTAGGGAAATCTGGGCAGAGGCACTTGTGTTTCTGGTGCAGGAGCATGGGAAGCATGGCATGGGGACACGCTGCCGGGGGCTGAGGGGTTTCCCTAAGTGCAGGAACAGGAGGCAAGGCAGGCTGAAGAGAGAGAGGTCTATGGTAAGGGATGCAGGAGCAAAGTTTAACCTGAGGCTAGGAAAACCATTACTTATTACACTCTAATTATTTTGCTTTGGCTGGTTCTCAGACGAGTACTTCAGGAGCAGACTTACACGCCTGCACTGTTCCCTCCCTGCTGAGTCACTCCACAGCCCTACAGAGCACATAAAGTCCAGAGGCTGAATCCAGGTATCAAGAGATCTGCCCCCGTCCCTTGCATCCTAAAAAGGAACGTGTCCATGTCACCTATGGAAGAGTGGTGGCTTTTCCTCGGTGACAGAGGGATCCCACTAGGTGCAGAGGATCACTTTTGCCGGCCAGCATTAAGCATATTTTTCTTCGATTTATCTTTCCAGTATGATTCATTCCACTCATTCACTTGAAAAAATATGCTCAGGGTCATCCCAGCTGCTTGCACAGCAAAGTCCATCACCATACGGATAGAACAGGGTTCAATTTCTTGCCCAAACACAGACGATAAGGAGATACATACAAATTCTGTCCCTGACTTTCACTATCTCTGGAAATGACAAAGCAAATACATCCAGGACAGACAAGTCATTCCTAAGGAGCCCCAAGCTCCAAGTGCCAGAACTGGATGGGGCTGGAATAAATCTAGTGGAGATCCAAAGTTATAACAGTTAGAACGTCGCTCACAACAAATTATGGCTTGGAGAGCGACATTATCCTCCAGAACCAACCCCTCAGCCCAGTTCCTCAATGGGCCACAGGAAATTACTTCACCTCAACCACTGTTCTTCGGGGATGGACAGCACAGGAGCAGACAAATACTTGAGATCCTTCTGCCTTTATATGCTTTCACGGGGAGCGTCCCGACATACCTGTGTGTGTCCTGCTGAAACAACCCCTCTCAGCACCAGCCTGCTATGTACCTACTGAACAAATGCTCTGACGCCTGGTTGTCGATGGAGCTTCTGAGGAGTACTTATGAGGAAGATTTGGGGATTTTGATCTGGTGGGTCTGGCTACTTTCACTTAGACTAAATCAAATGCACCTCAGGCTTCCTTGTCTAAACTATCTTGTTCCTTCTGGGCCTTTTGGCTATATTTCATGAACTATCTGATGTCCTCTGTCTCTAGGGGACAATTTGCTGCTGCTATCAAAGAATGAACCATATGATCTCATGCATGTCTTCCAACTCTGCCTGTTGAGGTTTCCAGATTTCTTCCAGAGATTTTTATTTTGTCGCTGAAGAACTCTTTGTGTACCCAACCGCTAGTCCAATTGATATTGCTTGGTCTGATAAGGATACTGCCTCGCCATGCAAACCTTGCCACTCCTATCTTTCAGGTACTACACACCTAAGGAAATATTTTGTATTTTCTTATTTTTGACTGACTCCCAGAAAAATCACTTTTATTCTCAGGGACCGAAAGTTAATCACACTGTCTTGTATCCCTAGCATTACTTACCATTACGCTTTTCCCTCTTCCACAAACCCCAGCTGGCACCGTCCCATTCTCCCAGCTGTATATGGGTGTTTTGTTTGTTTGTTTGTTTCCATAATCCTCAACTGCTTCTAGAGGAGGTTGATTCTGAAATATCCTTTCCAAAGCTGGGATGGATGTTTCCAGTTGGGGTTTATTAAGTTCCTATGGCAGCTATTTCCAAAGCTGCTTTGTCATATATTTCTTTGAAAGAGGCTTTAAGAATGGCAGTGAGGCTTTGCAGATAAGGATTTGAATTGCAACCTTTACACTAGAAGTGTAATAGGAACATCGGGGAATTAAATAAAATTATATTTTTCCTAGATGTCTGCTTAAAAAGGAAATTCAGGATTTTATGGGTGCCCCAGAGACAAACTATTACATTACATCCCTTGCAGTTCTTATTTGAGTACTGTCTATTTGAGCACCTCAAATAGCACAGAATCATTCATAAAGAATGGGCAAGAGAGACTGTGTCCCATCAATATTTCAAGCTTGGTTATCAAATCAAGAGAAATTCATGAGTTCTGCTCCAGCTCAACATTTGCAGGTTTGATACTATTGTTTGACAGTTTAGGGTTTTTTTCCTCTGCATTCACATTGTCGTTAATATTTTATACAATCTTCCAGTTGATGGTTATTGTAAAATTTATTAATTTTTTTTTTTTTTTACTTGGCTGCACTAACCAGTTTTCTCCTTTCTCTTTCAGCAGGGAGAAATTCACACTCATTTGCTATTTGTGGGGTGATGACATAGTGTGAAGAAGCAGTAATGATGACTGACTGATAGAAGACACCATATGTTCTCTTCATTTTTCTCTGTGCTATTTTCTGGGAGAGGAATAAAGACTCAATATAAGATGAACTTTCCTATGATATATAATATTAAAAAAACCTATGACTTTTTGCAAATAATTGGCAGGATGGGGGAAATACTCTTTTTTTAAAGCATTCAGACAGTATTGCTATAAATATCAGGCTCCAAATCATTGAGATATTTTTTTTTTCCACCAGAAATATTTCACATGCATCTAAACACCACCAAAATCATCTCTACAATTAATTTCACTCTCCCCTACATCCTTCCACAGCAAGAATTCTGAAAATAGAAGTTGCATTTGCTTATGACTAAACAAAGGTTAACAATTCCTTCCAATTTTAAAATAAATGGGATTATATATAGGATTCTATGTGACAATTCATAATACAAGGTAGCCAACAAACCTGACTACAAGCATGCTACCAGTATCACTAGAGCACAACCACAACACCAACATCATATGCCGGGATGTTTCATTACACACCAAGCGCATGAGTCAGGGTAACTAATAACAGAAATTATTTCCTTCAGTAAATACTGCATTAGCTTTAACTTGTTTTAATCTCAAAAACAAATAAGAAATCTCATTTTCTGTAAATACCTGAATGAAAAGCTCTTATTGTTGTAGCCTATGCATTTAACAAGTACACTTAAACAAAACACCTAAACATTTTTAATCTTTTTTCCCACGCTTATTTCATTCTCTCCTCTCAAACCAAGGCTTTTTGATTTGTGCTCTTCCTCCTAACTTTGTAATAGCCACTGACTAAAACCAGACTACATCCAGAGCCATGCACGTATCTGCTCGTGTTATTAGGCAGTCAGGGCAGAAACAAAGAAGTAAACAAAAGGGATTCATGTTGCCTTCTGTTCCATTAGAGACAAAGAGGAAAAAAAATCAATCCTCTCAAATACAAAAATAAACCCCAGAAATCACTGCTTTAAGATACCTTATTAGCAAATTTCCAAGAATGTTTTGCAAGTAAGGGAGACAAAAGTGAAGGAAATCTAAGTGTGAATCCTTCGGGGCGAGGGGCAGAGCACGCCCTGCCACCACGGCGAGTGCCAGGCCTGTCGCTCGGGCTCTGTTTCAAGGTCACTCTGGTGTCACCCTTCTCACAGCACGACCTGAACCAGGCATGCAGCGTCCCATCCTGCTCACGAGAGCGGCCTCCGCTGATGCAGGAGGAGAGCTTCCCGGCGTGATGTGACACGGAGCTGGTCCTCAGAGTGCCGCCTTCTCCCAGGTCACCTGCCATGGCAACGGACACTGGGGGATGCTTTAAATTTAGTGTGCAACTCAGTGCGCTCACCCTGTTAGACTTATTTTTGCTGTTACAACCTATGCGCCCTGCATCACAAGGAACGTGACAGCAGGAGCGCAAGGAAAGGTTTTCGTGTAAGGAACGTGTGTTATTCCGCCTCTGAACTCCAAGTGGCACGAAAGCATCTCCCCCAGAAAGCTGTACTACGTGCGCTTTATTTGTCTATTACACTAGAATTACATAATGTCTGATCTCAAAACTCACAGCCAAATGTCCCATTCCTCAGCAAAGCGCAAAGCCTACAGGATGGGGTCCCTAATCAATACTTTAATAAATACCACCTACTTAGTCGGAATAATTGATTGTCGGGAGCAGACTAAGCGTAATGTATTCCTGCTAATCTAGACAAAGGACGAACGCCATAGCTGATTTATAAGGCACACCTGGAACCGTTCAGAGGTTTGGGGACAGGTCCGTCAGGACGTGCGCATCCATGTGCAGTGTTTCATCGGGGATGGCTGGTGGGTGTGCTGGATGGAGCAACAGGGGTGGCTCTGTGGGCCGGCCAGTCCCAATGCCGTGCCCAGGTCACTGGGGGCCTGGCGGGGTGCCTTCTGCTCTGGCCTTGCCTAAGGTCACCCGGGGGCCACTTGGTGACACCTAGCCAGAACAAGGCACGCCCAGGGGCTCTCCTTGGGGATTACTTCCTTACCCTGGTCCTGCCGTTGTTAGACGGTTTACGCCGCTGCACACTCGTGCACGAGAAAGCGTCTCGGCGTTTTAAGATGGAAAATAGCCAGCAGAGAGTGCAAGAGGCACCTTCGGCGCAGTCCCTACCCAGTTCACATCCCCGCTCCCAGACAAGACACCTTGGCCCCCGCCACCGCGCATCCGCTCGGGTCCTTTGTTGGCGGACACCGGCCGGCAGCTCTGCCCCAGCCCCCGCCGCTCCCCCGGGGCCTGTGCCGGGGGCAGCCCATCTTCCCGGCGGCTCCGACAACAGGCGCATTTCCAGCCGCGCTGCCACCCGCAGCCCGGCGGAGGAGATGGCTGGCAGGCAGCCCGCGCCTACAGCGCGGCAGAGCGGAGCCTCCCGACCCCAATGCAGCCCGGGGAGGGGAGCCCCCGGCCGGCAACTTTCCACCGGGAGCCGCCCGCGCCCCTGCTCGTCGCCGCCGCCTCCTCCTCCCTGCAGCGGCCGCGCGGTGCCGGGGGAAGCACGGCAGCCCCGGAACGCCGCAAAGTTGCGGAGCGGCGGCGGCACGGCTCCGCCCGCAGCCGGGGCTGGGGAGCCGAGGGGCGGCCGCAGGTGCGCAGCGGGGCCGGGGCCTGGGCCGGGGGCGGCGGAGGCGGGGCGGGGGCGGCGGCTGCCGGAGCTCCGGGGGGGGCCGTCCCGCACCGCGCCCTCCTCCCGCCCCGCCGAGCCGCGCAGAGCATCGCGGAGGCTGCGCGGAGCAGGTCAGTGGTGCGCGGGGCGGCCCCCCCGGGGCACTTGGGGAAAGTGCCCAAACTTGCGGCGGGGCCGCGCTGGGATCCCCCCACGCCCCCAGCTCCCCTCAGCCCCCGGTGGCTGCGGGGCGGCGCCGGGCAGGTGGCGGTGCGGGGCGGCCGCAAGTTGGGGCGCGGGCTGCGCGGAGCCGCCCGCCCCCGGGGCTCCGGCTGCGCGCTGGCACCGAGGGGCTGCGAGGCAAAGTAGAGTTTGTAGGCGCCGGCGTCTCGCCGGGTCGGGAGCGCTGCTCGCCCGGACTTCGGCTCGTGCGCCTGCAGCAGGGGGACCGCTGCGCCTCGCCAGGTCTGCAGGTGGGGTCGGGGAGGAGGGCTGCGGGCGGTCCCCTGCCCGCCCTGGGCTCCTTGCTGCCGGTGGGAGCTCGGAGCCGCAGGCAGGGAGCGGGCGGCGAGCCCAGCCCCGGCGAGCGGTGGGGCCGGGCACGGCGGGGACAAAGCAATACCGCGTCGGTTGTGTTTTCTTGTAAGGTTTTGGAGGGGTTAGGAAAGCCCCGTTCGGTTGTGTTCCAGTGTCGCTTTCTGTCTGGAGCTGACTTGTCTTGTGTGCAGATTAACGTGCTTCCAAAACACAGAGATGCTTTTTTATGTTAGATGCTTACCCCGAGATGCTTGTGGTTTACTGCGAGATTTAAAAGTTGCAGCTCTTCGGAGAATAGGCTGTACATACAGAACCAGAGGGGCTGAATGGCAAACCTGAACAGTCTCCTAAGTGAAAATCAGAAATATAGTCGCTAATCCATTTTGTTTATTAATGATGCTCACCATCTGATGAGAGAGCTATCCCTAGTTTATCCTGAGATTTCATTTTGTCAGATGTCTGGCGTCTCATCAATTCCTTTCATGTCCCCGGGATTTTCTCTTTTCCAGGAGCAGGCCACAGAAGCTCTCTGTGTGGGATAACCACTAAGCTCTTCTTTTGAATTCATGAGCTTCTAAATTAAACTTTCACTGACACCTGCTATCTAGCCTGGTTCAGCAGAATGGCAGCGACACCCAGGCTGTCGGGGCTCTGCTACCAAGCAAAATAAATCACAAACAAAAATAGGTGCAAAGTACCTGGGCCAGGCTACCCAACAATTTGGAGGAGCTCTGTGAAACTGTGGCTGCTGGAAATGTAATCACAGGCTGGTTCCAGTGGAGCAAAGTTTCAACAGCAATCACCGATAGGAATGAAATCCATAGTGCAGACAGCAACAGAGATTAATCATCATCATCAATTAGCTGATGGAGTCAAACAGAACAAAAAGAATGTAAACAAAGATCTGGCTTCTCCCTCCCCCCGCCCCCGGCCCCGAATCTCACCCCACCTTTATTTATCTGGCGCCAAGGATATTTTCTGAGCATTAGTTCCAAGCACCAAAATTTAGCAAGTGTCATAACGTAAGGTCAGGACTTAATTATTTATATGGAGACATCAATCATCGCGTGGGGATGATTTATTTATCAATCACCAGAGCTGTATAACGGGATGGTGAATTCCAATTTTCTCTGGTGGTGGCTGAGCAGGGCTGGGGACGTCCCGGCTGCTGCCCGGCCACCACGGGAACCTGCAGAAGTTTCTGCCCAGGCCCCGCAGAGCAGGGCTTTGCTGAGCCTTTTGCATCTGGTAACTTACCAAAACGTCACCTGGGAGATCTCATGCACATTGGCTGCATCTCAGTAATGAACATTTACTGATTACGGATTATCTGGAGAATTTAGCTTTTTAAACATTATTCAAATTTTTATGTTTATGTAAGCTAATAAGACTGAAGAGATTCAGTAACTACTCTTTGCCTTGTGGTATTTGAAAAGTGTGTCCGCTGGGCTTATCTAAGCATCTTCCAGAATCGCTTCAAAATACTAAAATAGAATTTTTCTGCTGGAAAAAAAAAGTATCTGTACTCAGTATAATGCTCTTTGCTCACAATTAATGCCAAAAATCAATTTGCTAACATGCTTTTTATGTTTCTGCTGATCACAAACAGGATGGCACAGTAAAAGCTTTTATTGCCATCTGATTAGTCCACAATGGGGGTAAGTGAATAGCTTGGGCTAGCGGGGTTGCAAAAGTCTCATGCTGAATGCAGTGGATGTAGAGACAAGCATGGGGTGCTGAGCACCAGGCATCAATCCTGCTGTTGGAGTCAGTCAAAGAGATGTTATGAACCACAAGAGCTGAAGCAGGATCAGGCCCCCAGATTTTCTGATAGCTGGATGGAAGTAATGAACATGCACATGGGATATTCCTGAACCTCCTCCTCTGGGTTTCTACTGAAGGGTTAATTACAACCAGGGATTCTCAGAGATTTTTCCATTTATCTATCCGTTAATAGAAATGGTGATGCTGATCTTATTTACATGATTGCATTTCAGATAGGGAGATGATTAACTCAGAGTGTGTGAAACTGGTGGGGAAAAATGCAGACTATGGGGAAGGAGAGATGGAAAGGAAAGCTGTGGTGAAAATGAGTTGAGCTAGGAGGGAAGGTGTTCTTTTGCTCTCCTATCATTACCTCCTCAAACTCCGCATACCACAACCCATATGCTTTACCATTAAAAAGGACTATTCGAAGCATGAGTAGTACCCCGGGCAGTTTGTGATCCCTCTGAACTTCATGGCAGGACTCCATTTTGGCAAGAGCAAGTCAATAAGCTCTCCTGCACATCCATTATACTGTTCCTGCTGATCTTAAACCAAGACAATTTATCACTGTATTTCAGTGACAGAAATACTAAAATAATATTTCACTGGGTACATAAGAGGGTGTAAATTACAGGTTAAAGGATGGATGGACTGTCCACTTCTTCGAAGAACAATTAAGACATTAAGAGTGTGGGAAAATATTTTTTGACATTAACCAATCAATGAGAAAATGAGAATTTAAGACCCAATTCTGTCCTGAGATGTTCCTCGAGCACCCCCTGGATCTTGCCCAGAGCATGTGAAAAATGGAAGATGAATAGTATTTCTTGTAGGCAAGACCAGTCAGGTGCTTGTGTATTTTTATAGTACACCGGGTGTATTTATAGCATTTAGTAATGCCAGCAATGTTCAATATAAAGAGTAACAGATGACTATATCGTGAAACAAGGCACAAGCAAGGCAGGTGGGAGATGATTTCCAAAATATTGCAGTAACCAGGCAGGGAGAGATGTCGTAAGATTGTAAACATAATAGACGTAAGTGGCTTTAACCAAAGCCAGGGGTAGAGCTTCGGGTTTGTTCCAACTGATGCAAGATTGAGCCCAGCCCACGCTTTATGTGAAAGAGGAAAGCCAGGACTTGCCGTGTGCAGATCCCAGCAAAGATGGCTTCCACGCTGCTCCTTCCTGGTGCATGGAAGGACAAAAATGACAGTGAAATCACAGTTGAGTGCAAGGAGGCAAAAGGAGGGGAATAAAACTGTATTGGCTCGATTGCAAGAAACAAACCACAGATTTCCCTAATCAGACAGATGATGCCTAACTAGGCTACAAAGCAAACCATGAAGGAAGGTGGCAGATTTCATGAATTAGTCATGGCACAAATGGTGAATTTCACAGCTTGAAGTGAATTCACGTTATAGGATGAAACAGCACAAAGTGATTAAGAGCTCTAACAGATAGAAGTAAGGAGCATGTGAGCCTTAGTCATCTCACAGCAGCCAACACTCCTCCCTGACCTCAGCTGAGCCATGGGAGCGAAACCTTCAGCCTCTGTCTGCTCCTGGTTGTGAGTGGGATGTGGTGAGGACAACCCCAAACAAGTTCCCCAGACATCTCTGGGAGTTTCTGGGCGAGGGCACAACCACAGCAGTCACTGTGCTGGGAGAGGCTTCGCAGGCACAGTCTGCAGTCCCAGTGCCACTACCGTGGCTCCAGCCGCAGGGCATGTGCCATGATGAGAGCAAGCCATGGGATGGCAGGGCCTGGTCTTCGTGGCATGACCCCAAGGGTGAGCAACATGGCAGGAGGATGGCTGAGAGGTTGGAACAAGCAGGGACACTGCTGCAGCACACTGGCTGCCATCTGGGGACAACCTTCCAGGTCTGGCAGCACCGCTTTTGGAGCCGTTTGGTGCTGGCCTGTGCCATCCCGTGGTGACTGTGCCACAGCACGCATCCCTCATCGCAGGCAACAGCCTGTTCAGTGGTTTTCTTCTGAAATCCACCCATTTCCCCTTATTTCAGGGAATAAAGATGAATGTCACAAGCCTCACAGGTGCTGTGATGTGACTTTTGCTGGCAAAACATTTCAATAGCTGTTACAGGGCATTTTCAAGGAAAGCTTTGTTATTAAGTACTGAAACCTCACCCTACCATTTGTATCCCTGCTTAGACTAAGATAAATTATGGAGAAAAATGTCACCATTGTATCTTAATTCTTTTCTTTCAATGTACACTCTTCTATCATAGTTATTGAAAATCCATAGAGGAAAATGCAAGCAAAGTGAGCTAATACCAACCGGGATGAGGCTGCCCTGGAGGATGCTTCCTCCGCCTGCATAAGCCTCCATCAAACTCTTCCCCTTCCCAGACATCCCTCCTCTGCCTGTCTGGCCGGACAGCCCAGAGCAGGGTGGCTTTGCAGGCTGCCAGGAGGTTAACAAACCCCATCCCTGGCAGGTGAAGCTGGAACTGCAGCGGAGTCACCGACGCTTGAGAGAGAAGAGCATGCCAGCTTTCCTGTGTTTATTGAGGGCGTTCCAGCATGGCCAGGTCTGCTGAGCCCAGCTGTATTAATATCACACAGGGAGAGGGGAAGCTGTTGAAGTTGCCAGGACCAAAGCCATGGAGGAATGTAATGGGGCAGTGCCAGTTCCTTCAGATCCCATGTGGAACTTGTTATCCGTCCACTGGAGGCAGCGGAGCACCTGCGTCCCAGAGTAGCGAATGTGCGCTGGCTGCACGGAGCCCGCCTGCGCCTTGGATGGGCACCGCACGGTCACAGCCACGCTCCTCCTGACCCAGAGAGAGGATTTAAAACAGAAGAAACAACCTAAGAGGAATCGATCGCTATTGAACGAGGATGGGAAGACAAAGTTTGAAAAGAATTAACATTTCTAAGGCATTTCTAAAGGAATGCCCTTGGACTGCTGGTAGGGAATTAGAAAGGACTTTAAAAAAGGCAGGGGTTGGGGAGAAGCCCTCTTCTCTGGGATTGATTTTTAAAACTTGGCAGATTTAAGAAGCCTTTCAGTAACATTTTGTGGATCGATGCTAATTTGATGCATCGGAGCTCAGCACTGTGCCAATTCACTGTCAAACTGATATTAACTAGGCACTTTTCTGAGCATGTTTATAGCTCAAGGTCCATTAAATATGCAGACCTGACAATTATCGCACCTCCCTTAAAATACTTAATTTGAAATGTATATCACAGCATGCATAAATGGTCTTTCACTCTTAATCAGAACGGAACCTTGCTCCCTGGCAGCTGCGCGTCCTTGCCCTGGAGAAGGGGCTGGAGGCTGTGCCTAGGCTTAAGACACACAGCGGCCACTGGGGCCGGATGCTGCACTCAGTGCTGCCGATGGGCAGCAAGGCCACGATGAAATCTCCTAGGGGCTGATCTTACATCCCCCATCTGTACAAGAAGCGACCTCCTGAAAGTCAGTTAATTTAAGTAAATGACACTCATTGAGCTAGCAGTTACTATTTGCATTGGGAAAGGCTGCAGGATCAGTTACATAAACTTTCAGAGTGGCATATGAACTCGAATGCCTTGTGATCTGACATCCAGGTATAGCTGGGAGCTACGTAAGAGTTGCTTTGTTTTTAAATAATTGCTAATTTGAGCCAAAGATGCAAGAGAAGCTGGTATTTAAATTGGGGTCCCTTTTAATTCCATTAAAACCCTCACAGAAATAGTTCGAGAAATGTTGGTATCTCTTTCTGCTCAGTGCGACTCTCAAACGCAAAACTTGTCCCTGCTGAGTTTGGAGAACCAAAGCAGCAGTCAGCTAGTAATGCACATACATGGATGACTAAGTTTAGGCAGCCACATTTGAATATTTGATTTAATATGCCTTCGATTTTATATCCTGAAACGGGTACACTACTTAACTCAAAGTTCAATTAATTTTTGTTGCTTTTAAGTTCTTTAATGGAAGATGTTACATAAATAATTATTTAATAGATGTTAAAAGTTTTTTTGCATGACCTGCCTGATCTGCTTAAAGCATATAAATCAGTCTGAGCTGAATCAGTAAAATAATTTCAGAAATTTGAAAGCTGTATCGGAAGTTGGACTAGTACATAAGAAGGAATAAAAACATTGCTCTTTCATTCGGCAAAAAAAAAAAAAAGCCAAAAAAACACCAAAAAATCCTACAGATCTTCAGTTTCCAAAGCTTTGGACATCTCGTTTCTCAGGAATTACAAAATTCATTTGTGAAAAGAGCTGTGAGATACAGGAAGAAAATGTAAAAGTATCATCATGGTCAATAAAAGATATGAATCTGTGGGCACATACAGGGGAGGATGCTATGAACCTCCTCTTTGTAGTGTAGCTCAGAATAGTAGTTACTTTCTTCATTTTAGCGGATGCCAAAGGCTCAGAGAAATGAGTGCTCACAGAAGGCAGCCCTTGTTTCTCATGGCAGAAATGTATTTGCTTGGTTTCTCCTGTAAGAGAAGTGATAGTCCTGTCCTAATCTGCAGTGACTGAAACCTGTTCGTTTAGAGGTTATCACGGGATTGGGATGTGGGTGACAGAGCATGACCAAATACTATTTCATTTACATGTCTCCCACTGCAGGGCTTGCTCCATCCAACACGGACTTCAACATCTGCCAGTTGTAGGGAGAGTTTGTTCCCTGCCATCTCTACAGTGTTTTACAAAGGCTTCTATTCTTTATTCCAGCTTTCCCCAAGGGTATACTTCATCACACTTGCTTCTAAAGAAAAAAAACAACACACACAACACCACTTTCACCACTTTCCATCTACAAAAGCTAGTTTGTTACTTTTCTGGCTTTTCTTCACAACAGCTACTTAGATCAGCCACAGCACACAGCCAGCCTTTCTTGCTAACTGTGTGTCCCCTGTTCACAAAGTCCTGGGATGGTCCTTGAAAGAACCAGTTGTAATTCCCTAGTAGGATGGTTCTCATCGACTTGTGAGATACAGAGATCAAATTGAGGAAGCTGCTGCCCACTCAGGGATTACTCTCTCCTGCCTTTACTCAGCCCTGCCCAAGCTCTCACATCTCCACTGCTTGCTATCACCCAGCGTGGTGCCATCGCAGCCAGGGCAGCTCCTCCAGCACTTGATGTCGGTGCTTTTCCCTCACAGATGAGGGGGAAAATGCTTTCCAGCTGCCCCTTCTCCCACAGGGACTGACAACAACATCATTTCACATCTTGAAACACAGGTCTTGGAGTTAGTGGTGCAACAGCTAGATGCAGAAGCTTTACGGTTATGATACAGAACATTTACAGGGATTTTTTTTTTTATTATTATTTTTTCAACATCTTAAACCTAAAGTAACTTTCCCATCTTTAAAATAATTAATTCACCCGTTCCTCATAAAAATGATTTTTTAGTGTTTTGGCATACACAGACTGTTGTTCTGTTTACACTGCCACCCGTGGAGGACCTGGCCCAGCACCACAGTGTTCAGTACCACCTGTCCCCATAGCATAATGGGAGCCACTGCCCTAAGAGCTTGCAGCTTGTCAAGTTCTTCTAACCCTGCACCTTATACGTGGGTCTCCAGCACCGATGGCAGTCTGGAAGTACCATCTACAGCCGAGACATCACTGCACTTAACGGCATTGTGTTGTTCTAACTACGTCACCATTAACCTTCAGCACAGCATTTTTAATTCAGGATACCAGAAGCAGCTCATTCAGCCTCTGGATTACATCGGGAGAAGTCTGAATTTCAGTTAATATCAAGAGTTTATCTGAAGTCTCTTATAACATCAGCATGTTGCTAGCATAGAAATCCATCTGGTTTTCATAAATATTTGATAGGGGTGTATCATCCTCCTCATCATCATTTTGGGCTCCCCCTCCCCCATGCAATCACAATCCGCCTCAGAGTCATCATGGAAAGTCGGCTGGCAATCCTATAACAAACCCCATTCAAATTCTGTCTGAAAGGGAGCTAAGGCTTCACCCTGCTGCTCAAAGAATGATATGCTAAATGCAAGCTTCCCAGGGGCTTGGCCGCAGCCCAGCGCTTTGTGATTTCTGATTCTCCTTCCTGATGTGGGCTGTGACCTTGGGACCTAACTCCGGGCGGATCGCTGAAGTTCACCTGGCCTCCTGCGCTCGCTGTAAAAATGCAGCTCTGAGCCCCGCTGCCTCGTCCTGCTCATCACAGCACAGGCAGCTGCCGGCAGCTGTGCCCAGCTGGGAGCCGCGCTGCAGCGTGTAGGCGGGCGGGCAGCAGGTAGCAGTGCCAGGGCTCGCGTCCCCTTCTGCCACTGCGAGCACGTCACCACGCGGTGTTGTTAAGTGGCAGAAGTTATTAGCTAACTTCAAAGCATGAAAACGCATTTGTAGAAGAGGTTTAAATTACGTTAGCCAAAGGCATTTTCTGTGGAGATAGCCAGAAAATGACTATAATTGGAGATCTCCAAACAGCTGTTGTGCCCTTTGTATTTACATGGGGAAAATAACTTGACAGATTATATTAACATGAGAGGTGTTTTTTTTTTTTAAAGTTTTAACGTTAGTACTCATTTATAGTACACTGTGGGTGTCTAGGATGCTTTACTGACAAACGTGTTCATGGCCAGAGGAGCTGATAACCTAAGATTGTAACATGACATTTTTAACAGAAAAATTGTGTAATTGAGAGAAGTTATTGCCCCTTGAAGATTACATTCATTATAGACTGTAAGAGAGATATGTCTTTAGAATGACTGCACTTCCCTTCAGTTACACAGCTATTTAGAAATACGATTGTTTGAGCTTATGTACCTAACTGCAGATTGTTATAGCCAAGTTATTGAATGAAAGCAACTTTGGGGAAGGTCTAACAGACACAGGCTGCTTTTTTGTGCCTTTATTCGTTCCAGATTTTTCAAGGACATACCTTCTGGAAATGCTTGTACTTTCCTATCTAGGTTCCTTAGGACAAAGAATACTTTGAAAAAGGGGGACTTCTAAAATTATTTTTTACAAGTCTTTTAGATTTGTTACTTCACCAGTAATTATCAGTGATTTTTCAGCACAGCAAGCAATACAGAATTAGCTTTAAAACCAAAGAAAAGCAGAACTTGTCACTGTTTCTGGTCTTCACAGAACTTGTCACTGTTTCTGGTCTTCAAAGTATTATACCTGATATTTTTAGTGATTGGCATCACCGTGAAGGGATCTCCTCTGTAATGCAGTCCTACCCCTTACTTTACATAGATCCTTTTAGAAATGTTTCTTCTATCTGTTGTGAAGACGTGAGAGAATCATTACATTAAGTAGTTCTTTGTAAACAAGAAACCAATGAAACCAAGAAGCTCCCTCTGCAAGATGCTTGTCACTAAGATACCACTGGCAAAACACTCATCAGCTGCCTGGATTGGTCTTAAAAGTGGTGATCCTCCACTGGAGGACATCAGTGTAGACTCATCAGGCTTTTTGGTTTCACTAAGAACAAATCTAAAATTAAACTCTTAAAACTGTACAAAATTGTTTTGGATCCAGTGCTGCTGCTACACTGCTGCTTCTGTACCAGCATTAAAGGTGCAGCATGCATGAGAAACACCTTTCTCTATGTGCTGGAGAAGTAACATCAGCCTGTCTCAGACCTGGCCAACCCCATCCTCTCACATTTCTAGGGCAAAGACAAGTAGCGAGGAGCGCTGACACGGTGGGGACCCACAACCGCAGTTGACAGGGCCCTGCCTGCTCCTTCCTTCCAGGAAGGACCTTCTCTTCAGAAAGCAAACCTCTAGCTACTCATCCCTATGTGACTTGGAGACCTCCTCTGATAGCCCTTCATGTCGGCAGCCTCGTTGCTGGCCTTGCCTTACTAACAGCTGCTCCTTCTGCCTGCTGTTCTCCTGACATTGCTGCTGGCGGGACAGAAAGCAGACCTCCGGAAGGGGACACGACCTGGGTTCATCCACACCTGGATGTGGGGATATCCACGTGCCCAGGACAGATAACAACACACAGGTGAGCACAGCAGAGGAAGCAGCAGCTCTAGCTCAGAGGCATCTCTGCCTTGTAATTCCACCTAGCACTACGTGGCATTAGTGGAGCAGAGACCGCACAACCAAGAGGCACTCCTGCGATCTGATCTGGCTCTTGTGCGTGTGATTAAAGCCTCCACCTCTTATTTTCTTTTATTTTTTTCCTCCCAGTGATATGCCATCTAGCTGTTGCACAAAGCTGGCAGCTATGCTACGCTGGACACTCTCCCTGTCCAGCTATTAAACTGCCCTGTCGCTTTCTTTTGTGAGGACTTCTTTTTCCCCCCTAATATCTCACCTAAACTTTTTCTTTCTTAGCTTCAGGCCATTGCTCCCTGGCCTACAATTTTCTCAGACTGTGAATAATTCCCTCCCTTCGTTCCTATTGTTACCTTGAAGGTATTTATAGACTGTGATCATGTTCCCCTTGAGCCTTCTCTTTCACTAGACTCTGAATTTAGCTTTCTCAGCCTCTTCACATGCTATACTCTCTAATCCATGTATCATTGCCCTCCTTTGTTTTCATCATCTTCTTTTGAAGGTTGGTAACTAGAAATACACAGCATCATGGCTTTGCACAGCCATTACTTATATGGATTTACATGCAGTTCCCCCAGTTATCTATATCATCTTACCCAGAGGCACTGTTTTTGTTTATGTTGGTTTATTTTATGAAATCTCTCTCTTCTCTCCAAATTTAATTTGGCAAATGAAAATATACTGAATAACTCTCGATTCTGCTGCCAAGGTATAAACAGAAGAAAGCAAGGCTAAAGAACGTATCTGACAGCAAAAACTCCTAGGGTCAACTTCTGTTTGAAGCAAAAACCTTGCACGAGTTAGGTGCAGCCTTCTGTGTAGGTGAGCTGCTCACCTGAGAGGAAGAGCTATCCGCAGGACCGTGCCTGTGCCCACTGCAAGGGCCTCCCTCTCTGCCATGCTGGAAAGTAAAGTTAGCTACCCAGCCCAAACCATTCAGTTTTCTCCATTTAGCATGGCTCCCTCAGTTTTATTGCTGAAATAAGTTTGACTTATGGAAAACTCTAATTTTAGTTTCATTTAAGATTTAAATCCTCACTTTTAAAACTTGTAATGGAATACAAAATTCTTGGGAAGGAAATGTAGTTTTGTGAAAGGAGAAACGCTTCGTCTTGAGGTTTTTGATCTGCCCTAGATCTACCCTCTGGTCTGGTGGCACTGACAAATCCGCCCTTGTGACCCTTTGAGCTGAGCCCACCCCAGCTCGGGGCTGGGTCCACCTGCCCCATGCAGTGCCCAGCAAACCCCACTGCTCAGCAGGCTGCTGCGGTTCATGAAGTGGGACTGTCTCTCTTCACCTTACTGCTTTTTTTTTTTTCCTCCTCCAAACATTCATAACAAATCTAGCAACGAGAAACATACAAAGCAAAAAGCCTCAGGAAAAGGTTGTATCACATTGCGGGAAAGGAGACCAGAGCTGGGAATGAGAGGTTTGTATGGGGAAAGATCTACAGCTTCCCCAGAAAAAGAGGAAGGATGAGGAGAAGGGAGAAGTTTGAACATAAATTTGTGAAGTTAGGCCACAGTAAGATTTCTAAGAAAATCAAAGTACTGGAAGATAGAAAAAACCTTCTAAATTGTAGCATGGGTCCCTTTGTGCATGTGCCTAGATTAGATTTCTGCACATCTCCCGTTCACTCTGATGGCTGCGTGGAACCTGACAGTAATGATGTCCCCTGTAGGACAGAATAATCTATCATGCTAACCAGTGCTCTCCAGCTCTCCCCTGTACTTCTCCGTCACTCTATCAGCCCTCTCTTTTTACTTAACTCTCTGTTGTTTGAAACAAAGCTGACTTTCCGTCCTGGGCTTCTGCTAGATTGCATCTAGGGTCTTAGTTCTGAAAATTTAATGAGGAAATAAATACTTTTATTAATAATAATGTTTAAAATAACTAATTCTTAGTTCTAAGTTTATTGGGGAAAAAAACTCCAATAACTACTAACAGCAATGAGTAGCAATGGCAGCAATGACTACCATTGTTTAGGACACGTCAAGCTTTCCAAAAAATCTTCCGTCATCGCACTGTACAAATATTTACTCTTAGCAATACAACCAATTTTACTACCACTTCACCCGCCCCGTCAGAGCCACGGCTGACTTAATACAACAATACGAAATGGACTAACATCTGCAGGGCTCGTTCATGTGAGAATCGAACTACCTGAATAATTCATTGTTCTGCTCTGTGGTTGATCCAAAACTAGTGGGGGTAAGAATTGCTTCAGGTGCGTCCCAAAACCAAATGAGTTTTTCACTTTACTCACTGAAACAGAAGTCTTCAGAATTTAAAATAATTTCAGATAAACTTTTTTTTAAATGATCAAAAAGAATTTTTAAGCTTAGAGTAATTTGTAAGATATTTAGTGAATTGTCACCCTCATTTAAAAAATAGTTTACAAAAATATTGTAAATGAAAGATTTCAGTAAGGTTTAAGTAAGAATTCTAAGAAGCTATAATCTCCTGCCTCTCAGAGAATCTGTGTTTTTAATGGAGGCCAAAATGCACTCTGGAAATTGACTGCTGCTTCTGTCTGTTAGTTAATTATTAAATTCTAAATGTTTGAAATATGCATTGTAAGATGACTTTATTTTAATTTTCCCAGCACACGCATTGACAACTCCTGGATGATACTGCACTGAACTGTCCTCTTTAATAACATTTTCTTTTTAATAATCATTGATTCACACAAATTTGTCAGTTCCTAAATAGGAGCTCATCACTCACATTGCTTCTGAGAGCTCTGTCAGGGGCTGAACGTGGCACAGAAGATCTCCAGCTACGAAAGCCTGCCATGTAATCACGTGATACCTTGGATTTGATTTGGATCCTAATTTTCTGTGGCTGTTCTAAATACAACAGCGTACCAACATGCCTCTGCTTTTTGTCCCTGTATACTGACAGTGTTAAGAGAGGGAAGATAAATCCTGTGATGAAACATCAGCAAAATAAACTCTCTTGGAAAGCACTATTTCCTGTCTGTCCCTAAGAGCAAGAACCTCTTATCCCCGTCTTCACCCTAAATATCACCGTTTTCTCAAGTTATCGCTTAACTGATTAGTTAGCCCAGCCCCTTTCTCCATGCACAAGGAACACGAAGGTCTTGGTCACCCTGCAGCAGAGGACGGGGCTGGCTTCCCCTGGGGGCAGGAGCAGGCCCGGGGGCCAGGCAGGCAGCGCGCCCTGCTCCCAGCAGCCGGCTGGGCTTCATTCTCCCCGAGCTGGGCTCTGCCTTACCGACAGCCGGGTGGGAGAGCGGGCAGGGAGAGTGCGAGGAGCCCTCCATGATGAAGCACCGATCGATTAGTTCTGCTTTTCCTGATCCCCTACTAATGGATGGTGCTGGCAGAGTCAGCCCCATATCCCCTTCCAGACACCACAGACTTCAAAACATACAAACTGATGTCTGGCAAAGACAGCACAAGGTGTGACTACAAAAGGCAAGAAAAGCGGGGTGGGACTGTCCAGAGAGACAACGGGGGGGAAAAAAGGCATGCAAGGGAAAGGTGCAAGCTTGAGAGTGAGAGCTGAGGACTTGAAGGCAGGAGTGAGAAGGAGCCAGACGAGCTGAACAGAGAGCTGCTATCCCTGCCCCAAGGGACTGGTGCAATGGAGCACAGGAGGCTGCCCAGCCACAAAAGGCTGCTTTCAAAGAGACCTAGGAGGCCAGAGGAGCAGGGAAGGCATATGCAGATGATGAATACAGGCACAAACTTGGGGATGGAACATAATTTAGGTGACTTGCAGCACTTCTGTGGCAGCGTGTCTTACTGAGTCTCCCATAGCCTGGGCCTTGCATCAGTGAAAGCATGACAAAGCCTTGTGGTTTTTTGTTTGTTTGTTGTTTTGTTTTTACTGCCCTAGGTGTTGTTCTAGTCATCTTGAATGTTGCAAAAGCAAACACCTGCTTGAAATTAAATTGTAACCTGTGGCATAAAAGCACATGTGAAGCCATAAAAAGCCATTGCTAACATTGCAAAGTGATGTCCTGGAGGGTCCGGTGCGAAGGAGCAACTGCATCTTCCAGCTGCTGTGCAGAGCCCTGAGGGACATAACCCTCTGCCTCTTTCTCTCCTCCTCTCTACCCTTCTTTACAACTACAGCGAGAAACAGAGATCAATATTGTATTGTGACTTCTTTCTTGAGTCCCATAGGAAAAAAAAGTTAGGGAAGAAAGTCCTTTCCCAGAGAATCCCCTGGATCAGGGGAGAAGATCCCTTCAGGATCCAGCCAAGACCACTGCAGTATTTATTCCTTTTCCAGTGACTCACAACAACCTCCGCAGATTACCACCCCCCTAGGAAAGCACAGCTCGCAGACACATGATGCTCCACTTCCTCCTATTCCTTCCCTCACAGTCTCCCCTGAGCAGGAGAAGGGTTTACAATCCTGCCCTCTTTTCATCTGGCAAACCGTACCCTGATCTCATTCTCTGCTGCAACACAAACAGTAAGCCAGGAATCCCAGCATGCTTTGTCTGGGTAATATTCCATTTCTCTGTCAGACTTTAGGTCAGGTGGCAATTTGGGGTGAGGTATCATCTGTAAAGACAACAAACACAAGAAACAATCTTTCTTCCAAGCAAAGGATAAACTAGATGGCACAAGTGATTTTCTCTGTCACTACTGCCTTTGTTTCTATAATGGAATAAAATGCTGGACAAGGAGAAGGATTTAATGCTTTGACTGTCATGATGGATACTACCAAAAAGCCCAGCTTAATTCATCTCTGCGCTGCCCTATAAGGGGCAGTATGGTGTGCCCAGCAATTTAGTGGCATTTCTCTTCTGCGCATGGCTGATCTGCAGAGCACAGCGTGTTCCCCTTGGAGGATGTCAGGAACTGCAAAGATACGTGGCTTGGATGGCTAGGGGGTTGAGTATCTGAGCAAACTTAGAGGCTAATTTTGTCTTTTGTTCCTCATGTTTAGTCTTTGTCAGACATTTCAGGTCTAGAATGAATTCCTAACACCCACATCCTGCCCATACGGCTCTGTGAGTGTTAAAGCAAGGAGAGCTCAGGGGAAACGCATGGGTTACAGCATTTCCTTTCAGTGCAAACCCAAGGACTGCCTCGAGCAGGTTCATGGGCTGTTCACTGCGGAGCTTAGGAAAGGACAAAAGCTGAACTCCTAATGCCAGCACAAAACTCCTCCAAACAGTCTGTTTTTACAATCCTCTTCATTATATGGTAAATATCTTACAGGCAATCTGTTGTTTTACTTCTCAAACGAGAATACAAGTCCAACCCTTACCAACAGCAAGCTACCAGCTCTCAGCCTCGTGTAGTTGCTTTTCCTAGGCAACTGAAGAAAAAACCAACAACTTCTGAGCAGGTTTAAGAAAGGAAACCAAAGATAATTACATTTATGGTTCATAAATGTGAAGGTGACTTGTGGATGTTTATACTGCTCAGACAGAAATGTTGTTAAAGGGAACAAGATGTCATGATCTTATGGTATCCTTTTTTTTTTCTGTGAAGCAAAACTCTGTAGTACCGGAGGGTGAATAATTTTCTTCTGCTGTTAGCCCCTCAATTCTATTAAGAAATTCTTGAGTATTATTTCCTTGCCTCTTCCCTCTTTTTATTCACCATAGAGAGGAATGCTTCGCTTAAACTCCACGGTAGTCAGGGAGTGTCTCTACTGACACTGGATCACATTGTCATTATGATTTAGGGTTTCACTGATCGTGCTTTATTATTTTCGTATTTTCCAAAAGGTTTTAACTCGCATTTTGTGTGTTCGTTGAATTGTTTAAAGTGAAGGGGCTCTCAGTCTCCATTGCCATACTGAAAGGAAATAGAGGAGAGCTTGCTGTTATTACCATGCAAGCCAGACAGTCTGAACAGTGTCTTTTAGCCAGATGTAAATCCACAATTATAAATCACCATGGGAAGGGGAATGGCAATCACTGCATTTTGATTTACTGCCACAATACTTTTCATATAAATATACTGACCAGAATAGGGAATTGAGATGTATTTTCTATGTCTTTATGCAACAAAGAGCTCTCCTTAAAGCACCATTTATGCTAGAAGTCAAAAGAGTATCTCTGAGTAAAACTGCTCGCAGAAGAAACAAGAGATAGTGCCAGATTGATGCTCAGTAGAGGAATAAAAAATCTGCTGCGTGGCATAACTACGTAGGGCTGTATAATTTCTCCAGATTAGGATGTACAGCATGTGTAGTTGTGTTCACATAAGGTATAAATAGTTCCCTCTGCTTTGAAGGGAAGGGCTGTCCTGGGAGTTAGGGGCAATCAGAGTTTTAGTTCCTACTTTTCCATAGACTTCTGTGGTATTTTCTGCAAGTCATTTAATTTCATTGCGCCTAAGTTTCTTCATCTGTAAAATAAATCCTTTGAATACAATTGGATCAGCTTCATACAGCAAATTACATCTGATGCTGAATCATGTCTTTTATCTCTCTATCTGTCTGCTTATTTTTATTGTGAGCTCCTCAGGGCAAAGACTATCACTTGAAGTCTCATATATAATAAAAGTGTCTTTAGCACCACAGAACCCTGGTCTCACGGACTAGAAGCTCACTGTAATAAAAAAACCAAATGTGGCCAGCCACTCAAATTCAAATAACACGTTCAAATCAAAGAAAATCTATACTTAGGACCTTCTCTCATGAATACTCTGGTCCCCAAAACAGATATCCTGTTTAGGTGCATCCCTGGACAGATGTAAAACACTGGATACACTTTAGCCTTTGGCCAACTGGAAGCCTTAAAAAAGCTTTCTTGCCACAACAGAGTATTTACGAATAAAATAACAAAGACTGCAGGCTGGGCAGGGGGTACTCATCAGTTCAATGACCTTAACAAGGGACTGGAAGGGAGCATTAGTGTTCTCCAACCCCTGTTTTCAGTTTTAGGAAGAGGTTAGCTGGTCTGAACGTACCTGAGCTGGAGAAAATCTAAAAAGAGATTTTTATATTTGTATGGACACATGGAGAAGTTTCCAGAAGAGAGAGCTGAGAACACAAACAGGTCTGCCTGTTCCTAGAAGAGCCTAGATCAGGGCTACCAGCCAGGTTTTGCTGCATGCCCACAGAGCATGGAAAGACCAAGAAAATTTAAAAATAAATTGTTTTCTTGGAAGACAGAAGGTAAAATTATTGTGCTCTTGCTGAAAATGTCATCTCCTGATAGAGAGACAGAATAGAGATACAACCTGAACAGATATTTGACAGGGATCTGGTCTGCTGAACAGTTTCAGAGCAGTTTGTTATACTTCACCTGGTCTGAAATAGAAGAATAGCAAAAATTGATTTTTATTTTTTTTTTTAATGGGTAGATTTGATAGCTCTGAGCATTAATTACAGATAAATGCAGAGGCTCATTAGGCTGTAGAAACACTCTTGAGAGCGGTGGGAGGAGGTCCTGGGTTGTTGTTTTGAAATCAGTCCCTGAGCAAGAAGCTTATGCATGAACTGCAGACAAAACTTAAGTGCATCCCACCAGACTTTGGTCGCAAGTCCCAAGCTCAGAGTTGGGCCCTAATGATAGGTTCATGATGCATTGTTTGTTATTTTCCATACATATTAAACTCATTTTGTTCACAGAAGAGGTCTCTAGGGTCAGCAAACTCGTGATGTTCATTGCCCTTAATGGTATTAACACCTTATGTGGCAGTCATTCTGCATTTCTGCTTGCTGTGCCTGCATTTTAAAGAACATTATTTTCTACCAGAAAAACATTTCTGTTCTTGCGATCAGTGCTCATTTTTGTAAATTAAGGAATGACTTGTGCCAAATTGTTCTCTTTTACTCTCTTCCAGAATTATCTGCAATGTAGCTTATACTACTGTCTGTATATCTATTGCGTGCTTTACAAGAAAATGAAATCATTACACACAACACAAATTACTAGCCCCCTTTCATAATCACACACTCTTAATTGGCACGTAAGCACTAAGATCACTGTAATACATGCAGTAAAATGTCTCCGACTTTTTTTTTTCTCCCAGGTTTAAAGGTCAACAAGAATATTTTTCTTTAATTTGACAGGCACACAAGAAATAATGCAAGACTCATTTATGGTCAGGTAATGCACAAAGAAATCTATAAATCAAGCTAAGGGGAATATTAGATCATGCTCATATCTGAACCCATCTGGCTTAGTTCACGAAAGAATCAATATGAGGCAGAGCGCTCAGTATTACTAGTGATTTATGCTCTTGCATCTAAGGGGAAAAACATTTGCAATTTTTAAGTCGCTTCATCTCCTCCTGAAACAATAGGATATGGAAAAGGAACTACAGTTAGCTATTACAACGTATACATAGGTAAGTAATTTGATGACAACTTATAGCTGGAGGAGGATGGGTTCGTTCCACTTAATGACTCAGCACTTTGACTTTTATTTTTTTTAGTATTCTGATTTTCCTCCCTCCAAGGTACTATTAGTATGGAGCTGCTAAGAAATAAACCTAGCCACATTTCCATGCCTTTGATTTTTGTAGATTAATTGCAATTCAGAGTTCTCAGGCACAGTACTGTTAGTCTAACGCATTGTAACCTACACAACGTGCAGCTTTTCTTCATCGTCTTCTTTCAAATACTACTTTCACCAATAAACCCCACACCTAAAAAAAAACATCATGACCAAATAGTAATCCTACCACATTAGACACATACGCTTTTGATCATTCTGTGAACATCCAGGATTTATATGCAAGCTTTCTGTGTATATAGCACATCTCAACTAAATAAAATCTCCAGTTGGCCTTAAGTTCAGCCTCCCCAAGAGGCAAGATGAAAAGTGTCAGGCAGCGCTGCAGTTTGCTGTGTAATGCACAGGGCTGGGAGGCAGAGGGGGAATGAGAGATTTCACAAGGCAATTAGAGTACGAAAAACAGATACTGCAGCGATGGGTGCCATAAAGGCATCAGGGGAACTGGGACAAGTAAAACATCCATTTCAGCTACAGTGATTTGTTTAACATACAGCGCTAATATCCTTCATACAAACACTGAATGCAGCTTAATTTAAACCCAGAAAGGCGTTTAGACTAAAGGGAGAGCCTGACATATTTTTCTCCCATCTAATGTGCACAAGTAGAATCAATAATTTTCCCAGTATATGTTGACAAATTATTACATCAGACATTATTGATCCAGCCAAAGAAGAAGGACGTCAAAATAATGGAAATCAGATGGTTGTGATTAGAAATGCTTGGGATATTCATTTGGAAACAGCTGATAACTAAAATGGTTCACAGGCTTTACAGTTATTGATTTAATAAATAGAATAAGCCCTGCTGATCCCAAACAAGGTTACTTGTATAGGTATTTCAGGGCGTTGCACTACTGAAAGCCAGTCTATATGTCTTCTGTATGCGTGGGAATTATATTTTAGTTCACCACTCTGAAAGCATTAATTTTAAACACGTGTTCCTTTCAGCCACAATTTTCTACTGCATTTTGCATCTGAAGCTTAGACTTCATTCTAGTGGTAGGCTTAGTACTCTTTGAAGTATTCATCTAAAAGGCTTTCACATGTTTGTGTCATTATTAATAATGAATATGTTCATTAATTTACACATGCTTTACAAACACTGGGCAGGATCCAAGAGCCTCCTGCGTGAGGAGTGATGTGCTGAGGCAATGCTATCGATTCTTTCTTAGATATATCCTTTCAGCAGATAATAATACATCAGTGTTGCACCTTTCAACCCCAAAGATTCCAAAACATTTTCTGAACCAAAGAGGGCACTGTGCATGCTAGCAGAGATCACATCATCCCTCACAGGAAGGGAGGCACCTTTGAGGCACTATACAGCAATATTCTGGCAACACAGAGAATTCAGGAGCTATGCAGGCAGAGCGCAGAGATTGCCATATCACTCACTATGCACAGTGGAAAGGAAAAAAAGAGTTAGAGCATGATTTACCTGGAGGACGTGGTGAGGATACAAATTCCACAGCTTTCTCTCCCTTTGTCTTCACACCACTGGAGCCTCTTCCATTTCAGAAGTCCCACTTATCTCTTTGTTTCTTCCTTCACTGGCTTTATGATTCCAAAACTATGCCTCAGACTAGGACCCAGTTTCCTTTTTGCAATCCTAGCCTTCTTCCTCCACGCTTCCACCTCATCCCCAGCTGCCCCTTCTCCATAAAAATACTCCTCCATCACACACCCTCCAGCCAGCAGCCCCACACTTGCCCTTCCCATCTCCCCTGGGCTGAGCTGGCCCTTCTGCAGTGCACCTCATGAGTGCCAGGTACAACCCCTTCCTGGCCCCTGGGCTACTGTCTTTCCCTGAGCACCTCAGAAGTAAGTAAGAGGTACTAGCCACAGAAAGGCCACAACAAAGACAAGAAAGCAACACCAGGCTCCTTGCAAGGGCTTTGAATACTTTTGATGAGTTATAGCTACCAGCTGGGGCTTGTAAGGACTGAGTGGACCCAGAATCTGTTTCACTTGTTCTCTCACAGACAGCATTTTCAGCATCCTGGTACCCCCAGGAGCAGGCTGGAGCATTGCCTCTATGAAGGGTAATTTAACTGAGTGTATAACGCAAGTATTATTGCCATAGTCCTGAAATATGAAAGAGAAGCAGAGCTTCACTGCACCTCTGGGAAACCATGGGGGTTGGTCACATCTCATCAGTCTCAAAAGTCCTTCTAAAATATGGTAACACAGGAAATATGTATGTGCAGATATGGCTCATTGAAAGTCAAAAAATTCATATCCCATCTTCTTTCCATGCTTGGGATTTTTCCAAAGTTTCTCTTGAGCATGAGAAACCAAATATGTTTTCCTTCAGGTCTTCAGAAACTCCTTGCTCTAGTTCGGGTGTAATGAATACCAACTGACTGTTGCGTTGACACTAGTTATGAAACCTGAGCCCCACGGGACAGCAGTATAGTGTGAAAAATGAAAACATCCATATGTACTTCTCATTTGCTGTGAGTAGAAGGTGATCCTGAAAATGAATTCTGTATTTCTTCCCAATCATCCTTCACCATGGCCAATACCTAAAAACCTGAGCTTTCCCCTGCCAGGAGTGCATGTGGCAGTCGTAGCAGCTGCATCAGAGTTATATTGCACGGGTGACAAAAGTCATCTTCCAGATAGGTAGAAAATGATACAAGCTCCCTAACACATGACTGGATTTATCTGCATTATTTAAAGGTACAATAGCGTAGCATAGCATAGCTAACTGGGTACAGCAGCACTGTAACCTCTGTACTGGGTTACAGTTATTAATCTCCTTTGGACAGTGTAATGCAACTGTTTCTGCTGGATAAGATCTGTTAGATTTGTTAGCTGCTCTGCAATAAGACACCTGGACCATCGCTATCCCATATGAATTTTATAGTGTCTTTTGCTCAACCAGATTCTTTCATTCAAAAACTGACCAAAATGAGCAGTGCAAGAATGAGATGGGCTGGGGTGGAGTGGGCGAGGAGGAGCAGTTCCTTGTTCCTATACGTGCTGTAAGGTGGAGCATACTCTTTTGAATCACCACAGTGGGATGTGGCAGAGCATTTCGGTCGTCTCTAAACAGCCTGAACTTCACTGACGTGGCAGGGCTGTAAAACATGAGATCACAGAGGGTGCTCAAAAGGCCAGTGCTGACCATCTCCTTCCCTTTCTGGGCACTAAAGTCAGCTTTGGACATTTACGTACCATAGTAGTTAGGACTGGATTAAGAAGTACTTCATGCCTGGGATGACACCCAAGTTTGTGGAAATTGTTTCAAATTTCTGAGGAGTAGTCACAGCCTGAAGCAGAAACACAGTTGTCCTGCACATGGCGTGAGGTGCCACTGGCTGAGCACTTCGAAGGCAACAAAGGGTAATTTGCTGTCCCTCCACTGAAATGAGATATTCTTTCCCCAGCAGGGACATTGGTGTTTCTGGGGTTTCTTGTGCACGCAGGTGATAGTGTTTATGTATTTCTGCTAAAGTGGCGTATTATTCCTCAATGCTGATATCTTTCTGGCCACAGAGGCTAAATTATTATTTCTTGTTCATATCTTTTTTTTTTTCCCTGCAAAGGTTTACTCCTTTAATGCTTGTTATTTAGAAACTTTGTGTTATGTAAATAAAAGTTGTGACCTTTGCCTTTCCATAGGCTAGAGCTAAGTTAATGTGAAACAGTGCAGAGAGAGACAGGGAGCAAACAGGGTTAGAGTACATTTTAAAATGCCATTTTCTTGCTTGTAATTTATTCTTCCTACCTCTAGCGTTCCTTTGCAGAGATATTTATAAAACTAGGTGTTCCATGTACTGTATATCACAGGTTTATTTAGGACTGTTGTTGAAGATTTACACTGCTCAAAAGAGCAGTCAGAGTAGATAATTCCATTTGCAAGCTTCAACAAAATGTTCCAGGGAAAGTACTGTTATCACTGCGGAGAATTTTAATGATGGCAGAGTTTACAGACAACTTATTTGGCAAACAAGGCTGCAGCAACAAACACCTCAGCAAGTTCTTTTGCCAGTGCTGGTGTCTGATTGTTGTTGCTGCCTGTTAGACACACTTTACAACTACCTCCCAGCTCCTCCCAGAAACTTCAGAATTGCATTTATCCTGAAGTGCTAACCTTGCTCTTCATAAAACACCTATCAGGAACTAATCTAAAAAAGTTGCTGAGCACCTCACAGCCCTGACTGGTGAACTCGCTCACTACTTGCTTGGTTGTAAAACTTTTTGTTATAGAAACAAAACTTTTGTCTTTTCCATTACAAAAGCTAAATAAAATTAACTTTACTAATAAAGCAATATGGTGCAAGGAGACAGAGGGAGAAGCTGGTGAGGGTGCTCCCTACTTTCTGGTAGACGCCGCCCCAATTCACATCCCACTAACCATGGGATTCGCTATTGCAATAAACTAATAGGGTGCCTTGCTCATCTGTTATCAGCTGTTGGAGGGAGTGAGGAAAAGAGGAGCTTGCCAGCCAGTTAACTCCCTTCGTCTTATGGTCCTTGTTGAACAGGTCCTCTCTGCACAGATTTAGACCTGCAAGGGCACTCCACGGGGACAGCAGTGACATCCTGGCTATATATTGCACACAAACTGCTTCCTGTGCCGCAGCGCGGGTAGCAGCCCAGGACCTGCTCGCTGCAGCAGGCTGTACCACCAATGAAAGAGAAGACAATGTGTGTGGTCTTCCCTTCACAACTGTTCGCTGGTGTCTGGAAAAAGGAGATTTGGGCTACTCCTCATGTTGTGCCTGTTCAGTAAATACATTGGGGTTTGTGTTGCCACCCTGACACCCCTTCATTAGCACTAGAAAACCTCACAAATGTAATCCTGTGTGTCTCACACTGGAAACCTTGAAAGATGCCATACCGCTCCCAAGTGATTTTTTCCTCTTTCGTGCATTGCTTTTAT
Organism: Cygnus olor; assembly: GCF_009769625.2. Classification (NCBI taxonomy): domain Eukaryota; kingdom Metazoa; phylum Chordata; class Aves; order Anseriformes; family Anatidae; genus Cygnus; species Cygnus olor. Next base: position 10,548,971 of record NC_049180.1, on the reverse strand, counting down.
GTTGTCAGCTAGAACAAAGGAAGTTTCAGTTAATTATCTGTGTATTTGCTGAAACCACTAACCTACATCCTATCTACTGTGAAACAGTTGCTTAACTGAAGTTCTTGGCAGATTTACACAACTGCTGCCTGTAAGCTTAAAAAATTCTATTCTCATATTCAGATTTGCATATTCAATTTCCTCTTATATAAAAAATAAACATTTTACCTTTTTCATTATTCTCCAGTAACTAAAGAAAAGGAGGATGATTCAGTAGCTGGAATATTAACCTGAGATGTAGAAAATCCAAACTCAACCTCTCCTTGTCCCCAGATTTCCCACTTCTCTAAGTGAGTTCTTCAGCTTTCTCTGCCTTAGGTTCTCATTTGTAAAATGGGAACAACAACATTGTTTTCACAACTGCAGATTGTGAAAATCTTGGCTATTAAAGTGACAGGGACCGTGCAGGTGACTAAATAGATAAACTGTACTGCAGGACTAGAACACGCAGTGTTTTACTCTGATTTTGTGCTTTGAAAATACACTTGTCTCCACAAATATGACTTTCCTTCAGTGCCATTCTTTTTTGATGGACTATTTCTCAGCTGAATCAGTTTGCTCAGTTCACTTCACAACCCAGCTCATGGACATTATGCCAATGTAATGCAGCAGGCAGGACGAGAGGGCTGGAAGTATGAACTGCTTGAGTTGTACAGCCACTAATGAGCAAATCATGGCCCTAGAGTTCCATGAATCATTTTTTTGCACAGCAGCACATGACACCACGGGAACTCAATTAACATTGCCACCAATTTTGCATAGAGGTGTGATCTTGCATACAATATCCAAACAGATCACATGCAAAGTCACAGCCACCTCACTGACAGACACAAACTGAATGTCACCATCTATGCACCCACCATGTTGTCCTCACCCCTGACAGTAATTAAATGTGATTCTTCTCCTCCTGGGCAAAAATGAAACATCTGCAAGATGTGAAGATTTTTTGATGGATATGGAGGGAGAGGGTTCAGATCTCTCTCTTCTTGCAGATAATTGCTTAGTTTAATGAGGAAGTTTTGCAGAATTTTTAACCATTGCTTCTGTGCCTTGTTTAATTATTTGCATATGGCATCAAGTTAAAAAGAGTGTGCGTATACAGCACTTCTTCTCATTCCTCTACCAAACATTAATGAAAGGAAGCATGAAGTTTCTCACTAATGATGATGGAAAATTGGTTTCAAAACCCCAAAGGTGTCTTGAAGGATACACCAATGATATATAAAGGTCCAAGGAGAGAAATTCAGCACAAAATATTGCCTAGACCCTTTTGGGTTCTTTTTGCAAGAGATCCTGTTCCCGTTTAGTTTTGTAGTTACGGGAGAGGAGGATGAAGAGTAAATGCAGAAGGATTTAAGAGACTGCAATGCACACAGCAAGGAAGTGAGGCTGATATACACAGTGCAGATGAGACAACGAATGCCAGCATGGCATATACAGTAAAGGTTACATGCCTAGAGACCGACAGCCAAAGACAGATTTATGGCTTTTTTTCTTTTCCCTTTTTTTTTTTTTTAAGTCTCTAGCTAGTGAAAAGTTGAGTGTCTGGAGCAGCCCTTTATGTATTAGTCATAACATCTTGAAGGGCAGCAAATCCACAGTCAGCAGCACAAGGCAGTAGAAAAACAGTTGCTAATTGTTCAAGGTGCAGTCACCAGTTACTCAAGACATCTCACCAAAGTAACAGCCCACCTGCTCAGAAAGGATCATGCTCTACTTCCACTCTGTGCTTCAGAACCTCATTTGTAGTATTGTGTATTTCTTCCCTGGTAAGATGATTTCATTTTTGTAGTGTGTTTTTTTAGTGTGCAGAGATACTGATGATCATTAGGAATCAGTGCGTTGGTCAGTGGAAAACACTTGGCCAAGTAAATAGTACAAGAGCGATGTAACAGGAAGGGATCTGTTTGCCCAACTTCACCTTTTCCTGTAACTGAACTGAGAAGAGCTGCAAGAGCGAGGCCAGGTGGTAGTGCTGACATGGCTCAGGCATTTCACCACCTCCAACAGGTCTTCAGCTTGGGTTTTTTGAATCCCTAAACAGATAAATAAGTCTATGAAAACAAGGCTGGTTTTCTTAGATACTTTTCAGAACAGTTTAGAAATTGCCCACATACACTCAGCTTGAAAATTCCTCCACCACACAGTCCCTGTTCTCTGCCTACGGTTACTGTTTGTCTGCGTTTCCCCCAGCTCCCCTGGGTTATCACTTGAATGTCTTTGACATTAAAATACTTTAACAGGAAGTTGCTCATTATACATCGGCAGACTAGAAAAAAAAGGGCAACAAGGAAGCTACCATTAATAGTGCAAACCAAAATAGCATTTTTTATGTTTCAGTAGGTCTCTAAAACACAAATACATCATAACCATTAACCATCAGATGCACAGTTTACATATGTTACTCCTGATGCTCCCCATTCATTATGTTTTACTGATCTCTAGTAATATTTTGCACAAAATTATGATATTAGAGCAGCTACTGTATATATATGTGGGAAAGAATCTGTAGTGCTTTCTTCACATATTGTGTGCTGGAAGCATGTTTAAACCAGAGCTCATGGCTTGAAAGGGTCTCAGACCCTCTCTGTGTTGCAATGCAACATTTAATAATAGTCATGGTGCTACTGAAAAGGGATGGGAGATTTATCTGTAAAGACATATAACAGAAAATTATAAATAATAAAAAAATAACGGAGTGGGCTGTTTGAAAACTGGGAAAGTCCAGAATAAATGGTGCACTTAACCCACAGTTATACCACAGTATTTTGGGGATCTAACACTGTGGTCCACACAGCAAGTTAGTGTATGGGCTAAGCTGTAATTTTCACCATGGTGAATGTACGTAAACTCCAGTCATTGCTAGCCCTGAAGAGGGCTGCAGAGCTGAAACATTGCCATCAGGAACCACAGGGGTTCCTCTAATGGCTTCTCTAGTTCGTTAGATTAAACTTTTACAGCAACATGTAACACCCAGAGCAGCAAAGCTTCAGTTCTGTTCTAACCACAGCTTACAACTAGTGATCAGCCCACGCACTGCTAATAGCAAGTGGGATAGAAATAATGTGCAGCCTGATTTGACTCAAAGAAGTATATTTTACTCAAATCCAACAGTGATTTTTCTCCACTGGAGTCACACTGTAAACCATGAGTTGTCATCTGATGAAGCAGCAGAACATACAATAATTACTAACAGATAGATATGGGCTCTGGATATTTCCCTCTTGCGAGGATGAGCAGGCATTGGTCTGGAGAGAAAGGTGCTAAGGAGCCACAAGTTGTTTGCAGTGAACTTGAGCAAGAATTTTGGGACAAGCTTAGGGTGTCAGGAAACATCCCCTGGGTGACACGAAACAGAGTGAGGACAGAGAATGCTAAAATTCCTTATCTAAAACCAGGACGATGAAAGGAATTTCTTGAGAAATACAACTTAGTAAAGCCAGGATGGAGAGTTATTAGGAGTACATCCTTATAGTGTAATAGACCCCATCACCTGACAGCTAGCTTGCTTTCTCTTGCTCGATAAAAACACCCCCTGGGGGATCCTCAGTAGCCACGACATTATGCCTGTTCTCAGGCAATGCAGAATTAGCTTTGAGCTGCAGCTGTTGGGATTGGAAGGTACAACATCTGTGGTGTATCCAAAGTTCATCTAGCCAAAGAGTATGTAGTAACTAGGGAGGACCTGGATTAACCTAAGGAAAAATTAACAGGAACAGTTTCCTTCCTTCTTAAAAACTCAACTTCTGTCTGTTGAGAGGCACCGTGACTTGTGTACCACATCACACTGATACAGCTCCATTTTTTTTTTCCCTGGAGACTGGAGTCCACCAGAGGATTTTTTATCAATGTACTATGGATCGTGCAACATGTATATATTGTAAAATTATAGTAATATCCACAGTATTAGTACTGGCAATACGGGACGCAGAAATCTGTTCCAGGGAACACACCTTTTACATCACAAAATTCTGACCAGAGATTAGGTTTTCTGAAAGGGACCATTTTGTTAAGAAGCCATTTTGGCAAAGAAAATTGACTGGCTTTAATCAAAGCCACAATGCTATTTCAGTGTGAAAAAAGAGAGAGAGGTGACTATAATTTTATGGGAATATGAGCATAAAACTGTGAAACAAGATTACCCATGAAATGAAGGAACACAAGGCATTTGCTGTTACATACCCACTACTCTACTCACAGAAGGGTGAAATCATACTAGAGAACACCTATGCCAGGTACCATAAACGAATAGCACGCTTCATTTCATTTCTCTACTGTACTGATTTCAAGTGTTCAAAATTCTTGCATCATGCTCTCCAAAACAACAAGGTTTAAAAATAGCAAATGCCATAAATGCTTTCTGGATTTTATTTTATAATCAAGATAATTACAACTCTATTCAAGGTTAAGTGCATTAATGTTATTAATCATTCATTACACACAATTGAATTAAGGCCCAGCAGCACTCAGACCAGCCCTGCAGACACTTGCTGGCTGACTACCTACCCCTTTCTTAGCAGAAGCAGCACACCTCAGCTGTCACCAGAGACTCTAGCAAAACATTAGCTTTTGTAACATGACTGGAAAGTCACCAAGTTTGGGTTATTTTCAGTCAATGTGGGAGTAAATTCCAGAAAAAGAGCTGGTTGGGGAATTCTCTAGCAGAAGGATTTTCAGTGAGAAAATGCCCTTTTCACAGATCTGAAGTTTTCTGTGTGGAAATAGAAAGTTTGGAAAAACATATTTTTCACTGGGAGGATAAAAATGATGGCTCATCCGGCTGCTGCCTGCATTGAGAAATGCTTCGCAATTCCACTTCTGGCAAAAAGTGAATTTTGCAGCTGCTTCCTAGGGAGCTGCTGGAAGTTGAGCCCCAGTCTGCGCCCTCCTGACATGTGAGGTAAGGGGAAGAGGGTGAAGAGGGAGAATCAGAGCCCTCCATGGGCCTGGAAACTCTCAGCAGTTTTCTGCATAGTGTCCACGTAGGGAGCAGCAAAGCACAATGAAAACTCCACTTGAGGTCCCAATAAATTAAATTCTTTCTGAAAATCCATTTCTACAAAAAATTTCACTTTGACATTTTGTCCTGATTCAATACACATCTCATTTCCCTGGAGGCGAGGCTTTCTGTTTTCCAGACAGCTCTGCCCGCGCACCTCTGCTCTCGGCAGGACACTGCGCCACCCACTCCTCCAGGCCTGTAATGAGGGCACTCAGCTGGAGCGACCTTGCCGGCTGCGGCAGTGCGTGGGGAAGGGCTGTCCCCGAGATCAGGCCTCCAGGGAGATTCTGGGATGCCGCCGAAAGCAATTAGCAAACAGCCTTCAGATTATAGCTGAGGTCTGAGGAAAAGCTCAAAACCTCGGCCAGCAGAGCCAGGAAATGTTTGTTCCAGCCGCAGAATAGAAACATGGTTTTAATGGCACTTAAATAAATTGGCGTGCTACAGCAGTGGAGGCCATGAATATATTCGTCTCTTTACTTAGTCGCAGGAAATTGCAATGATGGATTTACATCATTTTATAACTGCATGTGATGCACAGCCAAAACTGAGGGCTCAGGCACGGAGCTGCATTATAACAAATTGTCAATATTTGCTCATAACCAAAGTTAGCTAGCATGATAGAAGAAGTGCACAGATAGGATGAAATATTCATTCGCTATGCTTCAGTTGAGATTTTGAGGTAGTCTTATTTTCCTTGAATGTATGGGTTTATCATTATCAGCCTGAACACAACTAGCACTCTTCAAGGTTTCTTGTTGAAAAGAAATTGAGCGTGCAAATACTCTTTCATCATAATCACACTGGCTGCGCAGGGTAATTCATAAAAGAGCCAGAAATATATTGAAATTCAATATTGTTTTAGTCCAAATCAATATTAATAATTGTTTGCATTTTTAAAGTGCAATTTACAATTGAAAAATGTACAGAGATCAACCCATAGTTGCTAACACATCAAATTTTCCTATTAAACTTAAAAGCACAATAATTTTACTTAAAAATGTTTCTTATAAAGCAGGAGAAGGCATTGATCTGTGAAAACAGCTATCTATTATTTATATGCACAACATTAGAACTGGTTTTAATTATAAATGAGCTGAAAGGTCAGTAACTATTTTATTTTTAAGGTCTTGATTTTAAATTTGGATAGCTTAATACAAATATTTACACAATGTGAGCTTAGCAGTTTCTTTCAGTGGTGGGATGGCTCACAGTGAAAAGTGCTCACAGAGATTAGGCAAGGTTAATTCCCGAGAATGGGAGTAAAGCAGAACCTCTGAGCACCAAATGTAAATGTTCCCATCTGCTTCACTGGAGAACACCGTGCCTGTGACAGGCTTCTTGAAAGTGTATGAGGCGAAACCATGGAGCACTCATGGATGGCTCAGGAAATGCAAATAGTCAGAATTAAGCTTTGGAGGATTTTGCCAGCACCAGAGTTGGGGGTAGGGGAGCATAATCAGTTTGTAAATGTACAGCCTTGTGGTTTGGTAGGGAATTTTTGTGAAAGATTTAAGAAGCTAGTCAGTAGCTAGGTTGGAGTTTGCTTTCTACATGTGTGGACATCAATATCAAAACAGCTTGATGGAACCAGGAGTTAAACCTTATCTCTTTATCATCCTGATCTGAATGGCAGACTTGTCGTCAGCCCACTGTGGGCAGCCTGAAGTCTGCTTGGCTCCATGTGTGCCTCAGTGCTCCTGGCTAAGTCACCACCAGGCTTCTTCATCATGAAATAATTGCAGGGTGGTAAAAGCAGAAATTATTATTAAAATGGTTATTTCTTTAAAAGTCCTAGGAGACCATTGAACCTCGGTTGTTGGCTATTTCTGTGGACAGATTTGCTAAGCATCTTTTATCACAGGTTAAGCATAGTTGAACTAGTTTATCCCGGGGATAACTCCCGCTGTGGGCAAACCAGAGAAGCTCAGCCTCTCTGGAACTATCTGCTGGGAACTTCTGTTTGTAACCACTGGCTGCTGCCACCTAAGTTTAATGAAAGCTTAATGAAACCCTAGATCTGAAAATGCAGGTTTTTAATTTTTTAATCAAACTGAGCACGTAGGACAATATACTCGCACAGCCCCAGGAGCTCCAGACGCAGAGCTGTAGGGCTGCACACTGTGCAGTTTCCCCAAGCAACCCCAGTAAAGCGGGGTATGACTGAGCAAGAAAACCATTTAGTGATGTGCTATCATCAGAAAACTGAAGTCTGAAAGGGATATTACAATGAATCAACCAATGAAATCCAAAGCCAAGCAGTCTGCCAAACACTGTGCAGAACGGAGAAGAATTAGACCTCCCTTAATTGCTATGAAAGCTGCAGCGCTCAGCAGGCTGCAGGTGTGGAACAAGACCTACAGCATATGGCAGTACCCCCGGTCCCTTGACTCGAGCCTTGACTTTTCACAGGTCACCTTTTGCATTACAATAGCATTTCTTTTTAATTCTTCTTCTTTTTTTTTTTCTTTTTTTTAATACAAGTTTCTTCAAGCTTCATGGAATTAAGATTATATATGACGCTACCCTAGTAATATTACTAGCAGGAAATACCCCTCAGATACACATTTTATTCCATATGGGCTTTGTGTTTAAAAGACAAAAACTTGAACAAGTCTTCAGGAAAAAATGTGTAAAATATTAGTTTAATTTTATCTATCGCTAATGAATTCATGATTACAGCCTTTATCTGTGGCATAAGAAAACCAGCATCAGCTATTGCGTTTGTAAGAAACAGCCTAAATGATCATGCAGATGCCAACGCTGGCCCCGGCACTACAGTAACCCTGCCTGATACAGGGCAAACGTACCACACGGGCAAAGAACCCCATTTTATATTATCTTTGCTGTTTATTTAGCTGAACCTCATTCACCAGCCCTAACACGCTCGTAAGGATCTCAATCGCACAGCCAAAGCATTGGTGCTGTGGAGGGAAATACCAGAAGACATTTTTTTCCTTGGTGTCACAAATACTTTTGACAAATAGTTCCACTGTCTAGAGCAGGCATCATTATGCCTTTCTATATTATAGCAAAAAGAGGGGGGAAGGGACAGGAGTTTTGAGGCTCTGTCTACCTTCCCCTCACTGAATGCAGATGGAGTTACAAACCGTGTCTGATGTGAAATGCACCCAGTCGATAGAGTATATCCATTCCTATGGAGTATCAATGTAACAACGGGAACTTTCCCAGTGACATTTAATGATCTCCGATATTTACAGCACCAAAGTATGCCTAGCAGCTAGTTGCCTTATCTGTTCTTATTACAAATCTGACAAAAGGTGCTTAAAAATAATTGAATAACAGCAAACCAAATAGTAATATTCTCTCACTCTACTACTATCACAGAACAGATTTTAAAGAGAGTTCATGCCTACTCAGGATTCTCATTACAGCTCACTATTGAAAATCCTCTTCTGTTTAAAAGGCTGAGTAGTTGCTCTAAAATCCACGTGTTTCCTCTGACTCTGAAATTTGGAGTGCCTGAAATTGTGGAGCACAGTAGCATACAGATAGGGAAGTACTGTGGATCCCATGTTGGTGTCCCAGCTGCTTGTACAGTGACCATCATGCTGGTCTCTGCTCCCCTGCGTAAATGGGGACCTGTGGTCCTTTGCCAGACAGCCTTCTGCTGAACCGGCACAAGGTGAAAGCTGCACCTGTGCCGAGGTGCTCAGTAGCTCCTCATCACACATTACGGCCCAGGATGGTTTGGACGCCTCTCCCTTTCTGCCCAGGAGCTTGTGCTTCCAGGAGCCCTTCCTGGCATGGCAGGAGACAAGGTGGTGGGAACCCAGCAGCAGCCCCACCAAGTGCAGATGCATTTGTGTGCTGTCCCCCTGCAGTGCCTTGCTGCCCTCTACACTCCTGCGCTGCCACTCAGCCAAGAGAGGCTGGGGGCTCCTGGGGCTGTTTGATGAACCGCATCACTGGAAGAGTCCAACTTATAAATCTCTTGCTCATACTTTGTTGGGTTTTTTTTGGGGGGTACTGCTGGGAGAAGGGTCCGTGGGGCCACAGAGCTGGGGATGGACATGTCTCGTGCATCTCTCAGGCTCTGTAGCAGGTGGTTGGGAGGAGGGGGATGCAATCACACCCCATGAGGAACCAGCAGCTCACACCTCCCCAGACACCTGTGTGCATGTCTCCTTTGGCTGGGAAGACTAAGAAGGGCACCAGGTTCAGAGACCTTCCTGGTTTTGAAAATACTTATCCCTCTTCTGTGGTCCAAGTGTCTTCCCAGTTTCCATGTGAATGACAATCTGGAAAGAGCTGAAGGGATCTACACACTGCCAGAAGGGGGAGAAAGGGAATTAAAAGAAAAAAAGAGGATGTACCTCTTTTCTCACACAGTCCTCCAGTTACTGTATGCAGCACATAATGAAACAGCCACGTTTCTGAGCACAGACCATGTCTGTCTCCTTGCTCTCTCTGTTAGCAGCTACACACTCCCATCTCTCAGAGCACGGCTGTGCTAAAGCTGCGGGTGGTATTGAACACCTTGCCCAGAGCTGACCTTGGCAAAATGCAAAACTTGCAGAAGCCAAGCAGTGCAATGCTAGGGCAAACGCTCACCACCCTACATAAATGCTCCTATGCAATACTGATAAACATACCTTCATGCTGCCTTTGAGCAGGTACTATCTACCCCAGACACTTGGCTTGCATCCCCCAAGAACCTCCTAAACACATCCAAGCTCTTGACTCTTTGCAAATCCTTGTTACACACCAGCTTCCACTTGTATTTTCCCTCACCTGTCATTACACCACAACAATTCACTCCTCTTTAAGCGACGACAAAGCCCCCAGATATTTTAATTCCCTAATATATGCCTAGGAGATCTCTCAGCTGGCAGCAGGGCTTTTTTTTTTTTTCCCTTTAGGCACACATGGCATGGAAGCTGGGGGGGTTCAATCCCTGTTTCAGACCTCTCAGCCCATGCAGATTGTCTCATGTAACAGTTATGTCTGTGTACACCCATGCCAAATAATCCTCCGGCAGTCAGAGCAGCTTCCCTTTATACACTGCCATAACATGACAATTGAATTCCAAACAAAAATTCTATTTCGTTTCATTTAGAAATTTGCACTTCAAAATAAAATGCAAATATTTATTTCAGTTTGCTTTACTATGTATCCTGGGAGAAAATTTTCAGCTGGAAAGAAAATGTAACAAGCATTTTAGAGAAGGAAAAAACATTGTTTTCCAACTAAACCTACTTACAGAGTATCTCCTTTCAATTAGCTGCTGCATTTCAACTGCCCAAATCAAGAACAACAGGAAATAACTTATCTCTGATATACTGACATAGTCCAAGTGAAAAAGTACCTTGACTCAACAGATGGTGATCTCTCATTAGGGAGAAAGCATTTGTAAAATTTCAATAAGAAACAAATTAGTCATCGTGGCTAGGAGGATTAAGAGAGCTAGTATTAGGTGAAAACAATCAGATGTACACAGTTACGAAAATTGCTTGAGTCAATAAAGGAACCCACTCAACTGCCACAGCAAAATGTTCCGTTTCAAGGTTACGAGGGCTATTTTCGTCTTCCTGAAGTAACCATAGTAGCATCACAATGAAATAGACACAGTGTGAGCTAAGAGGTAGTTTTCTTTCTGCTTTTGCAGAATTTTTATTGCCTGTTGTTTCCTCAAGTGCAGAATTAAAACCACCCTCACATGTGACAAAGGTTTTTAATTCCTAGCTTACAGGGACCATTTGACAGTTTTCCTCAGGTTTTCTTTTGCTTGGTTATGACTCCCAGACAAAGACTCTCCATATAGTTTTAGGAAAAGAAAATAGCATTTGGGAATCACGAACCTCCCCACTACGTTACATGAACTGCATTGCACATGGCACAGAGTTAAGCTATAATGTTGGAGGACAGGGCCCCACACATATACATGAAACCACTCATAATCCTTGTTGTAAAAACTACTTAAAATCTCATGATGTCAAGTGGTTTGGCACGTGAATAGAATTTTTACCCGATGGTTAGGAACATAATCTTTATGTGTCCATATATACACATATAAAAAAGCTCAAAAACTCTTTAAACTCTGTCCTCTTTCCAACCTTAATACATTTAAAACTGAACAGAAAAAATAATTGATAAAAGCAAACTCCAATGTACATTTGCTTCATACAGACATAAACGAGAGAATCTGGCTAGGCAGTCACTTGTTTGGTGACCTACCTCTGGAAGTACAGCTCACTCCAGTTGCTCCAGATCTTCTGGGAGAAGGTGTTTTTATTCAGAGTAGCCAGGAACCCTATACAAGAGACAAATGAAACACCTTCAGGACAACTGAAGAAGGGTATTTCAGGGAGGTGCAATCATCTGAAAAAAACTTTGAAAAACGTGATAGTTGCTTTAAATAGAAGTGGCAAGTAGTGGGAGAGGGAAGCATTCTGACTGAGCTCTACCTAGAACCAAGTGGGTATCTGAAAGACTGGGCACCTTTCCTCTGTCCACCTTCCAGAACAGAGTTCATTGCATTCGGTGGAGTTTTCTGTAATGAAACACTTTAGGAGGGACAACAGCCCTACAAACCTTGCTGGCAGGGCTGGGGGCCTGGCTGCAGGGATCTGCAGCGTCGTGTCCTTTCCATACCAGCGCAGAAGAAAGCCAGACTAATTCGTTATTTACACTCACTATTTGCACTGCCACTGTACAATTCCTGTGAGATGTTAATTTGAAACAAAGTAAAGAAGAGTTTTTTCATTTCCAATTCAAACTGCTTTGGAGATTATATTTTAGCTTAGGAATAGCATTATAACCCCTCAAGGACCTCGGAGAGGTGTGTGTATTAGCTTGCTACAGACCTACTGCAGTACTGAGGGGATTAGTAACACATGACTCCTGCTACGATTTGCACCCAGAAAGATAGGAATGAAATCTTCTCGACTTTGAAAGGATTATTTTGGTTGTTTACTGAGTGCTGTCCCTTTTGGTCTTTGGTCTTATATTGTACGTGTGATGGAGATGAGAGGAGCAGCTTTGCCAGGGGGTTCCGAATGGGAAAAAGGGGTCGTGCGCTATTGCTCTGACTTCAGCCACATAAAACAATTTCATAGCTTTTTGCAGTTATGACAAATTCAGGTTTTAGCATGTTATGTGGGCTAGCATACCTTCTAGTGGTGCACACATCGAAAGGACAAAACTGGCAGACGTAACAGAATAGAACTGGACCCACTGATATCTGACAAAGCAATTTTCTACCCAAAGACGAGAAATCCTGCTGAACCCAATTTTTCCCTCTTTTCGCAGAATACGGGTTCATGTATATATGAGCAAAAAAGGGCCCTGCAATTTTCAGGATTCTCTTCATATCAAGAAATCCCCATTTTGCATAATTAGAGGAGATGCTGAAAGCCGAGACGCGTAATGACATCAGAGACTGGGGAATAGAGCTGTTAAAAGGCAGTAAGTTCTGCCTGATTTCCTACAACAGTGATGGTGTGTGCAGGGTGGGATATAACTTAGGTGGGCAGCTCAGTGTGTGCTTTCAGGAGGGCTGGGACACAGGAGACACTAATGAAGCTGTGGAGAAGAGGTGCCAGCTCATCGGGCAGGTCAGTAGGTCTGATTCACCCGAGCGCCAATTCCTGCTTCTGCAAGTGGTTCTTAGGAAAACTGAGAGCTTAAAGTAATGCTGCATGAAATCACACGAGGCGAGTTATGCTTTCTCTTCTTTAAATTCAAACTGCTAAATTGGTCTGTGCATCTGGCACCACTGGCCAGCTGCTCAGACTGTGCCCAGCAGAGCTACATGGGTGAGGGCTCACCATCAGGCTTTGGAGAGAGGCTGGTATGGCACAGAGGTGGGAAGGCTGAGGCACTTCTCTCTGCTAAAGTACTTCAGTTCTGATTCCCAAGAACTTGCCAGGGCCATTTTAAAGAAATTAAACTTAAAATTTCTTATTTCATCCTTCTTCAAAATATTTGCTTTTTGTTATTACACAAAGAAGAACATAATTACATACAAAGTTGAAGCACACCAAGCAAAACTAAAATGTTTTGGTTTGAAATATCAGCTGGAAACAATTTTGTCTTTTCCCAGTCTCGGGGCAAATCGAAGTGTTTGTTCTATTGGTACATCAGCACCAACAGTGACAGAAAATCCAGCACCAAAAGATGAATGTTTGGTGAATGGAAGCAGTCACAGAATTAATAGTTTCTTATTTCTTTCTGTGCTGAAAAAGTTAGAGGATTTGGCGCATAATACTTGGGATTCATTTGCATTTCCTATTTCCAAGAAGAAGTGCTGACAGCTACAGAATAATATGACTTTTAATATCTACGCCTCAAGTACCATGCCTGCATTTATAAAACTGCTATAAAAAGTTAGTTTTACCTATATGAATATGAATAATGTTTATATATCCTTTTATTATTATTATTTTTATTTTTGTTCTGCAAATGTCATGACAAGCCTGATCTTGGAGTCAGCAGTGAAGCAGAGAGTGGATGCTTGAGTGACAGGGAAACTTAGTGCCCCGTGCTTGAAGGCCTTTTGTCTCTGTAAGTGTTTTGCATAAGGAAATGCATCCTTGGCTCAGCTTCAGATCTGAGAAGCAGCAGTTGTTCACACAGCTGATAGGAACACAGCTAATGCATCTAGAAATGATCATTTCTCTAGTAATAGCAAATTTTTTTCTAATATTCTTGTAGTAATAGTATTTTGATATTTTCCATTCATCTAATTGCCCCCTGTCACTATCCCAGCCTCTAACTATATTACACAATCTAGCTAAAATTAGCTTAATAACACATGAAGTGAGTGCTCCGTTATGGCCCCCTTTCAGAACACACAAAACAGAGTACAGCAGAAGACAAAAACCCATCACAGCTGCCAACAGCTCTCAGATAAACCTCCTCAGATCAGCTGGAGGAATGCTGAAATTTAACATCTAGTTTTTATTTCTATTTGGTAAAGATTGTTTTATAAAAATATTTCTGCCTTTATAAACATCTCTCTCTTTGAATACACAGCGGGCTTTGACTCTGCTCTAAACCAGCAGCCTGCTATCAGCTAAAGGAACTGGTTGTTGCAGCCTGCACAGCACGAGAAATGATGCTTATTGTGTACGTGTGAACTAGACATTTACATTGATTCATCGCTGATTTGTAATTGTCCAATTTAGCAATCAGTAGATGTTCGCAAACAATTCGGGTAGTTTGTTGACTTGCTGATGTCTATGGCAATGTAAACTTGTGGTTGGCATTAGTTTGCTTTCCTTGATTGACTTGGAGCTGTGTCAGCAGCTCAGAGCAGAGCCCCAGAAGGGAGAGTAGGCAGGTCTCCTGCAGTGGGCAGGAACCTTACAGGGTCTCTGTCCCACCTTGGTCTTTCCCCTGGTGCCACATTGGAAAACAGCCTCTTCTGTTCTTGTCTTTGCTTAATTTCTTCCATCTTCAGGCTAATTCTGCCTGTTCTCACTGAGTAACTGAGCTCTTGAAACACTTTTTAAACATTTTTTAAATGTTAAAAGTTAAAACATTTGTAGTGCTGTGAATGGTTCATGCCCTATCATGTTTTCCTAGGACAGTCAGTCTAAGATACACTATGCACATAAGAAGGTGACCTCCACTAAGGATCAACAGACCTTTTCTTGGGAGCAAGTTATCCTTACCTCTTTGCCCTGAAAGGTTTTTGTACTTCTAAGCATCAACTTGTGGCCCCTATTAGGGAAAGATCCTCTTCTAGATGGACCAAAAGCAATCCCCTGCATTCCTACCTAAAGAAGTAAATCATGCCCCGAGATTATTACCTTACCAATGTCATTCTACACAGACTTGTTGGCAGACAAGGAGGAGAGTGTAATGTCCACAGAACTCATGAATGAACAAACAGCTGTGTGCTATCAGACACAATCCTAAGTGCAGCCTGGCTAACACATCTCATATTAGGAATTAAACAACAGGGACATTGGCAGAAAACTGTCTCTCTGTGCCTTTCGTGGACTGACCATTATCATAATGTCAAATTGCTCATGATAAAAATGTTCACCCATCAGGCTTCCAGAGGGCAACTGCAAAAACAGCAGACTTCCAAAGCACTGCTTTCTGTGTCACTCTTCTCAGAAAATTTAAATTAAAAAGTTGAGCTTAACTTTCATCTATACAAAAATTGCTTTGTCAGAAGGCTGAGGCCCTCCTTTTATGAGCCAGACCTTTCCATGAGGAGCTGCAGGTAACTCATGTTCAGATGGCCTCGGCAGTAGACACTATGCAGTAGCACAGCTCCGACTAAACAGCTAATGCAAACCATCTCTCCCATCACATTGGTTTGCAGTGTCTTTCTAACAGGCTTTCAGCACTGCCTGCCTGGGAGCAGAGGGGAATTAGTCCTGCTTCTATGTTTGCAAATAAAAGCTATGATGTCTGAAAATTTTGCTAAAATATTCAACTATTTTCCACAAACAAATTTGTATGAATTTTACCTAAAACTATACAGCTTTTTTCCTGAAAAGGTTTGCTTTAATGATGCAGCACTCTTCTCCTACCCAATGCTAATACTTCCTCACCTCACAATTCTTAGGAGTGCTGCGGTGATTAATGAATGTCTTTGAACTGGAAAGTGCTACCTGAGTGCTAATTATTATCTGCATATACACATAGTTCTGCTGCTTTCAAGGGCAGAACATTCACATACCATTGTAATGGGAAGGCTTAGAAAAACACATATTGATACCTAGGAGTTTTATCCACTGCAGAAATGTATAAAGGAAGAATAAATTAAAAGTTAGATGTTTCAATTCATTATGGCACATCTTGGTGAACTGCTCTCCATCTGTTTTGTGAGTTCAGGGCAGCTGAAAATGGAGTTTTGGTTGGAAGCTGCTTGCAACCATTGCAAGGAGCCCATTGCAAGGAGCCCATTGCAAGGAGCACAGTTAAAGTATGTGACTACAAATCCAAAGTAGAAATTGAAGGCTATGGATTCGCACAAAATTGTGCCTCCCGGACGATGGGGCTCTGTGCACGCCAGTCCTGAGCTGCCACGTGCAGCATGCCTCTGCCTCGTATGCCTGAGGAAGCATTGCCTGAAGAAACTGTTAGCTGATGCTCCACTAAGATTTTTCACCACTTTTTTTTCTTTTAATCTAATCCATCTTTTAAATGATGCAGTTTAACCACAAACAATATTTTCAAATGTTTCTTAATGAGGATACTTTATTCATATGTATTAGTCGGTGCCAACTGTTTTCAGAGTTTCTCTGCTCCTGCAGCTCACCACCCAGCCTGGCAGGGCTTGGGAAGCCCGCACTCAGCATCTATAAAACAGTAGTTCCCATTCAGCAGGTTTGCTCTCCTAGGACACGTTAATTAAAGTCAACTGATTGAAAAAATAATTACAGGAGAATAGAGATGGGAAAAGTCTAGTCCCATAATTTAAAGATCTCTGAAGTTTGTGTTTTGTTGAGAGGTATTAATTTTGTTGAGGGGAAGGAGGCTCTCTTTCATCTTCCTTCTTGGACTCCCTCTACATTCAGTCCTTGCAAAGATTTGTGAACAGGGAGTAACAGTAGTCTTGCTTTGGAGTTATGTAATCACATGTGGCCTTTTCTTCTGTCAATATATGCTTTCATCTAGCCTTCATTACTGCTGCATTGTGAGGTGTCTCTGAGACACTGCAGTGTCTAACCTAAAAGACTATGTGATCCTCAGCACAGATGTGCTATAGGATATGGAATAATGTAAACATTGTAACTGTTAAAAACGGCTACTCTAGCATTTCTCGCAGTAATTAAAAACTGGCTAGGGACCTTCTTTCTTGATGCTGCCTTTACTTTAAACAAAAACATTTCAACAAATCAAAAAGGGAAAATTGTTTAGCATTTTAAGCTAATAATAATTGTTTGAGAAACCCATATTTGCTCAAGGGTATAATTCATTCAAAAAATGACCTTAAAACTCAGCATTAAGCAAATACAAAAACCTTGTTATTTGGGAATGGATTTTTTAAGCTGCTCTCTCTCAAATTATGATCATGCATTTCTTGCCAGCTCTCCCCCACCAGCTGCCTGGGCATTCCCAGCAGAGAAGGGCAGCGCTGCCGACTCCAGCTCAGGGCTGGGAGACCCTTCAATTCTCACTCTATCACAGCCTTCCTGTATAATCTCAGGCAAGAAATTTACGTCGTTTCTTTCCTGTGAAACTGGGGTAGTAGCATTCTCCTCCCCACGGGCATGCAGAGAGCATAAATAGGTCAGAAAATGGGAAATATTTATATTAGGGAACTAAATATCATTCTTAGAAAGGTCTGACTGTACAGTTTTACAAAATGATGGTCTGATTTTGGTGTTGTACCAGCCTTGCCACAGATGGATGTGGTCCTAAATACGCATTTATTCCAACTACTGGCTATTTAGCATGAACACATTCTGTAGTAAACTCAATGCAGAGTTGTTCATGTTCCCTAATTGCTTGCTTACAGAAACAGTGGTTGGAACTGTAACACAACTGCTCTGAAGGCTAATCCTCCTTCCCTAATCTGGCTCCACTGGGGCTTTAGAGTCAGTACTTGATCCTGAAAACATACATGTATATAAAATGAATGTATGTGCAAAAAAACGCCATCCATCATAGACATGCACACAACACAAAGATGGAATCACACAAGGACCCATACAGATGCAGCTTCGCTTAACATAATTTTATTTTGTTTTTACTTTTAAAAGGATGAGAAAGGTTTAAGGGAAAAAATTATAAAAATACTCAGTTAATGTCTGCCATAATTTTTAACAGACAGTAAAGCTGCACTTGCCTATGTATAAAAATAACTTAGTGCTTAGCCTTCATTTAAGGTACAAGCATCCACGAATGTTCCTGGCCTGGAGCTTACCTCTGGCTGCTTTACACACAGAATAAATATAGTTGCCACTAAATAATCTTATCAGTCAGAGTCACAGAAATTACTTCATTGGGACTGCACAAATGGTGTTCTTCTTTGGTGCATTTTAGAAATTTAGAAAACCAATACCCTGCAGAGAATTGAAAACCAGCCATGGAAACCATGAAAAGTAAACAAGTTGCCTCTAACACCAAATATTCGAGGAATATCAAGAAATCTTTAAAGACTTTTCCTGGAATAATTACTCTGAATCATCATCTTTCATCCTCCCTGCAAACTGAAGTAACACTGTCTCTTTGTATCCAAGACCTCTTTTGTAAATAAAGACCATTTTCATAAACTTTCTCACCAGCTCACATTTCCAATTAGAAATACAATAACAGTGAAGTGATGGCCACTCTTGCGATCTGTTGCTGGTTTCCAACCTGGGTCCGTGTGTTAAATAATTTGCTGATAAGAAATCTGGCTATGTTTATCAGGAACAAGTTCCAATGCCTGTGCTCTAATGGACCTTCCTATATGTTACCAAAAAATGCAGGCACAGCAAACTTGTGTGGAAAAGCATTTCTTTTAATTATTAAAGCCATGTGGCACTGCTAATGGTTTTTCTCTATGGTTCCCATTCTTTCATTTATTCACTTCTTAGTGTCTTACCAGAATGGACATTGGTTCCAGTGGGACTATTTGTGTGCTTAAAGTGATATATTTGCCTTAGGACTGTGCTCAGTCAGGGGTTTAGAATCACATACACGGTGCCCATCTGGGACTAGTGCTGCTGCTGTTTCCCTGGGATGGCACATAACTGCAAGTGTAAATGCCAGCAGTGAGAATTGCAGAACTGAGCCCAGAAATCTGCTCAGAGTTCCCTAGGGAGGAGAGGCAGCAGCTCCAGTGTTCAGTGCTCTTGCAGATAGCCAGCTTGCTCCCTGCGCTCTGCTTGCTAATGCTTTGTGTAAGCCAGTGAAAGGTGGCCCAAGCACTGTGACCAGCATTTCCCTTAGAAATCAATATGCCCACAGAGCTTTTTCAACAGGCTGCATAGTGATGTGTGTGAGGTGCACCACTCTAGTTCGGCTGTTTTCCTTAAGGCTGAAGCAGGTTCCTCATTCTTCCCATGTTTGACATGCAACGGGCTGCTCGTGTGGTCTTTTTCGCCATACTATCTCACTTTATGGTTTTCATATCATCAGTGGAAAATAAAAAGTGACACGTGATTCACTCGAAGCAAGAGAACTATTACGAGGGTTTTCTCTTTAAATTACAGCCATGGCATGACTATTTTTCCCAAGTTACACTTTTTTAATTATATTCTACATTGCATTTTCAACATGTTAAAATGGTGACATACAGTTAAAGACAAACTAATGGGGCAGAAACTGACTGGATGACTGCAATTAACTTTACCAAAGAAATACTAGAGAAATCAGTTACTTGGTCTAAACAAGGACTTAAATCAACTAATCTACCTCAAACAAATACATGTTGCATGTGTTAAGTTTTAGGGGTTTGTGTTTTACCTTTTGTAGGCAATATTATGCCAGACTTCCCAGATGAGAGGATGAAACTATGAGTGAAGAGCGCCCTGGCGATTGCGTGCAGTTCTTTTCCTGGGTCAAAACTGGATTGATCTGAGAACAATAATTATGAGGCTGACATGTATGTTCTCCTTCATCTTGCTGTTTGGAGCAGCTGGACTCATTGTCTTCATTCACCTGCAGGATCCAGAAGAAATAGTTCATCAGCAGACACCAGGTTAGCATTCCTATTTCTGTTTGATCCACTAGCTCTTTCACGTTCAACATTTTATACTTATGTCCTTAACACATTTTACATATTTCACAGAGGTTGCCTGAACACAGGTATGTATTTTTTTTAAATAAAAGCTATTTTGAGATTAATTACCACTTCGGTTTTGTTGTTGTTGTTTAAAAAAAAAAAAAAGAGTTTGCAAATAAAACAGTTCCAAGAAACAACCGACTGATTATGCAGGAATTGTTGCCAAGGTGTATTGGGTCCAGCTGGATGGAGTTGATTGTCTGCTAAAGTTGAGACCCACTTCTGCTGCCAGTTATACCACTGTAAATCTGGAACTGAGAAATTTTGTCCGAAGTTCAACTCCTACAAATACATACCTCTGAATCCACCTTCCCCTGTATATAGTATTCAGTGTGTCATAGAGATGCAAAGTAAAAGATGCATAAAACAAGTAATGCAAGAAACTTAAAATATTTGAGGATGTATTTCTTTAATGTGCATAACTTTCATTAAACATCTCATAGTTTCATTCATAAGCATGCCATCTTC
The DNA here is from genome assembly GCF_009769625.2 of Cygnus olor. Taxonomy (NCBI): domain Eukaryota; kingdom Metazoa; phylum Chordata; class Aves; order Anseriformes; family Anatidae; genus Cygnus; species Cygnus olor. The sequence goes on along the minus strand of NC_049180.1, from coordinate 10,528,764 downwards.
TCAGGTTACTAACTTTAAACAGCAAAAAGAGCACATTAATGTGAGAGCTGGAAAGCTAGACTGGAACAGTGGTTTCCTTTTAAACAAGGGGCATGCAAGAAGTGTGAAAATGCACAAGGCTTCTCTTGATTTACTTACAGTCGCTTTCTCTTTGACTAAGGTTGTAATGAAGACTGGTTTAGAGCCTAGACAAATGTCAGTGCGGTTACTTCAGCTCATAATAATACCCTTATGCTCAGAGGTTTGGTCATTGCGTTTGCTCATATATGCACTGAAATTCTCCTTTGACTAAATGCATACTTTATAAAAAGTCTATTTAATTGATGCCTTCATTGCACAGTCAATGTGATTGCGTATATTTTAAAGATAAAATATTAGTAACATCTTCAAAGTAGCTAAACCCTAACACAGAGAACTCTTAAATCATTACATTAAGCGCTAATTTCTGTGTCCAGGTTTGTTAATTCCTTATTTCCATGTCACTGAACAATCTATACTTTAATATTTTCATTATTTAGTCCAACTGCACACCAATTTTGAAAGCAGGCACTCAGCTGAAACTGTAGATATAATGAATCATCAGTGTGCCATGGAAAGCAGAGAACTAAGCAGTCACTTCAGTGCTTTTTTAATTTGTTTTTGTATACTTAGATGCAAAAGAGCTTGCAGATTAAAACTGACAGTACTGGCTACGTTCAACCCCGTGCATATTCATTTGGAATCAATACTACTATGAAGTCTGTACAGTAACACAAAAATAAATAAAGAAAAAAAAAAAACAGAAATTATACCTCCTAAATTTACCATACAAGTTCACTGGTGCATCTGTGATTGCACAAAATGCATGTGAGAGAGAAATCACTGAGGCACCTCTACTGTTGAGGCGTGCACTGTTCGGGGCCTGCCTTCCCATCTAGTAAATGTGGTTTGGTTTTACACTGAGAACAAACCCACCTTTACATTGTTATTAGCCACATACTCAATATGCTGTGGTTGTGCCCTAACGTACAGGATTTAGATCCTAAGGAATCAGGCCATCAACAGATCACCTTCAGTAACTGCAGGGGCCCAAACTCCAAAGGATTTACTGACAGGGAAAGGATTGTTTCCCCTTTTCTCCTTTAAAAGGTTATTACCTTAAAGCTCATGTTAGCCTGCTGGGCTGGAAACCCCTGGTAGAGGCAGGCGATGCTTCAATTGCCCCAGCTGGATTTATGTGTGATGGTGGGTCAAATCCCTTTTTTAAGACGCAGTAGCACTCCTGATCAGACAGTCCCTAGGACTTAAATCATGTTTCTGCACAAAAGCTATTCTGTTCTGAGAACAGGCTTCACTGCTTTTCCTAAAGACTTTTATCCTCTTCCCTTTCTCTCCCATCATCTCCTTTCTGGTTACTTTTAACTTCTTGCAATCTCTGAAGTTTCCCTTCCCTTGGTCACCTAATTCTCCTCCCCCAACACTTCCAACATCCTTGTGTCTGAGCACACAGCAAGACAGAACGCATGAGAGCCAAGCAGAACTGGTAATTCCTGAGCTCGCGGTACATCCTCTTCCTCAGCAGGGTCACTAGCTTGGGTTTCTTCCCTCTGCCCAGCCCCCAGCTTGCATTAAAGGTGGGAAAAGTTTCTATCTTTGAGACTCCTGTCTCCATCTCAGAGTCATCTGAAATTGCCAGTGGACTGGGAGTGAGGGGAAAGATATATGGGCAGCAAATACAGGCAGGAGTTTAATGCATCATTAAATGTGTAACTTTGCATTGAAAAAATTAATCTTTGCTCCTGAAAGTTTCTAGTGGTACCTCAAGAACAGTGTAATCTCTATTCTTTTATTGCTGGTCCCTCATCTTTACCTGTATTACCTCTGTCCTCTCAGTCACAAACCTCTTGAACAGACTGCTGATTGTAATATACTGTGAGGTGATATTTGAGAAGGATCTAACTGTTGAATGGGACAGCCAAGCACATTTAAATAAAAGCAATTTTGAAGCAAGGCCTTCCCCTTATCCCTCCCTGCTGCATTCCCATGAGGGAAACTCACCCCGTGATGTGTTCTGCTGCTGGCGGTAGGGTTCTGCATAGCTAAAAAATGAACATCCCAACAATGCTGTTACTGCCAAAGGTGTGTAATCAATTGCTTGATTCTCACATTCAATTACAATTTATGTTAATAGGAAGCAGACTGCACCCTGGAGTAAAAGGTGCTCAATACAATTACTCTTATTTCTGTTTGGCTGATTTTCATGTGTGTTAAGTGCTTTCAGCTCCCAGTGGACTCAGAAACTCCTCACCTCCACTGCTTCTGAAAATGATGCCAGTTATCACTAAAAGATATTAGGCAGCTTAAAGGACACAGGAAAAAATAGCCATTCATTTCATTAAAAAGAGAGTAGCCATATTTCATCGCTAGACAGCCTCCTGTGAAAATCTGTCAGTCACAAGAGACATTTTTGGTGTGCCGAAAAGGATGCTTCCCTTCCGCTCTTCAGTGCTTCTCCTCAGAGGGGTCTGTTTCTAATGGAGACTGGATATTGCTATAATTTGCTTGTCTGATTGCTCCCTCAATAGAATTGAACAAATGCATGTGTCATTAAGCTACTTAGGACAACAGATTCTGCATGGCAGAGTTTTATTGGATTAGCCTTTGGTTTTGCATTTCCCATGTAGTTTCTATGTAGCAAAGTGCATTTGCAGGCGCTGGAATCTCATCAGGAAAGCCGTAGAAAAGTCAATAATGCTTATTTTCCACTGAAAAGCACCATAGGAGAGTTTTGCATTGTCCAAAAGGGCATTTTTCACTGTTAGTACATTCAGTCATCTTTAATTTAAGATGGTACAACTTATGAAACAAGATTAATAAAAATACTTTGGTACTTTAGTTTTATCTGTCTGTTCCAGAAATTGCCCTTGATTGCTTTAGTCCAAGCAAGCATGATGGTGAGACCTTGATGTACTACTTAAACCAGTATAAGATCTACAGTCATAAAACTTTAAGTAATGCTTACATTACTTTCACTGAGCAAAGTACTCCTGACAGTAGCTGTTTGTGTTGATTTGTTACTATTCATTTATTCTTTCCCTGTGCTTCACATTGCTACCTAATTGTGATGCTGTACTGAGAAAGCAATATCAAAGTAATTTTCCACAACATTAGTTACAATTTTCTTCTGATCTTTCGAGTGAAACAATCCCATCCTGTTGGCTTCTGTGAGCATATAAACCTTGATTACATTTATCTGTTGGAAACCACTGCTTACAAACTATATATGCCCTGGATAGTGGGTGTAGAGCCTTTCTTGCTGATTGACAAGCATTCTATCTGTACAGTTTTATTTATATAATGCACATCACTCTGAACAGATATATTTATGACAGACAGCCATTTAGGGTGGGCAAAACAGATTTCCCAAGCCAATACATTAAACGCAGCAGATATTCCTAGGGTCATTAAAGAGACAATAACTTCACTTACAACAGACATTTTCTGGGCTTCTATGGAGGGTGCTATTACCAGGGAGAACGCAGGATAAAGCAGGGGAGTGGGTTAAGAAGCAGTAGGAATGAGAGACAGTCATATATTGTACAGAAATGCAATGCTCTCCTAACAATTCTCCCTGTATATTTATATAAAACTTTGTTCTTAACAGAGATGGTAAAAAAAATTGTTTGGGGTAAGTTGAGTACTTGGTACACAAGCAAACTTTAATACATACATCCCCTTTCTGATGCTAGTAATCCCTGCATAGATGTATCTCCTATTTGTGGTAGGATATTAAAGATACCAAAACTTTACAGTAACTAAAGTCACTTTAAAGTGACTAAAGGTGCAGCCACTCGACTGCTGTGTTTGTCCTGGAACCGTTTCCAGCTTGGGGCTTGTCCAGGCCCTGTGGTTAGCAAGAGCCTTCTTTGGCATAGTGGCCTGCTCCTTCTCTATTGGGATTTACAGTGGAAGAGTTGACAGGACTAACGAGCACCTTCATAGCCTTGGTCAAGGTCAGTGCAGTGTATGAGATCACCAACACCATGGAAAACTTGGATTTGTGAGAGCTGCATTTGGGCGGTATGAGAGAGAGTAACTTGGACAAACAGTGTCAGTAAGTGAGAGAAGAGCCCAGAAGATGCTCAGCCCACCCGAACAGCTCCATGGTGGGTTTCAAAAAACACCTGCAGAAACTTCTGAGCTGTAGAAGCGCTACTCCATGGGCTGGAGACAGGACTGTGGTCAGGAATACCAAGTGGCCACATATAGTCATGAATACCAGAACCACTGCTTCCCATTTGCACCAGGGATACAGTACCTATCGCTGTACTTAAGACCATGAAGTCTTAAGGGATATTCTAAAGATAAATATTTTAAAGAAGGGATATTCTAAAATGATATATATTTTTTCTAGTAGAAGATGTAGCCAAATTAAAAAAAAAAAAAACAGGAGGAGCATTAATATTTCTGTATACCTATACTCATGTAGCAAATTACTGTCTATATGGCGAATAAGTCTATGGGGAACAATTATTGTGCTTTTTGTTGTTGTTTTAGCCATATGGTTACTGAATTCAAAAACCTCTAAGTTTTCCATTAAAACTTTTGAGGTAAATAAATGTGGACCCACAGTCTTGTGGGAGCTGGTAAAAGGTGGAAAATACATCTCAAAGGATGCATGTTGTAAAAGCTCCAACAGGGTGGAAACCGAGAGTAGAATGGAAATGGCTTTACACTCTGACAGTATCAGCATTTGAAAGTCAAGTAGGAATATAACCAAGCCTGAAACTCATCTGACTGAGATTCTGCAGCAATTGCTCTCTTTCCCTCCCTCATGTACCAATTCCTAACATAATGCTGTTGTCTTCTCTATTTTCTGCTTTACGAAGGGTGTGTTGGGATGGAGGGGGAGGAAGGAGAGATGACAGCCAGAAGGGCTGGCACACAAATGCTGTAGCAAACCTGACGGCACAGGGGAGCCACAGTGCACAAGTCTTACTGTATCTCGTGGTAGCCTTAGAGCAAATATCAATATTATAGGTGTAATGAAATTTTCTCTTTCTTAATTACTTATTCAGAGCACACACGCCTTGCTACTCACAAATTACAGGCCTATGCACATCTCCATGTTAGCGGTACATTTCCATAATACTTTCCTAGTGCACAACGTAATGCTTGTTTGTTGTACTGGAAACTTTTCTATAAACACAATTGAAAATGAACTGGTGTCAATACATAATTTCAGAAGTAATTTTCCTTCAATTTACAACTTACTTCTCTTTATAAACTGGGAGCCATTTACTCTGCTTCTCGACTAACAGCACCAGCAGAAATCAAGAAGGAAAGAATCTGGTACAGGAGGCAAGTGAGCTCTGCAATGCACTTTTCAAGCAGAAGCACTGCTCTGCTACTTGTGTAAGGCTAGTTTCCACCGACTCAAGAGCGGATGAACCTCTGCAGTCCCATCCTCTGAGCCTTCCTTAGCTCATCTCCCCCCGACAAAGAATTTGCCTGTGAGCAGACCAGTTCCCAATGGTCTGCAGTCATCAGGAGTAAAAGAAAAAGATCCATCTCCATGTCTGCAGAGGCAAGGCACTTAAGAGGGAAATGTGGTCTTATGAAACTGATACTGCCTTTTCTGTTGCTTGAAATGGTTGTGTTTTAGAATGACTGTGAACCTCGTTATTTAGAAAATTGGGAAGAAATGCTGGCAATGGCTTCATCAATCTACAACTATAGGGGAATCAAATGCTGTCCAGATGGTTACAAAGGATACCTTGTACCATGCTGCCAGTGGAGTACTGTTCAAGAGAAATGGACTTTATTGCTGAAAACAATCACGTATTGCCTGTTTTACCACATATAATGTACAGAGATCATCTCCTACACCACTTTTCCTTGCTTTCATAACTATGCCATCTCCTTGGCAGTCTTATGAAAAACAGAGCATTTGTTTGTGACTTGGTATTGAGCACATTGCTTTTTTTTTTTTTTTAACAGTTTATGTTAACATAGTTTAACAGCTGAAAACTCACTGCATTGCTATCCAAAAGTCCATTAAAGCAAATACAGCTCTTCAGCTGTAATGTCACAGGTCAGCATTTGCAGGACCAGGATTTCCTGACAGCCATCAGCCAGTGCTTCACCAGAGGCTGAGCACTTGTGTTCCTGTGCAAAGCTTCTGCTGCTCATTCCTGTCCTGCCCTACTGCTCAGACACTGGGCTTTATTCTGTTAAATCAGGCAAGTCACCTGCTAAATGCCTCCATTCCCTGTTATAAAGGGGGTCTCTGCAGGGAATTCAATGTACCTTAAGTGCTGCAGGATCCTACAACAAAAATGCAAGACCAAAGCGTATCGACTGTGAGATTATCCCCCAAACCAGTGCAAGACTGGCAGCAGTTACAATCCCACTGCAGTGGTGCACACACATCAGATGCCTAACTCAGATCCACTGCCCATTTATTTGATGGCATAAAGTCCCTGTCACCTAATCCCAAATGTATTTATCAGCATAAAACCAGAGTGATGCAGTGCTAAATCAGACTCATAACATAGTGCAGTTTCCACTTCCACAAATTTCCCTATCCTCTCTTTTTCTGTGAGCATTTATTCTCAGATACTGACTGGTTAAAAAAAGGTTTGATATTTCTTTTAAAGCCTACTTTTAAAAACTGTCAGAGGTTGACACTTCTTTGTTTTGTCTGGCAAAATAAAAAGTGACCTGCCATCTCAGAGCTGCAATCGTTTATGGTGCTTGGCAACATATCACAGGCAAAACTCTGCAGCACTGGGATATGTCAGAGGACTCTAAGAATGGCAGCTTTATGAAAGTACATTCCTAGGGAGCAAGGCTGTACACTTCTGCGATTCCCCTAGAAATTTGCAGGGCCATTACAGAAATGTGCAAAAGTTGATCAACAGACCTTCATGTCACCTCAAAACATTTATTCGGATATGAGACTATATGAGATTTTTCGTGGAAAATGTATCAGCACTAGAAAGCTTCCTTCCATATGTCAGCTATCAGTCAGTTTGCTTGATTTTCAAAACCTGATACCACTTTGAGGAGATTAGGTAAGTTTAAAATACTTTCTGGATTTTCTAAATTTTATGCCATTTTAAAAATGTTTTATAATGGATGTTTCCATTTCTCAAAGTCATTAATGTTCCTCTAAAAGCTTAAACAAAACCTCCTCTCTCCAGCAATATCATTCTTTTTCATTTAGTAAACATTAATTTTCCTTTCACAATTCTAGTGGAGCTTGAAATTAAAGGTGGCTTTTTTCTCTATTATGGCTTTCTTTGTGTATCAGCATCAAAACTGTCAGTTACCTATTACTTTAGCACCAGTCAAGTGAGCATAAAAAGCCAAATAATTGATCTTGTATAGGTCCTACACAAGAACAACTTCTCGTAGACATCATTATCATGTTCTCTGAATTAATAATCTACTTACTTTTGAAAGGAAGTGATTGGTTTTGGATCTGTCACCACTTGACATATGAAAGGTGATTAAATGATTGTATCTAATTCTGTATAGGCCCTATCATACGTGATGCTAGCTCATAGCATCAATGCAGAAAAGCACTTCAGTATCAACCAAGTGGCTCGACTGTTCAGTCTCCTCAGATGTCTGAAGTGCTTTGCTGTCCGAGAGTGAGATATTCTGCATCTTGTAGAATTAAGTCCCATCTTTGCCCCTTTTCGCTCTTAGCCACTTCAGAAGACCTGTGTGGTGATTAAGTGGAAAAATGCTCCAGCCAGGCCCTTACTCTGTTGCCACTTCCGCACATTAAGGCAATTCAGACGTGCTCTTTTCCTCTTTTTTCAGATTCACTATCCAATGGCTGTTCATACCTACAGAAACTGAGACCTTTGGGGCTTCTGTTCCTGCTTTTTAGTTGAAAACCACACATTTTATCATAAAACTCTTTGTAGGGACTGGATATCTGATATTTTGCTCTTTGTAGCACATTAGCCAAGAGATCAGTGTTTACAGACTTTGGGAATTCCTATACTATGAAAGCAAAAGATTCTGTCCTACCGGGTGTGCCTGTGCATACACAATGAGCGGTGCACAGGCTGGAAGGACATCAGTGGACATCAGGTTCCTTAAGGGAGCAGTGGGAACTGAACAGCCTCATGAGGAGAAAAAAAACAACAGGTTGTGAATCACTCTAATGTACTGCTCCTTTTACCTTCTAATTCTTTACCTTTCTCTTTCCACTTAGCATAATGATATGCCAATATAAAGCCCAGTGCTAGGCTTTATATAATGATGGCACAAATATTGCTGGGGACAAAGGTATATTTAGCTTTAGAATTATTTTAGGATTAAATTCACAGGAATCTTTGGATGCCTTGTACCTGTTGTAGTCAGTAGCTGACTTGCAGTCCCACTTACACGGAAGCAGAGCAGACACACATACTTATTCTCGTGGCCAGGAGAAGAGACCCTACAAACCTAAGCAGAGGGAACTGGCAGCTTGCAAAGTGGCTGGTGAGGGGGTGGAAGAGGCTCCTTTATTCAAGCTGCAGGTAGTGCACAAGGGACAAGATCATACATACTGTTTTCCATCTTTTTTTTTTTTTTTCTTGACTTGTTTGACTCGACTTTATTTGTTAATAAAGTTCTGCAGAGCTTAAGGCCCATAAGTCAAACCACAGGAGAAATTATAGACAGCAATCACCGTCGCTCTGTGTGAACTGCATGCAACTTTAATTGGGTCCTACTAATTGTAAATGCAGCTGCTAGGAAAAACATGGTGATGCTTATCTCATACAAGAAAACAAATTCATCTCACTACTCAGCTGTAAACAAATGAAAAGGTGTATATTCAAATAGTCACAAAAGTAAATGTATATACTTGCAGGTAGATACCATTACTTTTGTACAGTGCTTATCAGAGCAAAGCAATTCTGTGCCTATTTTGACCTTCATTTTGTTTGCTGTAATTGTTTTAAACTTACCCTGGATACTCTGGTCAGTGAGTACTTGAGCAGGGATGGGATTCACATGCCCTGAACAAACATGGGTACCTCAGCCACTAAGTTCACTTAACATGGGCATAGACAAATACTATGAACAGCTAAGATTAATATTGGAAACCAATCAACAGATTTTTTTATAAGCTGCTAAATTGAAACCTGCCCCTCCATTCATTTAGCTCAGGAGATGTGATTGCCTTCGAAACAGAAGGCATCCTTAAGTCACCACCTAATTAAAATTCCAATTATTCTGCATCTATGAGCTGCTCATTCTCAAGCTATTGTAGGGAATTAAGTTCCTTGAGAATGTACAAAGTCAGGAATTGTTTAACACATATATATTGATGATGTGATCAGTGCTGCACGTTAAACTAGCCATGGAACTACCTGCTTCATTGGCCTATTTCACCAATATCTGCACTTTAGTAAATACCTCAGAACGTTTCTTGGGATGATTTATATTTTGTAGGAGGAAAATAAAATGAACAGACCTTAGCAAGCCATTATAACAGCCTTCTACTGTTAGCAAAGAAGAGCACATAAACGGGAGGGAAACAAAAAATAAAATGTGCACAGAACACACTGGTAGGGAAGGGGGTCTGAGAAAGAAAAGCTGAGATAACTGCCTTTACTGTTCTTTACATTTGCAATTATTTAATGAAGAGAACTTTATGAGTTTGTTTTTTTGTAGAAAAACATCCAGAGAAAGGAGTTCTGCTTGATTAACACCTCAAAAAAGGAAAATAAAAATATTATGAAAACCAAAATGCTTAATTAAATTAGAACATAGCAGAAAATTTACTGCAGTTTTATAATTAATGTTAATATACAATGGGTTCAGAATCAGTGTGTCTGAAGTTCCCAGGGGTACTCAAATGGAGACAGAGAAATTGGTAAGGAAAAAGAATATTTGCTACAGTAAATTTACAGTAGCTAACAAACTTATTTCTTAAAGTTTTAAAAGCACTAAATATTCCTCATGTACAATAATGATCTTATTATATTATAGCTCCATATACAAATCTGTAAGAACCAACACCTTCCTACTGTCTACACATTTGCCAACCATATTTTTCCCCTTGATTGTTTCCAGAGATCAAATTATATAGTCAGTATATTCTGATTGTTCTCTGCCTTTTCCTCTAAAGGCACTGGCTTCATTTCTTAATTGAGACCCAGTGGAGATAAGTTCACCACAACATAATTTAATGAACTATGGAAGAGTTACCTTTAACTGCATGAAATATCAAGCTGCATGACAGAGAAAGAATATCTCCTAGGTGATGTTTCAGTAGACAATAATTAACTAAGACGTCGTCTAAAATAATACCATCCACATACACGCAGCCTTTCCCCCCCAAGAAACTGGACAACACATAAAGCAAGCTAATAAGCCAAGGGCAGTTCCTGAAAGGAGCTCAGTGGCACAATTGCCTTCCTCCATGAAATCACAGATTAGAAATCAGAGACCTGCAGCACTGAAGAGTGAATTTTATTCTTTTCCCCTTCAACTTCAAAGGCTGAATTGAACTTGATTTACCCTTCACATTAGTCTTGGCTGTGCCATCACCACCGTCTGTTCCAAGCATGCAGAAGATTCTCCTTTTTGCTCCGAATGATTCTGAGCAAATCAGCAGAGGTGCTCTCACCACACAAAGCTGCCATCTCGGCACCTCCGAGCCAAAGCCTGGCCTGTTTACTTCAGGGATTTGAAGAGAAACTGCTGCAGCACTGGCTTCGCTGTATATTTTTGCTTATTTACTTAAATTTGAGGGGAGGATACAACCCTGACTTTTAAATGTCTCACACAATACAGCCTCGAACAAGACTGAGCAGGCTGCAGTCTCCCTCTCAGGGACATGGCAGACTGCACACTGCCATCCTTCACCTCCCCTCATCCAAAATGGCTGCTTCCAGCCCTGTAGCTGCCTTACACAATAGAGGCATCCTACTGTCTCTTGGTCTTTGTATATTTTTGTTGCAATTTAATGTTAATTAGATTTCTAATTCCTCAAATTAGGGAGTGTGAGTCAAACTCTGGCTCCTGCTGAGTTCAGAGGGGTGTGTGTCTTTATATGCATTTTAGCATTCAGACCGCTTTGATCGCAGCCCTTCATGCCACCACAAACAGATAGTAATGATTATAATGAAAGATGTTTCACAAAGAACTGCTGATGCAGCATTTCAAGAATTCTGAATACGTTAATCTTCTTGGTATCCAGAGTTTCTGTCCTTTTACCACTGACTTCGTAAAAACATCCAAGTGAATGGCAGATAGTTAATATTCCAAGAGAAACCTTATTTACTATGAGAACCTCTCTAATTACTATGACAAACCATCTTCTCACAGTTATTTAGAGCAATTGGAAGCAAGCATGGTGACACTGGTCTTGATAGTAGCAAAATATTTAACATCTTTCTCAGTGGAGAAGGTGCTCAGAGTTAGAGGCTTACCTTGGGAAAATGAAATCCGAAGCACACATTACATCAGTTGCATATAACGATCACATTTTCTTAGCCTAGTAGCATGAACCTGTTTCTTTATTTCTTTTATCTAACAAGCTGAAATGTCCTTTGGAAGTAAATTCACAAGGATCTCATGAATGCACATCTGTATTTGGTTTGCTGTGCCCATCTTCTACACAGTCACAGCTCAGCTACAGAATATGCAGGGGAAATGGGAATGCAGCAGCAGGGGGCCTAGAGGGCTTGTTCAGACACAGAAGGCCACAGTCCACAAGTCATTTCTCTGAGAGCATTCCTCTATCATAAGGAGGAGAAAATTGTTATTGACTAATAAATACAGGTTTCGCAGCCAAAGCAAACTCACTGCTAAACAGGCAGAGGATAGGAATGCCCATTGGCTCCTGGTAGGGCTGCTGCCACAGACACAAATCGGAGTCCCGCAGACAGATGAATAGCAGCGGCAGAAAGCAGTTGAGCTCCAGTTGTGGAAACAACATTTAGCACAGTTAATCACCACTGTATCACCACAGTGTTTTACAGCAGCCAGCACACTCTACGTGGTGAGGTGAGGGCAGCCACAGGCTCGGAGGCTGCACCTCACGGCTGGGAGCTGCTGGGGAGGCCAGGGCAGGCAGAAAACGCTCCTGCGAAGTACATGGGAAGAGTTGTATACTACGTTTTCCAGTTTTGTTATCTCTCCATGCTATTTAAACTTACAGAGCTAAAATATCCCCTTTCCCTTACCAGCAGGCCTAGGTAGTACCTAATGAGCTCACTGAAGATACCGGATTGATTTAGCTAGTTCGTTTTCTCTGCCACAGGTTTAATAATTGCACAATTCTCTGCGCAAAATTGGATCCTAAAGACGATAGGATTATTTTCCCCTCAGTGTAGAAGCAGTAATAAAAGCAGACTGGAAGTCTCTCTGTCCTCACAGTGGGCACTGTGGTGTCAGTGTCAAATGCAAGCTGACGAGGCAGCTGATACCAGCAGGGCTCCCAGAGGTGGGGAAGGCAATGCACGATGTTTCTTTAAATCAAATCTACCTTGTAGGTTATTTACACTGGGGGGGGGGGGGAGTTTTCTAGTTTTAATTCTTTGCATTTCCTGAACTTAATACATTTCTTTTTTTTTATTTGTTTTTAAATGGATGCTCAAAGCCTACGAAAGCATTTGGGAGTTCTCCTGTTACCCAGCTAGGCCGTGTTATGACTGCAGAGTGTCAATGCCAAATAGCTCTTGTCGCTGGTTCATCCCAACAGATCAGAGTTTAAAACAAATACTACTCAAGCTCATCGACCAGTATTAGGGCTGCTTTCCAACCCATGTCCCGAGGCAGTGCCCCCCGGTCATGCTTGGCCCACCCTGGCCAGGGCTCTCGCAGGCTGCAGCCGGCCTGCCGGTCACTCACCAGGTGTCGCCATCCCGGGCTCCCCACGGCCGCAGGCCCTGCGTGCTTGGTCTTGTCACTACGAGCACAGTGCCTTCAGGTTCAATGGATACTTCTGACATAGTAAAAATGAGCCTGTGGAGATCTAGGTTAAGGAAAGCCCTGGAAACGTGTCAGGTAGCTCCACAACTCCCCTTTCATGATAGCCCAGGACCTACATGCAGCCCAGACAAACATGGCAAGGCCCACCCACGTTCTGGAAAGTTTTGTGAGTGAGCTCAGTTAGGGGATTTGCTTGCCCTGCTGTGGTTTCCCTTCTTCATATGTTGTAGGCAGTTTGCTGGCAAGATTATGCAAAAAGAAAAAAAGAGTTTTAAGTGACTATTAGAGAATGTTTCCTGAAGTGCGTTTACTGTCCTTAAATAAAACTGTAAATGAAAAAAAGAATTGAAAAATATGAAATATTCTAAAGAAATTTGAATAGCCTCTTCACTAGAAAATTTATGATTAAAAGTAAATTAGTCAATGGATATTCCATCAGTTCTATTGAATATCTACTACAGCAAAGAAAACCATAAATAAAATACGTACAAAAGTTTATAGCAATCTCTGTCTCACAGGTTCATAAATCTCTTTTTTGAAAATTCGCTTTTCTGTTATTTACCTTTCCATTATTTTAAGTGAACAGTATCCACAGAGCACATCCCAAAACAAAATGAAATTTTATGGATTCAACAAAATGATCCACACCAAAAGATAAGTAATATTGCAGCACGAAAGAAAGGTGTATTTATTTTTTAGTTTAGCTACCAATTCAAAATGTTGACATAGTCTACTCAAGTGGCATGTCAAAGGAAACCTCATATTTACAAAGCAAACCATCACTCTCTTTTAACATGGCATTGAATATAACTTGCTCTCTTGCTGCATAGAGCTCTCTCCTCTGCTTTCCATGAACCAAGTGAAACGAGTGGGTACTTTGAGGACCTACCTGATATAAAGTGAGGGATATAAAAAATAGGGCTTATTTTTAGTTAGAGAATAGTATGAAGGTAAAGATATAATCCCTTCCCCAAGCATTCTAGTCCTAAAGAAAATAATTGCCGCCAAAGAAAGCCTGCTTTTCATAAAACATGGATAGCAAAAAGACCACCCCCAAGTCCAACGACCATCAGCTGTCATGTAGGAGCACCAACCACCTGCTGCACCATGCCTGAGCAAGCACCTGCCCGCAGGAGGCTATTTTCAAAAGCCAGAAGCAATGAACCTTCATATACAAGCATATGCAAATATATAAACAAAAACTAATACATACAAAAACACATATACAAGAAGTAATGAATTCCAAAATACAAGTTCACAATGTTTATCCAAAGCTTTACAGAGAAGTTAATAGTTTTTTAAGTACCACACAAATTTATTGAACTGAAAAGAATATTGACATAATATGCTAATGAAATCTGCATTTAATAAGATATATATCCATTCAAATTCTCTGTACCTTTCTGTCAGCAGAGCATATTGCAAAAATGAACCATTGAGGCCGCAGTTTAATCTGATATAAAATCAAATGATCCATGTTAACAAGACAATTAAGTAACTGTCTGAAACTGAAGAAAAAAATTATCAGAAGTTCACCAGCTAAAAACTGGTTTTGAATAATGTGAAAGTGTGATTATACAGTATGCAAACTGAGAGTTGTTTCTGTGATTAGAATAATATGGGTAGTAAATTAGATATCAATTTTAAAACACAGTAATTATGAAGAAAGCCTACCTCAGGTGCTTCAAAAAAGAAAGCAAAACTACAAATTACATGCTGTTTGCATTGGCCTATTCAAAATTAAGGGAGAATGCATTATAAGGAAATTAGCATTTGGAAAGATTATTTGATTGCAGTAAAATTGAAAATTACAACAGATTCTTTTTTGCTGGACGTGGCAAACAAAATGATGCACCATATATGTTATTCAGAGGCATGACAGATATTGTTACCCACAACAAAACCTTACCATGCAGTTAGTACAGATCTCATGGAATTTAACTTTCCACTTAAAATTCAACAATTGTAGCTAATAGTATTGTATACCTAGTTTGATGATGCAATATAGGGATTTTTCCCCAGTGAAATGTTATTCTAGAGGCAATCCATAAACAGTCTGGTACAGCTCACTCACAGGTACATATGTCAACTTTACTTCCACCAAACTAGCCCAGATGCTGGATGCTCAGAGGCACCATGGAGCCAGCCTGTGAGTACAGCTCTGGAATCCCTTTTTGTGCCCCTCCACAACGCGCTTCAGTGCAGCAGCTGTCAATAAGTCAGTATGACCTGTGGACCCTGAAGTCCATGGATTGCTTTTAAGGTAATGAAATGGTCCAAAAAATTCCAAGAAAAGTAAGCTTACTCTTAACAGACCTCAATATAAAGAGGCCTGTATCTCCACAGAATAGTTTTAGAGGCTCACAGACTGAATGAAGATAGAAACTACTGCTTTAAGGGTATGATTGCCAGAAATGCACCTAAAGCTATGTATTCCGTTTGATTTACAAAACAGAGATGATCTCTCCAAAAGGAGAGTGAAGTTAAAAACATTCTTTCCTGGGTGTGTACGATTAGGGGTGCCCACACCAGACACAGCTAAAAACTTGCATTATCTCACTGGACCAGTGCAGGACCCACATCAGCAGTAAATGAATGTGCACTTAATGGACCTTTTTGCAGCCTCGCACAGCTTCAAGGTAAAAAGAAGAAAAAAAAAAAACCACTCAATTTCTTCAGAAGCCACACCATATTTGTTTTATTTATATCTGTGGAACTTTTGAGGACAACTTTTCATGTAGCTCATCTCTTCCCCTCCCTATAGTTATCCTTACTGCTTGTCCATCATGCTGGGAGCAAGCAGAGCCAGATACAGAGATATACTCTCTGTTAGATACACTCCAGCTGTTGGTGGCAACCACATTTAACCCTTCTTGCAAATGTAAATCTTAAATGTAAATCTGGATCTCTTTTATTAACGTTTATTTAGATTTCTGGAATAACAAAAAGGTAAGGATATACCTGGGGAAATATCTAAGGCTTCAGAATGCCTGGTTTGGTTTAAAACTCAACTTCCCTGAAAAAAAAGACCCAGAAATAACATCCACAGCCTCTGCTATCCCTGACAGCAACCTCATGCTTTAAGCTGCAGTCAGGTCCAGCTGCTATCTTTCTGCCCAGGTGAAAGTACAAGCCCTTTTGGGAGCAAGTGTGACTGGACAGGGACAGTACCTAGCACTCCTGCAGGCAGGTTACAGCCTTCCCACTTCAACACCCAAAAGCAGCAGCGGTCCATCATTCCCACCACCTCTGACCTTTTGGTGCATTGGGCGCACAGATCTTTCTAGGATTGCTTTAGGTATTTATGTGTATGAATGGATAATTCCCCCAACAATTATGCTAGCTCTTAATGCATGTGAGGATTCATGTACATAAGTGCTTAGAAAAATAGCCTTAGAAAAACTGATTCAAAGACCACTGAAGTCACCAGGAACATTTTCATTGACTTGCTTTGCACTCTGTCCCAGGTATTTATCAGTTCCTTCAGCCCCTCTTTTTCAATAGAGTAGAACTCAGCTTACTAAAGGAGATACTCTGTTTTTTTCTTATTACTGGTTTAAATTCATATTCACAATGCAGCACTTTGAATCAGAGGTTTCCCCTAGATGCTTCTGATGCATATCCTCCTTTGTTAAAGAGAACGCTACTTCACATAACAGAGCTGGTAGCCTCTATTCAAAACCTACCAAGCTGCAAAGAATGATGTTGTCAGACAGACTGATCTTTCTCCAATAACTTTTGCAGCACCTTTGTTATGAAGATGTTAAAGATAACACAGAAGAGAGAAGGAACAGATTTAGAGTCTTGGGATAACAAAATACAAAGAATGACAAAGAATCATACTATTGATACTTGTAATTGAAAGAGCTACAGAGAAAATGTATCCACTGTTTTGGAGAAGAATGGGGGAAAACGAGAGTAATGTGAGCTGCTAAAAAAAATATAGGAAAAAACAATTTTTGAATGATTGTAGTTTGTTTTAATTGTTGTAATTTAGATTTAACTGTGATAACTGGAAGGAGCATCAGCCCAAGACAGCACACCTTCAGGGTTCTCAGCCCCCAACTCACAAATGAACCCAGAGAACAATTAAGTACAATAAAAAATTGGAAACAGCATGTATATCTTAGTAACAGAGATTCAGAGCGGTCATCCTAGCTCTGTAAAAGAGAAAGAGAAATGATTTTAAAATGCACTGATAGTGAGTGTCCAAAGCAGCATTACACTAACTTACACTACGGTGCAGCTTCTCAGACCAAATTCTGTTTGCATGGTCAAGGTTTGTATGTGGACTGTGAGGTGCTAAATACTTAGCAAAAGAAACTTCAAATACTGAAGAGTAGAAAGCAAATCACATAAAGAAGAGCTATTTAAGCTGTACAGGGGACAAAGTCCAAGATTTATTAAGAAAACTACATGTGTCCAAAGGTAGCTTATGACAGAATGGGAGAGATCCTCCTAATACATAGCACCATCCTTCATGTCCTATGCTCTAACTAAAATAGATAAATAAATAAATAAATAAATAAAGAGTGCAGGTTGCCCTTAACTCACCTGACTTTGGTTAGATTTCGTATTTCTTGGAGTTAGCCCTTTTTCTATCAGGAAAAAAAAAAAAAAAAAAAAGAGACAAAAACCAACCAAACAAGAAATCCCAAGACAGTATTGACAGTTCTGTTATATAAAAAATGGATTTCCTCATTGCTGAGTAATTGCCACACTCTTTAGCGTGCGCCAAGCTGCAATACCCAGAGAGGGGTTGTTTTAGCACACTGACAGGCTGCTTAATGGCTGAGTGCATTACAGCCTGCAAGCCAGGCTCTCTGGCATTCACTCGTTCCCTGTTTCTCTCTCTTTGGTACACCTAATGAACAAGTTTAAAAGGATCAAACCACTGAGTGGATAATGTACCTGGTGGGTTCTCTCAAAGTATCTTTTTCTTGCTTTGTACCTTTGTAAATAAGTTAAAAATGCAGCAGAGAGGAAAATTGCTAGTGACACCTCAGACCTCGCTGGCTTTCCTACAATACCACAAGTTGTAAAAAGCCTCTCTGAACAGCACAGAAAAGTAGTTATTCCAATTAAAAGGGTTGGAGTAATAATTTTGAAGTAGCATATGTCTAACTTGTCATTTTTAAGTGAAGTCTTCTAACACATTTCTGTATTTTCTGAAATTTTTGCACAAAGTATTGTAGCTTGCAGAAGCCTTATAATTAAACACCTATCACAGTGAATAGCATGTACAGGAGTTGAGGATTAGGTGATCCTGTAATAGGATTTTCCTGCTAATTGTCACTGAAATGACAGCAGCCTCTGTTAATAGGAGCACAGGAATTGCCATGGTGGCTTAGATCAGCAGCCCATCTTCCCAGTGCAGTATCCTGTCTTTAGCAATGGGAGGTATGATACGATTTAGAGGAAAATGCAAGGTAGTCTGCCACAGAATAAAGTACTATCAAAGTAAGGTTTCTCCAACATTCTCATTAGTAAAAGACAGCCTATGCCCTAACACGGGAGCGTTCACATTTCTTTAAAAGTTCTTTTCACTTTGGCAAAGCAGCCCAATCTTTTCCATTTCTCTGCATAAAATTCTTCTTCTGTGACTCCTGAACAATCTTGTAACTCAGCAGGCACACCGTGCCAGAGCTGCTCAGGGCATGGCTGTGATGCCTCTCCCTGTTCATTTGAATGTTTGCAGCATCGTGGTCATGCCTAGATGGTGGCTGCATGGTTTGAATTTCAGGAAGAACAAGGACCAGTAACTGGTGGATTCAAACAGAACAGAAACATGCTACATGGTGGTGCAAAAAGGGGGATGTGTAGGGGAGACTTTCCTAACGCCTGTTGGCTTCTAAACTCTGCAAGCAGTGCAAGAAACCTTGGAATTCAGGGGAAACTGCAACTGAATTTAGCAGTATCTCCTACTGACTTTAGGAGAACAACCTCAAATCTTTAGGCAGGGCTGTCAAGACGGAAGTGAGCTACAGCAGCTTCCCTGGGCATACCAGTAGCGAGGGATCCAGGAGGAGGAAAGAAGCACTTCTGCTGGGCCAGCGTGGTCCCGCCCCATCACCCTATTCATATAACGTGCAAGGAAAGGGGGTACTGAGGAGGGAGAAGGATGGAGGGGGGTGATGTGAGAAGAGAGGCTATCTGAACATTTGTCTGATCAGAGCTTAAAACAGCATCTGCTCACGGTGTAGGTTGCAGATCGGTCAATTCCTGACTTCACTTGTAAGATGCCATAATTTAATGATTTGCGATCCTTATTTCTTTATACTCAGGAATAAAACCAATCATTCAGACAACTTACACCATGACTTTTGCATTATTGTTTCTGTTGCAAGAATAAGACAAAAACAAGCTCTGAAAGCAGTAAGCTGCAATATCAGGTAATTATATCGCAATACACTCAAGCTCTTTCAAATAATTAGCTAGTCAAACATCTGCTGCAAATTAATATTGGGCCAAACTTGTCTCTTGGGTAATTCAATGGACTTCAGTACCATTAGGTAAGGGATGATCTGTTCCAACACATTTACTGTCTGTGGATAATTTGCTCTGCTAGAGCTTCTTCCTTGCATTGGTCTAGCTTGAAATCCTCTTGCAGTTGCTATTTACTAGCTTGTGCTGATGCATCCACTTTTTCAGGCTTAACTCACGAAAATTCGAAATGCACCCACTGCCAAGGAAATGAATTTATTCAATAAGTACTGCAATGTCAACTCTTAATAATTCTGTAATGCTGGAATAAACAAAGTCAGGAATTATGCTTGGCTTTCTACCCATCAATAAAACCTTATAAATCTGTAAGGACTCATAAATTTCACTGTACAAAAACTCATATCAAGGCAACTCTTAACTCAGAAAATTCAGATTGCATTTTAACCAAACAACAAATAAAGCTAATATGTATCGACTGCATTAACAATTCA
This sequence comes from Cygnus olor, assembly GCF_009769625.2. Taxonomy (NCBI): domain Eukaryota; kingdom Metazoa; phylum Chordata; class Aves; order Anseriformes; family Anatidae; genus Cygnus; species Cygnus olor. Next base: position 10,508,902 of record NC_049180.1, on the reverse strand, counting down.
TAAATACACACAAAAGAAATAAACAGTCTTTATAGCATTACCATGTCTTTGAGGCATTGATTAAACTCGGTAGATGCCAGTCTGTCACTCTAGCAGCTACTCGATAAGTCTAGTGTTTGTCCATCAATGTCTTTTGTCGTTGGTCTGACTGACTGTCCTGCTCCTGCTCAGGTTGGCAGCTATTTCAAAAAATGAACTGTCACCCTGGGATAATCAATTAATCAAGCATGAATTGCTTGACCGAGCCTTCTAATGAATGTTAACATGTAAACACTTGTCAGACACTTTGCAGACCACAGGGTTTGTGCGATTATATTCATGTCTGGGAATCTGAGTGGCAGCGAAGCCCGTAAGCATGGACCCATCTCATTGTGTTAATAATGCACATTGCTTGCAAGCATGTCTTTAAAAAAGATTAGCTAAACCTATAATGATTTTATTGATTTCACAATTTTCTCCTCCTCTCCTCTATGGAAATTGAGGTGAATCTTTGGACTGAGCCAACTATGCATCGCGTAGCGCCCTGGTGTGAAAGGTTAATGCATTTTCATGAGCCATTACCTCCCTCCTCTCACACACAAGAGCAATTTATATCCAAAACCTGTAATTACAATGCAGCTTAGTAACACCCCAAAAATTCTATTGCTACGGCAGTGATAAGCCTCATTCTTAGGGATTACATTTGTCAAATTAATAGTAAAACTATGCAAAAGTTCTCTGTGAAGATCTGCAATTTAATTATTTTGTATAAATATACTCGCTTGAATCACTTTGGCTGTTATTAGCAGAAGACCAGAGGGTAAATATTCAGTAAGCAATGTTTACTGTCTGCTAAACTATACAGGATCCTCAGGCACACTGAAGTGTCAATTTTGTTCCCTAAACTTATTCTTGAATCCTTAAATAATTTGAGTGCCTAAACTGTTGAACAAAATGGGTTAAAGATATTTCTAGACAAACAAAACCTTTTTATTCCTAAGGTAACTGCATTTCCACAAAGAAACACCAGATTTTGTCCCTCAAGTTTTGTTTCTTTTTTTTTTCCATTGAAACCTCCAACAAAACCCCAAAAAGAAAAAAAAAATGTATTTTTCTGCATGCAAACACAAGAGTTTCACATATAAATACATTCCTTTTTGGAACACTTCCACTCCTGAACAATCCCCACTGAACTCAACCACACTTTTTAAAACCAGAACACTTATTTAGATGAATGATTATGGATTTAGGAGTCCAACTTTAGTCAGGCTGGTTGTAAATTCATAGCCTCTAGTCATGTATTTATAATTATGAGCTTCCCTGTGCCAGTTTGTAAGCAGAACTCCCCTCTGATTAACATGAGGAGGTATGCTGGAGTCTGGCCGCATGACACAGCCAAGCATCAGTAAGACTTTGCATACAGAAAAGATTTTACAATATGTCCCTTTTTAATTCAAAATCACAATTCATGGACAGGAACTCTCTTTATTTCATTTTTTTTAGATACTATCCCTTCTCTGAGCACATTTTTGAAAATGCATGAAGCTAATTTAAACACGCAAAATGTCATCCTGTACCTCTGTGCCACATGTCAGTATTTGCAAGTCTGCATGAAAGGGCACCCATTAGGTACAGGAGTACGCAGGATGTATTCCCTTCTGGTACTGGCACACATGAGTTAAGCATATGGGAATGTGTGCAAGCCACAGTATGCACATTAATTTGGAAGATCTGACATTTATGAACTTGGATTAAACTGCTTCTCATGATTACAGATTCATGTTTCTGGATGACTTTACCAGGAGTATCTTGGACGGAACCCTGTGGGATTGTTCCGTGAGGCACCAGACGGGGTAGCAGCATGTGTGGTATGGTTAGCCTCAGATTTCTCTGAATCCCAGTAAATGGTACACAGCAATAATTCTAGGAAAATTCCATTTTAATTATACTAATTCTTATTTAGCAAACTCAATTTCTGAACACGGCATACAGTACTGTGAAATCATATGCACTATGCTACTAAGGACTCCAGTAAAACTGTATGCTGATAAAGCAAGGTTGCTTATAGACACGGACATTCACAACCCGATTTGTTTAAAAACTCTAAAGACCTCTGACCAAAGAAATGACCACAGAGGCAAGTTTACATCCCCATGTGCTTGGGAAACTGGAGCGGAAGCATACACATAGCCTAGTACAGTTAAACAAATAAATAAATCTTTGCTTCTACCTTCTAACACTGCGATCGCTTGTTAGTGCCCAAATATTCTTAATGCACTTTGGGGAAAATAATGTATTGTGCAAGAACATATCTGAGGCCAAGGCTGAAGTTCAGTTTAGGAAGCTAATCCCAATGATCTAAGCGTTTCTGTCTCTCTACCAGAGATCACCGTTCCCACAATGTGGCCGATCAAAAAAAATCACAGGAATTTTCATTTTCAGTAGTTTAAACAGCCGTTATGAATAAAAATACGTTTTTTTTTTTTCTTTTTTCCTGGGTTATAACAAGACCAAATCAGTTCTCCAGGTGCCTCACCCTCCTGTACGTATCCATCTATCCTTGCTCACCAGGGCTAACTCTTGGAACCAGCACAGTTGCTGGCTGTAAACCAATCACATGACCAAGTCCAGACAATGCCAGGCTGGACTCAGCCCAGCCATGCCCGGGGGCTAGTTCAAACTTGCCTTCATGTAAGCCACCACTAAAGGTGCTTTGAGCTCAGATTACTGATTTTGCCCGATGCAATCAAAAAAAAAAAAAAGGGGTAAAGGACGGCAGCATCTTAAAATGCGACAGTGTCTACTACGTATTATCTGGCAACATGCTTACTTCCCAGAGGCTTCCAAGATAAAACACTGCAGTGAGTACAAGGATTACTCTGTCCAGAAATGAAGCTGTATGTTCTTTTATGCCTCCCAAATCACACAGTGGTATCATTCTGATATAAAAAGCATCAAAAAATGAAAATGGCAGCCAAGACAGTACATATCACACTGTCTACATGCTTTTAAAAGCATTAATGTGGCACTGAAAATATGCTTCCAGTTATTTTAATGCTAGTTACCCTATATATTTATATTTTTGGTACATTATTATAATAGAATATGTGCTTGCAAATACATTACTTTATTCATTGCAAACACCTGAAATCAGTTTTAAGAAACAGACTAATCTTAGAAATCTTGAGCTTTATCAACTCTCCAGTTTCCAAAGCTTGCGATTACATCAGCCAGGGTAGAGCTATTATGTTTTAATCAAAATTGATTTTTTATTATTATTGCCACTTCTCTTGATATTATGGAACTGCATGAGTGATAGGGCAGTGCATCATGTCTCATTCATTCCTTACATTACAGTTGATAATGTAAGTGCTTCTTCTGAATATCCATGAAATTAAAATGTATGGGAAACAGTATTTATTTCCTCAAGAATGAGAAATGCCTTTGGAGGAGAGGCAAGCAAGAAAATCTCACTCAGGATGCATAATTTGCTCTCTACCTGTGCCCTCTTGAGTGTGGTCTTCAGACTAAAATGAAGGAGAGCAAGGAGGTGTTCAAGTGGAACAAAACCGTATCAGTTAACACAGCTATCAAGTTTAGTTTGCTTGATATCATGGAGCCTGATTCTTGTTCACGCTTTTCCACTGTAATTTATACCCTGGCAAATTCCTCTGCAAATTGCTAGAAAGTATAGAGGGGTGTTAATGTCATCAAAAATAAGGCTCACATAATGAATTTTTTTATTTTCACAAAATGGCCTTGAATTTTCAGACGTTACTTTACAGGTTTATTTAAGGATCAGACATTTTTGCTGCTTCCCAGGATTTAACAAAGTCAATGGAAGGTATGCCTGGCTGGAAAGGACCCAAAAGCCATTGCCTTTATGAAGCTTGGGTTCTCCCCACCTGGGATTCTCACTCCTCTAAAATTCCATGAAGGCATTTCTGGGTTGAAAACAGCTATTCTACAATATCATTCAGCCTTTGTCCCAAGTCCCTTTAAGTTTGCAGTATCTGTATAGTTGAAGTTGAAAAGAAATAAAAAGGAAATCACAGCAAATACATTAAGTCTAACTGTGACTTACAGTGTAGTGGAATCACAATGCTGCACATTAGCACTTAATTTAGTCTACTGTCTCTCTCAGATGATCTAACCTGGCCCCTCTGCACATGATTTCTCATCCTGCTGAGGGCTTACCCATTTCCAAGCAGACCATAGCCTGACCAGATGCATTCAGCAAACTCAGTTAAGCGCTAGGTTTTAATGAAAGATGGCCAGACTAAATGTGCATGAAAACTACGGTGCACTGATACCCAAGAGTACCATCTATTTTGAGCAGCACTCAATTTTATTCATGAAAGAGCAGTGAAGTTTCTGACACATGCTCTGTTGCTGTCACGACATTTTTCTTAACCCTTTGCCCAAAGCAGCTGGGGCTGGGAGCTGCCGGTACCTGCCAGGGGCAGATCCCCTGCACGTGCTCTAGATGAAAGAAAGACTCCAGCGTTCCCCCTAAAGCATCAGCCCACAAGGAGCTGCCTGCTAGGTTATTTGCCTGTCAGCCTCGTGCATTTTCTCATCTAACAAAGATTTTACTCTGGGGAATCCATGAAGAGTATTTCATATGGTTTCAAATCCATTTCCATACCTTCTAAAGTGTTTCATCCAGAGTGCATCTACGACTGTCTAGTACCAGATTGCAGGGATCTTTTTGGAAAGACTTTGCCTGAAGCATTGATTTGCAAATACATTCATACATGCTAAGCCTTAATCATGTGCCTGCTCCCATGGACATCAATGACACAATGTGAATATTTGCTTCATACTTAATATACTATGGAGCAATACAACAAGGACAGAAAAGCATCCCTGTGTAAACACTGAGGACTGTGAGAAAAAGAAACTGAAACAAAGAAACAATGCCTGCACTTTCCCTTCCTCCCTCATTACAAAATTACTTTCTCTCTCTCTTGTGGTATTGTGTGTATATTTCAGCCTCCCCTCTTCTAAAGGTCTTTTTAATTCAGTGTTTTCATTTAAAAATGCCAGCTGAAGATATAAAGAACCTACAGCATCAACATGTTGAAGGCTGTTGGAACTCACAGGATCAATTTACATGATTTTTAATTCTCTCGTATTTATTTGGTTAATCTTAACATAATAGAGGTGTTTTTTTCTGTAGTCATCTCTAATATTTTTCTGCTAATGTGAGGGCTGAACACTTTTTTCATAACAAAAAAAAAAAAAAAAAAAAAAGAAAGAATTACAAAATCACCTGACTGCAGGAGCAAGGGATTGGGGGGAAAAAAATAAAACCACCTCATTTTTTAAACAAATTTAAAAAATAATGTTTAAATATGGCAACTAGTAACACACATATATATATATTAATTACAACCTCCTCCCTCCAAGGCTAACTCGAGCTGTACGTGGAGCACAATTTGCTCAGGACCTGAGCAAGAGCTCCTTGCCAGTGGCCCAGCAGAGGCACAGGAAGGATGCACAGACTGGACTGGCTCTTCAAGACTGGGGATTCCCCTGCTACTGCCTGCAAACTTGGTTTGTCAAGGAGCAAAGAAGGACCAGACTTCAGGGGAAGGAGGGAGCTGAGCCTGTTACAAGAGCCGCCTACAAGGACACCAGCAGGAACGCGGTGAAACTGCGTCCCTCCGGCACCAGCCTTGCGGCTCACAGGCTCTGAGGCAGCAGCAGTCCCCTCCAGACTTCAGCAACAAGCCAGACTTTTAAGTCACCATCCTCCTACCGGTCTCTGAGATAAACACAGTGTGCTCCTTAATCCTACCAGTGGCTTAGCTGTGCTTTTTCACTACCTGCAGCTTAGAGGATCAAGCCCTGAGTTGTTAAATGATCCAAGGGAAATACGTTTCAGGATTTTCATATCTTCCAGTTTTGCAAAAAAGCTATCAGTGAAAAAGACAGCAAATAATCATATTTGTTGTGCTATTAAATAGCAAAAATTAAATCACATAAAAAAACCACACCTTTATCTGAGCAGACTAATTCAAATGCATATGCTGCAACTGAATGGCACCACATCCACCTAACCATAGCTGGGTAGATCAGATGGAAGATGGCATTCACTTAGAGCTCAGAGCTTTAAGTACAGGCTTCATAAGGTATACATCTGGTTAATCCTCAGAAATCAGCAACATACACAAAAGGAGAGTCTGAAAACCCCCAGCAGCATAGACCTGAGTGCAAACTCAGGTCTAGAACTGCTGAAGCTCATCTCTAACAGCAATTAATTGCCTTTAACTGGGAGGGAACATCATGGAAAGCAACAAATAGATTCAATTTTCATTAAGAAATGCAAGATCCCTGCCCACCTGGTGAGGCACACAGCACTGCAACAACCTCCTCCCTCATACATGTTCATCCCCACTCTCTCATTCAATCAAACAAATTTTGGGCTACTGTTTAGTGGAATTCCCCTTTGAAAATAAATTTTAACTACATCTTCCAATGTAGCTGACATATTACAGAAAATAGGATCAGATCTTCAGTTACCGAAAATCCATCAAAGCGGTCCTTGCCAGAAGCAAAGGATCTAGTTACCTGCTTGATTTCTTTGGTTAATTAAGTCTTCTACACAAGGTATTCTTTTGCAGACAGCAACACATTCATGGTAAAAGAGTAATAAAACAGTACAGCTGTTCATGTTCAGCATTTGTACTGCTTGTTATTTGGTTAAAGAAAGTGTAAAATCTACTTAGAAGAGGAATCATTGCTATCATACAGGAAATTAGCTCAAGGATAGCTAATTTGTCAACTAAATATACATCTGTATCGCTCTCTATATACATATAGATATAAAAGGATGAAAATAATCCTGTTCGTAGGTTTTATTTGTTCTTGCTCTAAGTTAACACCTCTATGTCTGCCTAAAAGGAAAGTGCCTGGCACAGTTCAGAGTCATCTTCAGATGGTAGCTTTTTCATTTCAGAAGTGCAGTCCTTGTTACCCAGAGCTCTTGGTCAATGAGCAATTCCAAAGGCAACACCGATTATAGTATTGACCAATTTCTTGCACAAAAGCTATCCGAAGTACTAGCCAAGCTCAAACGCTCTCTGGTATGTGTGCTCAAGGCCAAAGGAAGAGCTCCCTCACACTTTGTATCACATCGCAGCAATGTCCCTCTGACTTCAAAGCTTGGATAGAAGATGCAAGTACCAATAATGCAGGAGATCTACTGGCAACAGTAGGAGACCCTCTAAACACCTGAAATTAATTTAACTAGGAACTCTAATTTTCACAAATGTCACAAGTGACATAAAAGAAAGAAATTTGCTGTATTTAACAAACAGCACACATGGGCATCCTGCTGGCCAAGGGACACAGTCAATTCTCACTGCTTTGGTGTTTACTTCATGGCTCCTTTGAAAACAACAGTGGCTAACTACGTTGATGGAAGTCTTGCCTGAGGTCCCAGAACAGTCATTAAACTCTTAGCCTTCTGTTCAATATAAAATGACATGTCCATTCTGCATTTCTTTCGCTGAGCTGCTATGGAGGAGCCACGATTCGATTGATATGCCTGGCTCAAGCCCAAAAATGATTGCATTGCACTTTCCTCTAGCAGCCTGTCAGTTCGCATTCAGAAAGCCATACAGGATGCAATTGTCTGGTCACTGAAAATAGCTTCTGTGCATATTTAAGCCATTTCAAGGTGGCAATATGAGAATTAATTCTCTCTTCTCCTTCTGGAAATTCATCATTTGCATGGCAGTGCTGTTCAGCGTGCATGGCATCATCACATCCCATAACATATTAATATTTTAGTTTGTTATCCTTTCAGTTATTTTTAGCAGCCAACTGTCCTTGTGTGAAGCTCAGCACCGCAGCGAGATGCTTAGGCATGTTCTGTGCATGGTCAAGGACGTATCGTCATACATCTGCTCAGCAGGCTGCAGCCTTGTCTATTATTAAAGTAATCTCTGATCTGCTACTGTAACACATGTAATCATCAGACGCAGGATGTCTTTTCCCACCTGCTCTCTCTTTATTGCCCTGTTATCCTACAAGTTTTAACGGTAACTTGCATTTCAGCAGATAAACACCTAGAGCGGAGACTCATTATAACAAAGCACAGAGTATGTTGTGACTTCGTTTATTTAATTTCAGTTTGAGCTAATAGAGGATATTCTCATCTCTTCAGTATGCACTTCAATTATTAGCATTAGTTGAAGGACACAGATTTATAGCAATTAACAATTAAATATCAATCTTCTGGATATGCAGGGAAGACTCACATTTAGTAAATAAGTGGCTAGCAGAGTTTATTGTTTTGTTTCTACTTTTTGAAAATACACAGGCTTTCTATAGGACCCGAAGTATTAGAATATCAGTCTGCAAATGGGTTTATGTCAAATTCTATATGCTCAAAAGATCAGTGGTTCCAAACTGAAGACTTTACTCCTTTTTCTTGACATAGTAATGGGCTCAACAAGCCCTATAATGTGTTAGCTGCATACACTCCCCCTGCCATCAGGTTAACTACCTAATTTTTCTACCACTTGAAAGCAGAACTTCTGCATGTAGGTATTAAGGGATAAATTCATTTTATTATTTCCCCCCTTCTATTCAATACAGAAAGTGAGAATACAAGTAGTTGAAACCATCAGCAAGAATTAATGTTACAGCTTTTGAATTTACTAGGCAGTCTCTCAGAAAACAAGGGAAATAACAATGTCACTGGAAGTGCATTGCAGGCTCTCAGACTCCCAGGCTTCACCTTCAGGAACCAACCCTTCTGAAATTATGGCTTGATTTGTTTAGCTGGCTTGCCCTCCCCATCTAACTGCATTACACTCATGCCATGCTCTGCAAAAAAGAGAAGATTCCAACTTTCTGAGAACACAGAAGGCAAATTCTCATGTTCACCTTCAAAGACTAAAATAAAAGATTGTTGTTGGATAACTATTTTGCCTACATATAATTTCTGCCCAGTACTGCTGTTCGGCGGTTGCCATCCCTGAGAAGACAAAACTTTATAGAAATTGCAAATACCAAGAGCAAACACTTCCCACTCAAAAACAGCACTTGTGCACAACTCCCTTTCCTTGCTCATCCTCTCCTCCAAAACATCCAGGCCGAGTGTACCTGTCCACAAGCCCGACACCACATGAAGGCTTTGGGGATACTGCTATTGCTACTACATCCACATTTTACCTTCCCTCCTACTGTTGCATCCCTGCTCCTACAGACTCTGCTGTCAAAACATTTCATTCTGAAAAAACAATCAAAAGAAATACGGTAGGAATGTCATTCCTTAGGCAGCAGGTCACTGCCAGTTGATTGCTCTCCCTGATGACAACCAAGTGCTAGGGGAGCAAAACAAGAAATATTTACGCCAGTTACTCTCTGCTTCATAGAGAGCAGCTCTGCATCACCGCTAAATCAGACTATTGCACATATTTACATTGATTGAGTTTAAACAGCACTAAAGGCCAAGGGATGAGAAAACATTTTCTAATTCAAATGTTTCGCAGAAGAGCTTTCTTTCGCTGTAGGAAAGTGGTGGATCCTACAGCTGTTGTGTGTTACAGAGGTTGTTATACACAGGAGAAGTTAGGTAGAGGTTAAAGGTTAGCATTTTACAGAAATGCTAATGAAGTACTGTTTATTCCATTTCTGCAGTTTATTTTGCAGCCTTTTTCTTTCTTCACTCCATGCTTATAGATACATATTCATGTTCACCAACTCACATGGTATATGATGTCTAAAATTTTAGACGTATTCATTTTAGGGGAAAAAAAGATAAATGTCTTATGTTTGTAGCCAATATGTGATATAACAAATACTAAAAAAAGAAGTAAAGAAAATATTTAAAATCTTAATTCATATGATGCAAATAATCAAATAATATGAAAGCTCTTACTATTCAGGTCATATCTCAAGGAAAGAGAGACCCCCACCCATACAATTTCTGAATAATAATTCTATAACCATTCTATAATTTTATAATAGGTTACAAAAATTCTGAGGCTCAGCACCAAACTATCTATTCAGAATAGAATAAGCATATGAGAAGGTATTTACACAATTGACAGCACACTAGTTTTCAGGAAGGATATTAAAAACATAATTGGTTCATAATTTATTCATGAAAAAAGTAAGGAGTTGGAAAGGATGGCTTTATTTAAAACACCTAGACTTCACAGTAACCACATGTTAAAATCTCAGCAGGACTCCTTTTAAGAGGAAATGGGATAAAATTCACATAATTAATTAAATCATAATTCATTCATGAAAAAGGAATTAGAAGAGACAGCCTTATTTAAAATGTTGAGACTCCAGTGCTACCAAACATTAAAATCTCAGTAAGGCAGTCAACTCGTTGTACATGTAAGCCAAGGCCTGCACTAATTCTTGGGCTTGGATCTGGATCTGGATGGGGTGTAGGGATGTACATCCTCTTTACAGAGAACTTAGAACCAATGGTCCTGCCAACAAATTTCTGTTTAAAGGCAAAACAATCATGTTTAAAATATTAAAAAGATCACACTTCTCACAAACTAAGAACGTTCTGTGGTGCAAGTAAAGCCAGAAGTTCCTCTCCCTCTGCTGAAACACCCAGGTTGTGAAAAACTTGTTAGGGGAATTGGTCAGTTAAGGTATCAACAAGTAGACTGTCCCAAGAGCCTTTGGGCTGAATATTCTGGGATGAGTGCTTAAACTTATATAAAAAAGAACAGCGCTTGGTAATTGAAGTTGATAATGGCTGACTGCCACCCTGAATCTAATGAAGTACTTCCTCGCATGCTAAGCTTGAAGTGGGCAATTATTTTCATTGAAAGCAACTGGACTGCTTACATGCTCAAAAAAGTTACGAGAATGACTTCTGTACGTAGCAGCAGCTCTGGCAAGCTAAACTGAGGCTTCCTCTGAGAAGGGTGGTTTCTGAAAGCAAGCAGCAGGTTGGCCTCCCTCCCTTTCTGCATCTCGCATTTCAACCTCATTGCCAGGTCTCAGACTGCAGATAATAAGATGACACTCTACATCCAAACATATCCATTCACTGCTTAAAGCCACTGCATGTTCTAAACAACCTAATAAACAAAAGGTTTCAGGTGCTCAGCAACACTTTTCAGGACAAGGCTTGTAATGAGAGGCAGCTACTTGCATGGTGTGCTTGTTTGGTAATCAACACTAAAAGACAAGGACTTGTGCTTGTATTCATCTACAAAAAAATACTCCTGGTTGTGGTCTTCAGCTGGTTGCAAAAGTAGGTTCCACTGTTGCAAATAAAACCCTCTTCAGATGCAATATCTGAGCTGGTGAGAAAACATCAGAGCCCCATTTGAAAGAAGAGCCCTTGGTCATTTCTTTCCTCTCTTTTTTTCCAATAGCAGCGGACATACGACATAGCCATGTCCTGTATTGGACATACATAACCAGCTCGAGCTCTTCTGTTTGAATGTGGTTTGGGGATAGCTATACAATACACAGAAAATGTCCTGTGAAAAAGAGGCAGTATTTTAACATAGCCTCAATGGCTCAGGAGCAATGAATTCATGAGTGATGAGCATCATTTCAAACAAGCATCATCTGCACCTCCCTACAACCATATGCACATGCCATGTATTGTCTGGAAAAGTGTTTAATACATATTTAATATACTTGTTCTGTAAACATGTACTAATGGAAGCAGCATTTGCTAGGAAAGGTGGCCCTGTCCATGGCTATTAGTGGTAGCACTGAACACGTAAAGTTGTTCTGTGCTTTCCTATGCTAGACAGATGGAGCTCATCCCTGCACTGCACGGCCTGTGCTCCCATTCATGGTGTTAGAAAAAGTACACTCGTGTTAGTTTTCATATCTGACTGTGAAGTCAAATGCCATAGTTAACACATATCACAGTGCATGAAAATCAGAGAGCCAACAAAGCCTCTGCATGTGACCCCAAAGAGTTTTTCTAAACTTAAACGTCACAGCCTTAACACAGTATCTTGTTTAAACTAGATTTGCATAGAGACAATGGAAGACACCAGTCCCAGATAACTGGTGGTTCATATAAAATGACTAATCGTAACCACCATGAAGAGACTGTAGGCCAAAAGCAGATGGCTTACCCACTGGTGTCAGGCAGCACTGAGAGTCCCACAGCCGCCAAGTACAGGGAGAGCGTCTTTCAAAGCCCTTCTAGAGGTACACAGGAGCACTGGCCACGCTAACTGGAAGGAACTGCCCTAGTTTCATTCACAAACTACAGTTTTTTACATTTTATCTTCAGTGCAGTCTGAACCAAACTCCGGAGCCTTAACTAAATACTCACTGAAATCTGTCATCCTTCTGGGGTAATTGGTGAGGCATATGTGCATGTGATGGAGCACAGTTTTGTATCAGTTTTGACTTTCTTATGGAGAGTCATTTCCACAGGCTTTTATTTCCCATTGAGTATAACAATTCACAGCAACAACGCCTCACAGTAATGTATGATAAACTTGCAGAGTTTTGCAGCAGGAGCTAAATGAAATGGTGCCACCAATGCATTGTAGTGCAGTGCATTCACTACTGCTTCTATCAGACAGGCGGATATTAAAGTTCCCATTGCCTAAAGAACAGTGAGATGAACTCTTCTGCATAAATAACATTGGCATCAAGGGGTCAACATACAGACTGATGCAGTGAGGAGAACAACGTAAACCTCTTCCTCACTGCGTGCTGTTTGTGGTAACAGGGAAAAGAGACCCCTACTTTCACTTTCCCAAGTGACCACTGTGCTGATCTACACCAGGCCAGAGACACTACAAAAAGGGGAGTGCTACACAGGACACATGGTATGTGCACGTGTGTAAATTCTTCCATTGTTTTCCACAGCAACCTGACCCTTCTCTTTTCATTTTTTTTTTTTATATAACAGCCACAGTGATCCAAAAAAGGGTTAAAAAGAAAATCTGGTCTTCATACTTTTTTGATTTTGCGAGCATGAATCTCTTTCACGGAACAGCTGTCAAGTCAGCCAACGAAACAGGTCTGCTTAGGTCTCCTGATAATACCAACTGCTGTTGTTCATGTATCCTCAGTGACAGCAGCAAGATGAAAATCGAAATGAATCGCTCTACAAATGAGACACTTTTCTGCTTTGACTTTCCAAATGTGACAGTGTTGTTTGTTTTCTCAGTCAGCAACATTTAAAGATGTTAGAAAGCCCTGGTGTCAGAAAGTTGCTCAGGGGGCAGTTTCAAAAGGAATAAAAAAAGGGGGGGGGGGGGAGAAGTCTGCATGACAGCTCCTTTCACAATTATGTTCAACTTTCTGTCCATTAGTACTTTCCCCAAACTGAACTGCAAAATATTGCTAGCAATACAAACTACTGCTGACTTTAAGAGGCAACGGTTACCATTTCATATCTCTCTACAAAGTATTTATTCAATATCCTTACTGTGCTACAGATGCACAATGTTGGTTCTCACCATAAGAGTTACAGATCAGCTTTAGCTCCCACTGATGAGCTGCCATAGTGCAGATGCATTAGCTTCTGTCAGTCTGCTTAGGAGAAAAGTGGTTTCAACAGATCACACATTACAGAGAAAAAAGATTTTTAAAAGTACACGTTCCTCAATATGAGTTTGAAATATGAATATTTGCCTTTCTATCTGAAAAGCTGAAAGCACCCTCCAAATATAAATGAATTAAGCTTCTGCAATATATGTGAAGTAAATATTTCTCTCCAGCTTGCACAGGAAGAACCTAAGGCACAGGGTACCCAGTGGAACTCATCAATTACTCTCGTTTACTGCAATATGTATCTGGAAACAAAAATTAAAGTTGTAAAAGACAGTGGGTGTTTTTTTGAACAATTGCATTAGAACTCATAAGCCATATGAAACACTGAAATATATTCTTATACATGCAAAATTAAACCTGCCTTTTAAAATATATTTATGTGACATAATTTTATTCCTTATCCAACTTCCTAGACACCATTACCTAATACAAGAAGAACAACACAATGTTCAAACACAGATTTCTCCACATATTGATACACATGTTCCCATTCTTGAGAGTGGAATAATGTTAATATTTATCCACCAGAAATTAAAAAAAAAAAAAAAAAAAGGCAGCTTTTCAAAAATGTTTTATGAATCTAAGATCATTTAGTTTCAAAGGAACACAGATTGTAAAAATTCATCTTCATTCTTCATGGATGGTTACAAACATACCTGTTAGAGCAGCTTAGCTCGGGGCAGAACTGTACTAACACAAAGAAAACCGTCTCTCACATCAGTATGGTTTGGGGCTACACTGAGGGAATCCATGTGCATTTACCCCAGTTACACAGTGATATCCCAAACCTCCAGAAATGTTTGAAAGCTCCACTCTAAATCCACTGAGCCAAAATCTGTTCTCGTTTCATGAACGCATCTCCAAAGCTCACCCTTGCCAAATAATCAACTTTCAAACTTCCTGTTCAGTCCAACAAGCTTCATTTGAGGGACTACTCATCCAAAATCTCTGGGTTTGCAGGTGCCAGCTGTGAGACATCCACAGAGCCCAATTATGATTTAATAATTAATACCAGTACTATGTGCTAACAGCACTTTCAATCTGAAAGTCTCAAAGTGCTTTGCAAATACGAGTAGAGCATCCAAACATTGTGAGTGTCCCCATGTTACCAATGAAGGAAGCAATACTCAGTCATTTGGTCATTTCATACAAAAAATCTGTGGGAAAAGCAAAAACGGTATGAAGAACCCTGTAATCCAAGTTTTATACTACTAGCACAAAGCTATCTTTTCTTCCTTTTCTCTTTTCTTTTTAAATTACTTTCTGATTACACAGAGAAAAATTTTCTTGAATCATAGGGGTAGATAATGCAACCAGGTCCACAAATTCTCCATCTTGAACCAGATTACTTCTGATAACCAGATGACTTTGCATGAAGACAGTTTTTGGCACCTGGTCCTCCTTGAAACTGAGGAATAACTGGAGATGTGAACCATGCAATGTGAATGTGTGCAGTTACCAGCAGTGACTTGTAAGATCCTGTACTTCAGCTGCTAAACTTGGAGCTCATTCTTTAAAATTTTCCATGCCAGGAATGTCTAGTTGGATTGATTATTTATTTGTTAGTATTTCAAAATAAATGATCCATCAGTTTTCAAAAATGAGCTGAGGAAGGGGAAAGGGCAATTTTGGAAAGAGTTTTTTTTTTTTTTTTTTAACCAGTAATCACTATATATTTTGTTGAGCAAATGGCACTGTTGCTGGTAAAGGGATAGTGCTGGTGTTAGAGAGATTTGCCTTTTGCCCTCATATAACCCTTTGCTCCCACCACAGCCAATTTCCTTGCATTTCCAAGTTGAAGACCTGAGGTCAGCTCAAGCTTAGGGCACTGAAAAAAACTCAGAAGATCAGACAACTAACAAGATAGTGAATTATATAAAATCCTTCTTGAACGACTGACTACGCTGCTGATAGCATGTTTTCTTGATTTTAGTCCTAATGCTTGCGCACCACAAACCTCCCTCAGCCATCTGTGGAGGATGTCATAGCAGAAGTATTAAGTATTTTGTTTGCGTACTCTGGCTTCATGTATAAACAAGCATGAGGTAGATCAATTAAGAGGACTGCACTCCCAAAAATGTGAGATATGGAACTAAGTAATGAGCAATTCTGCAGCATATGCAAATGCTTTCAGTGCTGATCAATCATTTCACATCTCTTCCCAAAGAAAACAGAGCCGGTGCCACCTGGCAGAGTGACGGCACTCCCAACTGTCACCAAAATAATTAGCTCACCTGTAGATCTCCCAGCCCAGACACTGCAGGAAACCTGGCAGCACAAGGCAGCTCCCTGCTCCCTCCCGCAGTGGGAGCTCGAGATGGGGGCTCACCACGTGAATGGTCACTCTCCCTGGGACTTCAGCAAGTTGCTCGATAGGCAAGACATGAAATTTTAAATATGAAGCTGGCTGACAGGTAATGCGGCAGAGTTTGATTCCGGGACTTCTGGCATCACTGCGCTTCTTCAGATGGAAGCAACAGGATGCTGCTCTCCTCCACGGCAAGCCCTGCCACAGGGATGCACACACCAGTAAGCCACTGAAGATTTCAACCAGGCTGCTTGCTGATGTGCTGGGCTGCTGAGAGCCTGCTGTCTTGGCCCTCCATGTACCAGTTTGGAGCTGAGCTGAAAGAGCAAGATTGGCCAGATCTTCTACCAGGCTCTATGTGGGCAAGCCAAAGGGATCACCCAGAAAACACCCCCAGTTGCTAACCTGCCATATGCTAAGCATTGGTGGTTTTTCGGAGTTTCTAAAACGCATAAAGAAGTTGCTTTTGCAGATCTGAGCTGTGTTTGGGGTTGCAAAAAGGAAGAAATTTTCACATCTGCCATGTCAGTTTAAATATGGTTGGTTAGTTAGAACAGTTCAGTGGTTTGGAAAGCCAAAATAGGTCCTTAAGAGATGAGTGGGGCCTCAGAGAAATAAACAAACTTACCACTGGGCTATGCAATTTCCTACAACATATTATATACACATATGTGAAAGCCATGCTCTGCAATTTGTATGTGCATGCACACACTCGCAAATCAAAATTTTAAGTAAGACTAAGGGGTCTTTTGTCCCTTAATGTATTAGAGCAGAATGGATTTAATCAGCAGCTTGATAAATGACACGCCTGCTTAATTTGCTCAATTGCCAGGGCACAGATTTAATGCAATGCATTTCAGTGTCTCTGAACAAAGGATGAATGGCAAACCCACAGCCCATGGAAATGGCATGCCTGTTACTATCCACGAGCCTCTACACAGCAACTAATAGGCACAAACTGGTATTTGCTACCATAAATATCCTGCTGTGTGGTCCTTTGTTCATTGCAGGATGCCTCCTTGCATTAATGTAGCTGCTAAAGTAGTCTTTCTTTAATACAGGTTTCATACCATTTTAATGTCTTGAACTAGGTATATGTTTGCAGACTCTATGTCATAAGTACAATCCTATCTTTTATGCGGTATTTTTATATTTGAGCTACAACAGAAAGATGTAACATTGACTCTTTCACAGCATTTTACAGCATACTCCAGAAGCCCAGGAAACCCAGAATGATCTCTTTTTCTTTCTACCTGAGCATTTCTTTTTCTACCCAAGTGCTAGTTTCACTGACTTTTCTGCATATAAAACCATACAGAAGCAAGTGTTCAGGATTACAAAGCAGGCACATCTCAGTTCAAGCATCAGCTATTGATCTTTGCTGTTATACTTTGTTACGGCGTTACAAGAGCTCCTAAATAACACAGCTGAAATGCTAGGCTATACACACCATTTGTATAGATTCCTTGCAACAAAGGTAGCAGGATCCAAATTACTGGATAATTCAGTTTTTCCTAATATTACAAAGCCTCCAGATTGCGATCTCTTTTAGGCCAGTGTACGTAAGCAGATACCAACTGTTGTAACAGAGATCAGAATCTGGTCCAAAGAGTAAGCACGGTTATCCTTGTTCATTTTCTCTGCACTGAGGGTAATACAAAATCCTCTGAGGTGGCATGCCCTGGTAGATAGGGAAATGTGCTAGATAAGTAAGTACTCACCCTAGACATCAGCCTGGTTATAAGACTCAAAATGGGCCTTTTTTCGGATTATAAGAGCCTCTCTGACAAGGGCTTAAATTGCCCCCAGAAAAATAAATTTGAAAGACTTGGGGAATATGGTTGTAAATTTTGTACATTACAGAAAAATCAAACTACATACAGAAAAAGATGAATCCTATATCATTCAGAAGTAAAATGAACATGAAAGTGAGACTGGACAGTGTTTGGTGACAGTGATATCTCTTAAGCCACCAGTATGCTTTGATGTATTTTGTGCAATCCCTACCTCTGTGGTCAGTGCGGGTAAAGCCTGGCTTTGTAGGGAAAGAATCTCTTGCTACTTTTGCTAATGTTAAAGATATGTGAAATGACTTAATAGGTTCAAATAAATTCTTGCAGATACTATGGCCTTGTAGTATATTTTAGGTATGATTTCATTAAATGAAACTGGAAACGTTAATTGTAGAAACAGTACATGTAATGCAAAAATGCTTCTGACAGGGTAAGAGGCAGTAATTTGAGTATACAGATCAGGAATCTTGATTTTTATTCTTATTCTCCTGATTTGGTTGTGTTACGGTTTTTACTTTGCTTTTGACATATACTATGTAAAATGACTTGTAGTGAAAACTTATAAATGGGCTACCACCTCTGACACGCACTGGAATACATCACGCTTACAGTCCCTATCTCTTTCAGAATGGAGATTTTTCTGGGAAGCTTTGTTTCCCCTGCTTGCTATTTCACTAATCTGTTGCAAAGTAGTTGTTGTGGAAGTTGTTCTTCTGGAAGGAAGCTGACTTCTGTCAGTATACTACATGCAACATTTTTTGCATAGTAAATTTAAGAGAAGGTAACCTCATTATGCAATCATTTTTGTGAACATTAGGAAAACTATTAAAATTGATGTGATCATTTATCACAAGCATAGTTATTACAAATACTAATACAACAGATGTGATTATAGTCTACAAGTCAGTGCTACAAGAGGATGAAATGTTGGCAATTGTTGTTTGTCACACTTGGCTTAGAATTAATTCATATTAAATAATATTTTAAATACATCATTTTGTTTTCCCCGCTATGCTCCCAGATGGATGTTTCTCTTCTAATAGCTCACTGTTTAAGTGCTGTAAATAGTTGTAACTTCTGAAGTTAAAATGCCTAAATTACTGAATAATGCCAAATATGTGTCATCAATACATCAATCTTTGTATCACAATCTTTGTAAGCAGTTTGATAAAAGAATCGGTTGTGAAGAGTGAAGGGAACGTTGTACAAGGTCACTAGCTTTACAAGCTAATCTTCCTTCTGATTGGATACTAGAAAATATTTGTTCTGAAAGATTTGTTTATTAAAAAAACCACACACACAAAAAAAAAAGTCCTACCATATGGTTTCATTTCGGATGTGAAATGTCATTGAGGCATGCTGTGCTGGCCAAGAATGTTTGCCTGTCCTCTACACAAACCTTTGTATTCTGTGTTTGCATTTTAGACAACTTAAGTATTTGCTAATATCACGATGCTAAATAAATCAATGACATGTCAGACCTTGCATGAAAAGCAACAGAAGAACATTGTCCCAGCATTAATCAAGTCATGTGATTGACAGTTTGTCATTTCCTACCTAGTGATCCATAGATAAACTCATTTTGGCTTTCATAGAAATTCCAGAATATATTCAGATAGCATCAGAAATACCTCTTCTACATTTTCATTTCTTGTGACCCTTGCGCTGAACTGATCCAATAACCTTTTTCATCAGATACTATCAAGAATATGCAGTTAAATAAGAGCACTTCATAACTGACTAGAACTAATTTCTAAGGCCCTAATCGTTACCTTTAATTAACTGTAGGAGCAGAGCCACGATCACTGTCAAATATAGGCAAATCAATAAAATCCTTGGTGGTGATCACAATTTGAGCAGTTTCATAACCTACATTTTCTACTTGGTTTCCAAAAATTGTTGTGAGTTGCAAAATATGGAGGTTCCTGAATGATGTCCTCAAAACCATGATGAGGAATGAGTCCAAATACCAGGCAAATAGAAAAATAAGTTTAAGGTCATATTAAAATACCCATGTCTGTACATAGCAGGGATAAAACGGAACACATACCTCTCAGTACGGGACTCTCTTGCAGGGCAGCTCAATTCGTTGCAGTCTCACCATTTAATCCAAAAAGAGGAAGAACAGTTAGAGCAATTTATCAGAAGTATAAAACCATAGCTCTATCCTGCTGCTCTTCATTCACACAGAAAAGCAAGTTGTTTAGAGGAACCACAGATAGAATTATACTCAAGATTTCCAAGGACCACACCAAAATCGAGCTGTGTGCTCCACATCCGCACCACCCCGTGCTGCCAGTCGGCCCCTCTGTGGCCTCCAGCCCACCAGGCCCAGACCCTGTCCTGACAGGCCTCAGCGCCAGCTGTCACCTGAGCACCTGCCTCACTGTCACCGAGCACAGAAACAGAAGTACACTAAACATTAAAACACCTAAATCCTTAATGATCTGTGAAGCAAATTAAGATGCTAGCCTTCCTCATACTTTCAGGGAAGATAAAAGTTTAAAGGCAAGTTTTTTGAATTTCTCTGAATGCAGGAGCTAGAACTGGAGCAGGTAAACTGTTATTTTCACTTCTGACAAAAAAACACTGAGAAAAAGCCTTTTCTTCTACCCCAAATGACAATTTTAGGAGGAGAGAGGGACCAGAAGACTCTGTGGCTTGCCAGGTGTAACATTCGCTTTAGTTATAGAAGACCTAAGATCCTGTGCTTGTACCAAGTTAAACACAACAAGAGTTTCAGTCTCAATTTTGCCCATCCCAGTCAGCCATGTGCTTTGTGACTCAACCGATATTTAGTTATTTCCCCAAATAGGAAACAGCTGTAGTGGATGAATTAGAAAGAAGCATATTTAGAAGTCAATGAAGTGATGACTTAGGCATGGAAGCTTGAAGAGCCACATCTAAGCTGCAGATCCATATCAGACATAAGGTCTTTCCTCAACCCACTATATAACCACCAGATGTTCCCTCAGAGCCTAAATATTCTGACTAAAAAAAAAAAAAAAAAAATTAAAAACCTGGGCAACAAAGCTTATGGAACTGGCCAGCACTGGATATAACACACTACAATGAGGAAAAACCATTTACTTCTTACAGGACTAACAATTCAGCAGGTAATTTGTCTAGCAGTAGACAGTATCACTTACTTTTTCAGGTGGTTCTTTATGAGTAAGCTTGGGAAGGAGTCACTAAATGATACTCCAACTTAGACTGTCATTAGTAACCAGAAATACAACATGCAGTCACTTTTACTGGATCTTGGTATGCAAGTTAGGTCTGAATATACACATCATTAGAAAAACAGACAGAAAGAGACTTAAGCAGCCGAGTTTCTGACTGACTGATCTCCTCTTAACATATCACCCTTTAACACTGACATTAAAACATCTTTCATCAAATAGTGCAACATACACAGTTCATTTCCCTAGAAAAATCTGCAAACACTGTACAGAAATAAAACTGTACCAATTTCCAAATCTGCCTATTCTGCAGCCAGCTGCTCATTCATAAATGCAGCTCTCACAAATCATTTTGGCTACGGCCTGTCCCTGCCCAACGCAGCAGCTACCTGCCCTCTCCTACTTCCAGCTGCCACCAGCACGAGCACAGCCTGCACAGGGGCTCCACTGTCACCCCAGGAGACAGCGAGGGCCACAGTCAGCAGGGGTGGATGTGTTTGCCCTCATTTAACATCCTTCCCTCTGTCTCAGGTGGTCACTGAGATATCTCTCCTATCTGCCCTTGGTCCCCGCTTGGCAGAGCTAACAATGAATGTCTGCTTTGAAATGCATAAATGCATGGGTTTGGAGGGAGGACAAAGGGCTTGCTTCAGTTTTATAGAAACATTATTAAAAGTCTTTTTAAAAATTGCTTCTGTGAAGAGAAAAAAAAAGAAAAGGCAAGGGAAAGGGGAACGACAGCAAAACAAACAAAGCAAAACCCCAGAGGCATTTTTATTTGCCAAGCAATGTGCACACATACACACACAAAAACAATTAATTTAAAGTTACATTCATATATTTTAAACAGTCTTAAATTATTTATTTCTATTTTAAAAAATATCCAAGCACAGTAGCTTTGGTAATAAATTTTTAAGACGGGGGAACATTTTGCATCATAGTGTCCTCTAGAGACTTTGCTTTGCATCTTGGGCTGTTCATTAAGCCAGGGACGGTGGAGTAGAGATTATTGTACAACACTGAGCAAAATATTTCTGGATCTGGACTCACTGGGCACGAACACTAGAAGTGGTTAAAGTGTAAGGAGGGAATTGGAGGCACTGTACTCCGCTCAGCTGGCATATGCCTCAAGAACGAGGGCCAGCGTTGTCAGCACTATACCACAGGGATGCCCATAGCATTCTTACTCCTACAGGCTGCTGCTGCAGTCACTGTTAATGTACAGCACAGTAGGTCAATGCAAAGTTTTTTTGGCAAAAGCAAGAATTCACATTCTTCTTTTCCTGCTCTGCTGCTGTGACCCTTGAGTGAGCTTTCCAACCCTGGGCCTGGAGCTTGGCCCCCTCCCTGCCTGTCTGCGGACTGAGATGATGTCCCCGGTGCTGCTCCTCCTAGAAACTGTTTAGGGAGGCTGCAAAGAACTTCCCTGCTTAAGCTAAGAGGCACCTCATATATAGAAATTTCCTACAATTTATGTGGACAAATAAAGCCACCCTTTCATAAGACAGAATCTCTTGCTATTCTAAAACTGTCCAGAGCAAATATTATAATAGACCAGTAAGCTATAAATCTGCACAGAATTTTTAATATAATGATGCACAGGCTTTACTTCTAAAGCTGCAAATCCAGTGAAGTTTTATGCGCACATGATATACAGAAAAGCCTTCATGGGTTGAGATTTTAGTCAGCAAGTTCTTGCAATTTGCTTTCAAAGATTGGGGACAATAAAAAGCATCTCACTTGCCTCTCCCCAACTCCACAGAGCGCAGGACGCACAATGAAGAGCTGAATTGGTACTTGACACGGAATACAGCTACCAAAGCTGAAGCTTTGAGCTTTTGACAATTAGAGCTCTACCCTGCCGTCCTTATTCAGTGAAGCTGATGGGAGTTTTGCCTGAAATTGGTTCTGTGAAGCCAGCAATGTGAGACTGCCATGAATATTTTAAAGTAAAGGAGTTGAAATACTCTAATGATCTTATGTAAATCTAGACTAAGAATTTCATTGGAAGTTTTTTGAATGGGTCATTAAGCAGGGGAGAAAAGGTTGGAAAGCAGCCTGAAAAGGAGAACATTTTCAAAAGCCAAAATACTCCCCACATTCTTCAGAGCCATCCAATTAGCCTAGCTTGGGGAAGTCAAAGAAGAGCAATGTGACAGAACATCAAGTGCATGTGCAACCATGGGCAGACCCTCGGGTTTGTCAGGAAGGAGACAGCAGAAAGGCCGTAATATGAAGTTAACATGCTTAAATGCCAAATTTGAACCCTAGATTGATAAAAATTACCTAAGATGTACTTTTTCTCCAGATCATTAGCGCTAGGAAAAGAAGTCCTGCAGAAATTCAAGATTAAGCGACGGTAAAAAGAGCAGTGGCAGTAACAGAGGTGAAAGTGTGAGTGCCTCATGGCTCCCGTCGGACCCCAGCACCTGGCTCACCCGAAATGTTCACCAGCGCACGGCTGGGTGCATTTGCACTGGGTGCCCCAGCACACAGAGCACTGTTTGATTAGCTGCTCGGCTAATTCTTTGTCTGTTTTGAAGCAGCACAAATATTCTTACAGAGTTTCTTTAAAAATAAATTTGTCCTTGGCAGCTGAAGGACTTTTCATGCCTGATTTCCGTAGTTTTTCTATGAATGCATACTCTTATTTATAATGTGGGAAGAGCATAGTTAAGAATATTTTTGGTGAAGAAGTGATTAGGATAGATCTATATATGCACAGTAGGCAAACAGTGTTACAGTATGTGCCTGGCACAGCTCATTCATTAAATCTCATCAATTTTTTGTTGACTTTTGGAGATTTATTCCAGAATCTACACTTCATGGCAGCAGCATCTATGCTGCATTAGCAATTACTTAAATGTATTTGGAATGTTGCAATAAAGACTTATTCAGCACATGTCTGGGTAAAAGACTTTTCTTCAATATTAGATCTTATTTTGCTGTACTCAGAACCTAAATGCTGTCCAGCCCTGTGTGTTACCTGCACAAGGCCTGTGGGAGGTTTTCCCTCAGGTATGTGAGTGTTAAGCTGATGGCACCCAGCACACAGTTTTAATTGAGCTTGCCACCATTGCTTGTTCAGGGAGGCAGAAGGCATCGTAACTGGGATACACATCTTCACACATAGATACAAGACAATAATTTTCTTGAATCTTGGCTGAAAGAAGTTCTCTTCTTACCTGGTCCTCATCACTGCAGCACATGGAGAGAGTTCCTCACAACCTCCACCTCCAAGAGCCATCATCCCCACTTGGTAGGAGGGAACTGAGGTTCTGCAAGGTTAACCACTCCCAGCAACCCCACAGTGCCAGCAGACAACATTGGGCTGGTCAAGCAACGGTCACGTAACCATTGCAAAGACACTGCAGAATGGTAGCAATGAGCTGATTTAGGAGCCCACTCTCTGCATTTCTAGCTATCAGCAAACTTTTCAACGAAGTGGTCATCTGAAAGACCTGGATCACTAGAAGGGATCAGCTTTTACACATGCTAAATTAGCTGAATACCTGACTTTGCTTCAAGCTGGTAGATATTTTTGAAGCAATGATGCTAGTATAAATACCAAATGATTTTTTATGAGGAAAAAAAATCAAGTTTTCATGTTTTTTTCCAAGAGGTAGATCTGATGCTAGCAATTCTGGGAAGAGACAGTTTGGGATTTATGTGGCAGGCAAATCTTCACAAATTACACAGGCTGCTTTGTCAGAAAATGGTGACATATTGAAATTATTTATGCAGTGCACAGATATGATCTAGGACCATCCCAGTGATTTAATGAGACAAGGACAATGCCAAGTACAAACAGAAGTAAAGTTTGGAAAAAAGCACGGTATTTGCACCTCCTGCAGATAGCTAATCCAGATGATTAAACCAGAATCCATTAAGATACAAATCATCCCTGGTAACATACTTGAAGCCTTCACAAAGAACTCAAAATACATGGAAAGTGGCATTTATGTGTGCTAGGGAGACAATTAATATTCAAAGATGTACTCACAATAGACAAAAGTATTTAGACTGTTTTCAGTGAGAATTAAGGGATCTGGACCACTAAGTAACACTTGGAAGGGAGAGTAAAAAAGCAATTTCAGTGATGCGTTGGGAAGAATAACTAAAATGGGGCTGAGAAACTTCACTTAAACACCAGTTACAAATCAGATACATGGAGACATCATTCTCTATGCTTCTGATCGAAGAACTTGAATTCCTCTTTGGTTCTTTTTCTGATAGCAAGTGTCCACTTCAGTCACTTAACAGGATATTCTCACAGATGAAGCTCATAAAGCAAAATAACACTTCCCAGCCACACATCAAAAGGTAAATGTGTAATAGCAGATGGCAACTGAATACAAAATGACTTAGTACAAAGACATCTAAAATGTTTTCTACATAAATGCTGTACGCTTGAAAATACCACATTGATTAGCAAGTTCAAAGTTGTACATACTTTTGCATGCTGTTAAATGGCAGAGGCTTTTCTTTCATTCTTGTTAGAAACTACAGAGTAGAAAATAAATATACTATCGATAAGGACAGAAACTTTTGCCTATATTTAGACATTACAATAATATCACTTTTTGCAATCCTTTAAATAGGTCAGCACATGTATTGGATATTTATAAACTCCTTTATTAGTTGATTGCTTCTTCTTTCCCTCCCATATAAAGCCGCACAAAAGATGAACGTGAGCAGAAAATCTCACCTAGGGACAAGGTATTATTGTTGATAATCATGACATTATACAGACAACTTTTTACATTTGCTACTGTACTAAATGTTACTAAGAGTTAACTCCAAGTTATTGGCACTATTGCAGAAAGAAATTGGATATCATATTTTTGTGTAAATTCCATCTTCTCACCCTGCAAATACCAGTGCATGTTAAATATTTGAATTTTCTCTGCATTAAAGGTTCTAAAGTTCAACAGTAATTAGTGCAATCAGGTGCCAAATCATTCAGCTCCCAGGAGAGCAGTATTATAGAATGAGCTATGGCAAAATTCCAGGGACTGAATCTGTCATATAATTAGTATAAAACTTACACTTTTAGCACAACATAATAATTACATAATCTGTTCTATGGGCTTTGCAAAGAACAACCTATAAAATATTTTTTTAAGCATCTTAATTTGACAAAAATAAGAGTTAAATTATCTTATAATGCTGATATTAATGTCTGAGGGGGAATGCAAATTACCTTAGGAAAAAGCCTAGTTAGTTGGGTAGATGTTATTGCAGCACAATTCAGAAATGACAATTACATGAATGTAAGTGGTGTCTAATTTTCCTTAATATTTACTCTAACTCTCATTTTCCTCCCACCAGTCTCATTTCTCTTTCACATGTTCGATAATGAACAGGCCATCAGCAAGAGGCAGACTTCAGAAACAAGAGCATACCTATCTACTAACCAAAGGAAAATTACTAAAATGTACGCAGTAATTAGCAGGCATCAATTCAAAATCTAATTTTGGATCTTTGATTCTGGAAAACCTGACATACTTATCAGCTCACTCACCTGAACACCACCAAGAAATCAATGAGTCAACATAGCCAAGAATTTGTATACTGGGAATGATATCCTTCTGGATATTGTTTGGTTATAAGTGAATTCAAAGAACCTTAGTGATTCTCTCTTATAAAAATAAAAATAATAAAAATAAAAATAATAAAAAAAAACAAAGATAATATGATAATTAAAGCAGTATCACTCCCTAGAATAGAGAACAGGTGATTCTATCACATGCTCTCAGTAGGGGGCCATCCAGTCTGGCCTGAGATAACTGTGGTTGTATAAGGAGCAGGTTGCATAAGGTTGTACAAGTGCAAGCACCAGGATTAATGAAACCCTGGTTTCCTCCAGATTTGTGTGTCACAGTTGACTGAAGAAGTGAACCCAGGCTGAAGCTCTGCCAATAGCTGGGGCATTTATTCTGTCTTTGTCTTGCAAATTCTTGCACAGTATCCAGCCTGGGAGCTCACCCTACCACATTCCCTTAAAGTGAGCATTTATAGAGCTTTTTTATTCAGTCACCCATTTCCATGAAGCTGGTATTAGTGTAATTATAGCCAAGACCTCTTTTGTTCCATTGACTTGGAACTGGCCACTGGGTTCAAAAGTTACTAGAGACAGGAAAACACAAACAGACACAGAATGCACCTGTATAAGTCTTTTCTCCACAAAAACTAAGTTTAAAAAAAAAAAAAAGTACGGAATGTGCATAGCGACATGAGCAGAGAAAGATTGCATCAATTGCTCTATCTGGTTTGGTGAGCACATGCGTTGTGCTGCTGCTTGCAGTCAGTGTTATGGCTGGAAACGTGTAACTAAAAGCTTCTTTCTACCCTAATTCCATCTTTAGTCAGCGTCCTTCAACATTGTTAAGGTTGTCCACTGTGAGAACAAACGTGGCATCTTTGAATCCTACTCACCTCAGAGCATGTTAGAGTTCAGCCATTCCTGGTGTAGGCTCAACATGTACCCACCACTACAACCTACCATAAATGATAAGGTGATAAAGATTCTCTTTGTCTAGGATCTTGTATTGCTGAGACCACTTTTCCAATGTTTTCAGAAGCAACTTACGCCATGCCCACTCTAACTGGAATGGCGCTGCACGTGTGCTCAGTGTACTGCTTAGCTGTGTTCCCCAGCTAAGAAAACTCTGAGCGTGCGCTCTGCTCAAGGCTGAGCAGTACTTACGTGAACTGACCTGGACATACTAAGCCTGTCAAGAGCTGCATTTTTTGTGACCAAGTTTCACAAAACATTCACGAAATATGGTATCTAAATTGCAGTTTGACTATTTAATATCTTTTAGTGTCTTTTTTTCTTGAAAACGGCTCACTGGTTCTAGTGAAGAATACTGTACTTTTAATCAAACGTCAGGTTCAAACATCTCAGCTCAAGCCTTTTGGTGAGATGCATTTGGGAATTCAGGGCATGTCGAACTGCACCGAGCTGTAACTGCAGTACAGGAAGAGAGCTCCCAAGTAGGTTCTCCTGCTTCAAGGTTATCTCCTAGATTGCAGATTAGATGTTCATTTGCCTTGGCTTATGTCCACGAGCACTGTCCTAGACTTCAGGAAGGACTTCTACTCCCTCGAAGTGCAGACTGTGCTATATTTAAGGCTGAAATCTTACCCCCAACTAGATAGTCTGGACAAAGGCCTGAACTAGCCCATGTTCCCTTCTCACATCGAGATATTTTCCCACCACTGCAACTCTTCAGCAGATTCACACTGCAAAATCTCATCCACTTCCCCGAGAAGGTTTATGTAAATCTTAATTACCACATCACAGTTTCAATATTTACTGACATGCTGTAAATCCACTGTGTACAGAGCAGACTAGGATCCAATAATAGAGGCATTGTTTAATTATATGTTTATTAGAGCACTAAAACTAATAATCCCCAGTAAAATCTTTGAAAATTATCCAATCATGGTAATCACTTTCCTTTCAGCACAGAATAAAAGCACAGCAAACAGACATTGCTCTATCATAATGCTGTATCAGAGAGAGTTACACAGCCCCCAAGCCCAATTCATACTGCCTGCCTCATACAATCATGTATTTTAAAACATTCATTAGAAAAAGAGTTGAATAATCAAGTTTTGGTGCTTAAATCAATTATTTCATTTCAATGGGTCTCACTCACAGGAAACAGAACCTAGAAGCTTATTTTAAACACACAGCTCTGATTCAAGCCAGCAACAGTTAGAGGAGTCTTTCCTTCATAAAAACTGTCTACAGATGAAGCCAATCATAAATGAAAATCTTCTGAAACCCCCCATTGCACTTCACCAGGTTTCTGACAAGGTGTTTTTTTCCTATGTACAGAGAATGTCCTTGTTCAGACAGAACAATACGAAGGCATTTTGCTTTTTGCACATTTACTGTGCGCATGTCCTCTCAATTACAGCGTCCCATAGTGCACAAAAGAATGCAAGTCAGTCATGTAAAACAGAAAATGCATATTTATCACAGGCTTTTCCTATAAATTATTTCTAATGTGGAGGACAACACTTAATACAATGTGCATGTATTTCTCCACATGGATACAAAGCATCAATGTCTCTTTATACGCTTGTGAGTTAAGAAGCTGTTCTGTAGAGCTTGTGGGATGTGGCTGTTGCTAAGACAACTGTGGTGCAGCCACTTCCAATGTCCGTGATCATGCACCACAAGCTGTAATTTACCCACAGGTTCTTCATTTATTAGAGCAGAGAAACAGCAGGATGGTTGCTGCACCGTGTCCAGCAAGATGCAGCACGGTGCGAGTGGCTGTCACTACCTGCTCGGGGTCTAAACTGATGCTGCAATTGAAAGGAACCAAATATCGCAGTAAATGCTTTGTCAAAGCAAAACATAACCTCCAAGCCTGGGAAGACAAATGAAGGGAAGTCCTACCACTTGCCGATGGCCTCAATTAAAAGACAGCTTTCCACATTATAGGCCTTTGAAGGACTTGCTAGACTTTGGTGCCTGCCTGTAATGAGATCTAAACCTTCAGAGGTTAGGGGCCTAGACCTTCTAGGGTCTCTAGACCTTCAGAGCCTGGGGCAATAAGCAAAGCAACACTGCCTGGGGCTTTACATTTGGTCACTCCATTGCATGGCAAGGAATAGGGTAACAAATAAGGTAATAATTAGGATTCTCATACAGAGCAAGCAGTGCCTTGTGTGCTGTTTCTTACCTTGTAAGGATGAGCTAATAACTTCGTTCTTTGGGCAGTCTGCACAGCACTGTCCACTTTCTGAGAACGCCTTCGGCATCACAGTCACCAACGTTGTCTTGTTCAAATGTGTCACAAGGAGCACTGCTGCAGTAAGTCCTTCCCTACTGTTAGTAGGTTTCTACAGTTCACAGAATTAACGTGGCCAACTTAATCTTAATACTCCTGTGCTGGCTAAGATATAAAATTTAGGGGGGACATTTGTAAAGCCTGTGTGTTATAACCCTATGCCCATGGATAAGCAAACAGTAAGTGACTATTACTAAACGTCCATAATGTCAGAAGATGAGGACATGTATGTGATGAGTACGGGTAGGCTGGGCAATCATCTGCTTTCACAACGGCATGACTGGAAGAAATTCTGGGCTTGAGGCTGGAGAAAGAGGCAGTGCAAGAGGCCAGCCAGCCCAGAGAAACAGAAGAGCACGTGAACATACACAGGTTATTGTCCGCTGGAAAAACCATTGGGGCAGCAGCATCTGCTGTTTCAATTCAGTAAAGCACCTTGATATACTGAATTTCAGTTTGAAAAACTTCACAGTACTTGCAGCACACAACGGTGTCATATCATCACCACAATGACACTGATACATGCAGAAAAAGCTGCTTCATCTTGCTTTGTATATCCACCCTTCATAGACATGCACCTTGTGTTCAGTAGCATGTCAGGACTGAGCAGTCAGGTCTGCATTACTACTGATAACAAGCATCAGTGAGGAAGGAATTGGAAGACAACTGTAAAAGATAACTATGAAATGCATGTCAAAATATTCATTTTCTTGTACTCCAGTACTTCCACTTCTTCCTTAAGAGTACTACACAGTCAAAACATTTGTAAGTACACATTCCTACTCAGATTTTCATGTGGACAACTAGTCATTATACAAACAGGGGTTCACACTCTGTGGTATACAGTCTTTAAGGTTCTTCCATTTCCTTGTTTTGTCATGTATTTATTCTACGCACAACTATTGCAGTTTACTGCAATAAAATCCATTCTCCTTAAGGCACATTCTATAATGAACAAATAAAAAATGCTATTTTGTTCAAATGTGTTATGAACAGCTTAGTATCAATTTTTAAGAAGTGTGACTAGCTTCTTAATAGCTTATTTTAGATATTTCTAGCTGCCACTAAGCTGGAAAAAATGCTTCAAAAACATTCTTATTAAAGCACTTTGAGGGGTTTTTAGCAATGCTCAGATGTGCCATCAGTATAACATTTTAAGTAACATACCTAAAAATAGAACTGTTTCCAGAAATCACACAGGAAACATGCCATAAGGGAAATACATTTATCATAAAACAGGATTCATATACATAAACAGGAATAGTGCTTAGTGTCATAACACTCTTTTGAGTGTCATAACCTCCCATCTTAGAGACAGGAAAGTTATGTACCTTAATCCTATTCATGTTTTCAAATTGAACTGATTTCCCAAGCTGTTCACAACTGAATGTTCCAGTTAAGTCCACAGAGCTTGCTAAAGGTTCAGTATTTTGGGCAAGCTCTTATGTTGAAGGACCCTGGTTTCAGATTCTGCTTTTGAGTATTAGTTTCTGTATGTGAAATCACAGTGTAATCCATTATATTTGAGCTCAAGTAACTAGCCCGAATTTTCCTACAGCGATTCACACCTCCTAGGCTTCAACATACACTTTGATCATTCTTTTCATTTCCTAATTTCAGATTCACAGTAAAGTTCCCCAAATTCCACTGAACTCTGTGGGATAGCTGAGCATGAAGCAAATTCCAGAGCAGCAAATGAATTTTGCATGCATGTCCCACTGAAACTCTTCCTCCTGAAACCCCTTCCTGCATTACTTGCCTTTTTCCCAAGAAACACCCAGTATCTTAAGCAGATATATGTTAAAGTAACACATTAATTAGAACTGAATTAATCCTATTTTGACTCCATTTGTTTCAAGTGCACTTCAGTTGTAATTGGCTCTTAAAGTGGTACAAAAATATACAAATACAAGGAGTGTTTGGTATTGTTCTCTATTTTCTCATATCCCTACTCTTCGATTGCCATCGTCATTGTAGCTGAGCAACCTCTACAGAAAACAGATAGGCAAGTCTGCTGAGCTACACAGATTATTTGATCCTCACTTTTCAGAACCCAGTTCAAGAGAACGAAGAAAGCTTTATTTTTAGGTAGAGGAGGTGTTTGATTTATCCCATTGGAAATACTTCCTTTAGTAATGCCTATTAGGCAGACATAATAAGTGTATTCCTAGGATTTCTATTCACTACATTCTTCCAGCGTCTTACAAGATGATACGTCACAATGTTTGAGTATACCAAATGTTGTCCAGATGACTTTGAAACACAACCTTTACAACAGAATTTGTAACAGTTCAAGAGCATGGTCAAGCTCACCTTGAAACACAATGAAAGAGTGAAGACCACATCGAGCACAAGTAATAGGCCTTTCATTTTCCTCGTAACAGTAGCTATAAATAAGTGATAAAGCCAGCTCAAGGTCTGTCTTAATTCCAAATAAATAAATTATTTGCAACCAGTACAAAAGGAAACAGAGGATGTCTTATGTGTCCCCTAACTGTAGGAGCTGTTCTCAGAATGACTGCTGCTGCTGCTTCTACCTGGCTGGACAGCTGATGGTGATGAATCTTGTCATGGATGGTATTAATGATAGCCTATTCCTGCAAAAAGACAAAGGCTGAGTCCTGTCTGCACCTATCTTTTAAGACTATGGTAAAAACTGCACTCTCTTTTTCCTGGAGGAAGAAAAAAAAAAGTCCTGAAATTCACTTAGATGTGTGTATTCAGCTTTCTATACATCACTTTTTTTTTTATTATTATTTTAAAGTTTTAAGCACAGCATGTCATTTCTATTTATCAGCAACTTGAATTCCCTTTTAAGGTATCAGATTTAAAAATCCATTCAAGAGAATGATTTGTAACTCAATCTGACAGAACATGATGCCTTAAGATATTCCATTAAATCCTTACAAGCACCTTGTCTGTCAGTAAAATGTAATCAGCATTATGCTTGTACATCCTTATTTCCCACCTTCTACTCTATCAGAAAGGAAAGAGTTAATTCTAGTACAGCAGAGCAAGGTCCACTAATTTTATTCCTTTTTTTTTATTGACACATTCTTTGGCTTAAAATCAGTTTTAAAAGTGGGTTCTTCTGACTTGGTTTCAGGAATTGAATCACAGTTTCTCTTTGGAAAGGCAACTCCTTCTCAATCGTATACATATGAAAGCGTCATGAAAATTCATAGCTGTTTGGATCCCTATAGGGTGCTATTTATCTCTGTTGGGTCAAGTGCAAAAGTACTCAATATGAATGTAAAAGGATGCTATAAACAATCAGTAAAGGCTGGACTAGTAGTGGTTAGAAATAAAAGGAGATGAAATGAGGAGAGTCCTGAAAGTGCAAGATCTATTTATAATCTTATAGATGAAAATTATATATATATATATATATTTATACAAATTTGTATTTGAAGAGATGTATTTATAAATAAGTCAATAGTAGTGAATAGGTTGGGAGACCACATACAGCACAGACAAAGATCTGCTGGGCTGCAGTTTTGCCTGATGGGAACACTGCCATTTTCTTTGGGGTTGGGGAAGCAGATTTCATAAATAGAACTGAGTTTTTAACTAAAATAACAAAGGATTTCACCTCCCTGAAGAGTGAAGCTTGATGGTACCAAAAGCAGTATTATTATGAGGTGGATGTTGATGTGATAGTCTCCATTCTCTCAGACTGATTGGTCCCCACTGGAAACTCCTGACAGGTTTCATTCTTTCGTTTTGGCACCTTCACGTGGAGCCTCTGGCAATGCAAGACCCCAATAGCAGCAAAAGGAGAAGGGAAAGGGAAATATAGAAGTTTAGAGAAAAGAGAAATCTGACTTACATATTACACAAGAAAAAAAAAATTTGTGTGATATTGGACAAAATAATGCTCAGTTATATGATATCATGGTGATACGACATGAAAATTAGTAAAAGTGGGCCTAAAGAAAAGGATGGAGAAGAGCTGCTAAAAGGGAGTTCAGACAAATAACCTCCAAAGAAAATTCATCTTCCAAGACTAAGGGTCAAAATTCCAAGGGCATGTGAATTTACAAGTTCAGGCACCTAATTGTTTCACTCTCCTGTGAAAATACAATCCTTATTTCCTGACAGAGAGAATTCTCTAAGTGTAGCTGTTCTGGTAAATTAATCATTCAATACATTTTAAACTAAGATAATATTGTTTTTTCCTCCATTGGTAACACTGGTGCACCTTGGTGGAAAGAAGGGAAGAAAAAAAGGACAATGAAGATAGACTCTGTGTCTACAGTAAACCTGTCATTTAGAAAATCCAGATTGTCAAAGAGCTTGCTATGAGTCTGAAATGTCCCAAATAAACCAGCGATTAGTTAAATCACAAATCCCTGAACAAAGTTAAGGACCCTCATAAGGTTAGTAAGTTAGCCTACTTCTAGAGGAATATAACAAAACTGGCCTAAATGTCAATAACCATCACCACTGAACTTTCAAAAGGAACTCATTTTTAAATGTCTTAATTAAAAAACAAATATATAGTATTGTTACAGAGCAACTGTAGGATTCTTTATGTCTGATGTGTTTTTGCTAATGAGGAAAGATAACGGAGTTAATTTTTATGAAAGTTCTTGTCATCCAATATTATTAAATTGGACCAGCTTTCAAGGGGCTCGTAAGCAATTTATTGAAACTGAATTAAAAGGTTCATGTACTGAATTATAACATTTTGGAACAGATGCACAGAGAACATTTCTGGCTCCTGTTATTATTTACTATGCAAAATATGTACCTTGTGTTATTCATATTTATATTACCAAGTTATATGTGAAAGATTCCCACATAATAAATTAAATGGGAGCAGAAACACAAGAATCGCAGGAACCTACTTTGGAAATATGGAAATATGGATTAGCCTCTACTGCTCGCAGAACATTTACAAGTCTAAGTTCATAACATTCAAAAAAAAAAAAAAAGATTATTTCTTCTATCACTTGGTCATCTTGGGTGCCGTGCTACTGTCTTATTAAAAAAGCATTATTTTTCTTCTTGTGGTTTAGGGATTTCTTGGATGCTCAAAAACAGTTATTTTTCCTCAGTTGTGTATTATCATGTTACCCTGCTCCCACCTCGCATATATTTTTTTTTTGTTAATGAATTCCATGCCCTTGATGAGTATTTTCTTTTTTCCCTCTAGCCTATCCTTTTTCTCTCTCCTGCAAATAAGTGTGTAGCTTAATTTATTTGAAGGGAGGAAAAAAAAAAAAGTTAACAATGGAATTCTCTGAGGTTTTCATTTTTTTCATTGTTATTTTTTCAAGAGGGCCAGATAATAAGCCTTACTAACCTTGACATTGTTGCTTTCACTTAAGACCTATAAGCAAAGCGGTTGCCTTACACACAGCACATACGGCCCATTTTAAACAAAAATTGACATGGCCAGCAAACATACCCAACCAAAATGAAAACAATCTCTGGAAGGCGCTAGTTACAGAAAGAGAGCAATTTCAGACAGCGGGAGCCAGAAGAAAGTGCTGTGAAGGTACCTGCAGAAAGGGGGGGATCTACAGTGCGATCATTTAGCAGCGCCTCGTACCCCACTGCTCCCAGGGTGAAAAATGCAGGCACTACAGCAGAGACCCGGCATGCAGGCTCCTTTCAGAAATGAAAACAGTGTTTTTCAAAGAAAATTATTTAAAAGGCAAAGCTAGCTTTTAGCATTGAAAAGCCTGATTTGATGTTAAAGATCTTATGCCCTACTGCCAAGTGTCCAAACTCAGCTGCCCAGTACCCAACCACACCACCACGCACATCACGTGGCTGAGGTACTGGTCTTGTGAGGGCCTTGGAGAGAAGACGGCAATTAAGTCATTCCTAATGAGCTGATAAGCAAGAAAAATGGTGCAGGGAGACACTGTGAACTGATTAAATAAAAAGTGTCAGATGCAGCACTGACAGCACGAGGGAAGAAGGAACCTGAGCTCTCAGCTCAGCATTAACTCCCCACATGCACTTCCCATCAAAACAAAGTCTGCAGCGCGACTCCCCACAATTTAGCCTATAGATCAACCTCAGAGCAAATTGGCTCACTGTGCTCTAAAAAGAAATGGAAATTACTTTTCTTCCCTACACTGGAAGTGATAAAATGTACCTGTAATACAAATCATTTGACTGATTCCAAATCTCCTAGGCAGGCATTTTTTATGATAGGATAAGGATAAATGTTTCTATTTATGAAGTGATTTTAGAACCTGATATCAAAATGATGAATTTTAATTTATTTTTTTTTCTACAAACAGACAGGAGTAAAAAAAAAAAAAAAAAAAAAAGAAAAGAAATATTCAGCTGGGTGCACCCCATGGTGCTCCCTGGGAGAAGTTCCTGTGATACCCCTGCTCTCCCAGGTGGGACCAAGGAGCCAAATTTGCTCTCATTTTTTACTGGGGAACTGGGCCACGGGAAAATTAAATGAATTCTTGTTCTTCAGCCAAGGAGTGTGCTCAGAGCTGGCCACGCGTACTTCATAGTACAAGAAAACTCTGAGGAGCCACAAGAAAGCTGGAAAGAGAGCAATCTTTGGGAAAAATACCAGAAGCTACAAGACCAGTACAAAACCGACCGTTGTTCTAAGCATGCCATCCCTCTGAACCAAGCCCAAATGCCTGTTTCTACTGAGCCACGTGCAAACACCAATGTCTGCTTTCCTTAAGGCTACATAACGCAAAAAAGCAGAGGAAGCAGAGGACAAGCATAGCTCCTGACCCTTGACACAGAATTAAAGGTAGATGTGAAACAACCAAAACTGCACTTTCCATACTGACAATGCTAATTTATTGGTATTTAGTCTAAAGGCACACAACATGCTTCTATGAAAGGGTGTGTGCCCGTGTGTGTGTCAAAGGCCCATAGATGTGAGTCTTTTCCACTGCCCTCCTGAAAGGCTGAGCTAATTTTGAAAGTGCTCCATGTGTGTTTTCTGTTGTGTTTCCAAAACCTTTTTGTTTCTTTCCCAAGATACTACATGGTCATGCACAGGCCAGGTTTTGAAAATGACTCTGAAAAATGCTTAAATCTGCACTAGTTATGTTTACAAAGCAGAATTTTAAACCTGTCAAGATTTGTAACGCCACAAGATGAGAGATTCCGGGGTATTTAAAAATAAAAATAAAACTGAGTGGCTGTATACCTACCAAAAAAACCCTCTTACTACTCCAAAGCATACTGAAGCTACAGGAAAGACTTCTGATAGATTTTTGGGGAGTTTTGATGCCAGCCTTTGTATATCTGCAGCATGTGGTGCCAAGCTATAGACGTGATAGAAATCCTTAGCCACTGCTACCTCATTTTATTGTTAATGGCATTGTATTTCCCATTTAAGAGAATTGTATTTTTCCCTTTCTTCCACAGTTCATTACAAAAAGCATTCAATTCTGGGATCAGTTTTCATTTTTTTTTGTTGCATTACTGGCACTGATTTCACCAATTCTGACTGCTTTTATAAAAGGCTTGCTTTTATTTTCAAGCAGAATGCAAATTAGGGCAGATAGTAGGCTAAGGCAAGCACAAAGGCTTTCATTACAATGGTCATGAGAGGTGCCAGGCTGATAAAACTGGGAACTGATACTCTGCATTCATCTGCATAAAAGATGCAGCTGAAAAAAACTGCAACATTGTCCTATGCCATGAAACATGCCTCACCTGTTTATTCAAACCAGCCACTCCAGAGGTGAGGGAAGGCGACCAGCTCAAGTCTCTTCTGCTCTATCAAAACCGTGTCACAGCTGGACCAATGATGCTTTGTTAGCAAAACAGTATCGAATAGAAGTTGAAGTAGGAATCAATATATTTAATTCAGAATTCCATCTTTTAATCAGATTCATTAGTGATGGAAAGTAGAGGAGAAGACAATGTTGCTTTGGGAGGTGATCCCACAAACCTGCAGCTCAGCCTGGGTTCCACGGACCACCATGTGCCACTAGGCCCATTCTGACATATTTTGTGAAATAACGACAAAGCAGCTGGGATACATGTGTTTCATAAATATTTGCATAATGAAACATCTTCATTTGGACATATACAGTTAATTATTGAAGCTGTGTGATTTCTTTTTACTACAGTATTGACACAAATTACAGGAGAGGCCTTACAGATTTGATTTGGGGAGCAATTAATTTACACCTTCTGAAGCAATTTCCGTTGCTCAGTTTTTATCTAAGTAAAAACTACATAAATGTTCTCAAAATACAGATGAAAAAACCTGGTATCTCTTATATAACTGAAAGAGCATATCGCTAAAAGGGCATTTCAGACTACAGCAGGTACCCTTAGCAGATGGCAAGTCATTGACAGCTTTAGATGTTCTAAATTAAATGAATCAAGATACCACTTGTTCCAAGTGAGTGGGTGGTTAATCACATTCACCCTTTGTATTGTTGACAGATAATGTTGATTTTAGTAATAAGACTGAGAATTTTGCAGGAGATGGAAATGTGTTTTAAATTCAGAACAAAAGGTCAATTTTCCACCCACAATAAACTCTTTTCTTTCCATAACAAGCCACTGGAGGAAAACTTGGGGTTTTCCTCAGTGAAGGTCAGGAAATAAGTTGTTAAAAGGTGGTATGCAACTGATTCTTTCTGTTACTCAGAGTTACAGCATAGATCACCATTTCAAACCTTTAGACATACTAATGTGTCAAAATTCACATGTAAACATAAATCTTATTTCCATGTTCAGCTACCATATGAAGCATCATGGCACTCATCTGTACACATGTATTTCATTGCTCTCATTACTGATAGATATTAGAATGTTAAATTCCTCATATTTCAGCTTGCATTATATAGGTTTTCATTTGTAGAATACAAATCCACAGTCTGAATAATCAGTTATGATGTTTCAATGAATTCAAAATAAATAATCATGATTTTGTTTTTCATTTATGCTCACGTACATGAAAAATGAAGCTATCTTCATAACAGGATTTCGTCTGACTTAAGCTCCTACAGTAGTCAAAGGAATCTGTTGCATAATCAATAGCATTAGGAATGTAGCAGACTGCTTGCTGTTATTCAGAATTCTCTTAATTGGGTTTTCCTCAAGGAAAGCAATTCTGTTTCATGATACTTACTGACAATAGCTGCTGCTTGAGCGTGACAGCATTATCAAATATTCCACCTAATGGTGACATTTGGTCAGTTTTGAGAAGTAAAGTGGCATTTTACCAGGTGTTGATTAGGCATGAAATGTCCAGTTCTTGTCTTCTACCAAATATGCTACCCTAAAATGACTAAAAAATAACCCTCCTAAAAACTGAAATGCAATTAATATTTTATGATTTTGTTTTAATTGATATTGTATTTTCCCTTTTTAGACTTACCAACTGCCCATGTATTCTATCTACCACATGTGAATGTGCCACGTTCAAAGCTCTGCAGAATAAATTACTCTCCCTTTAAGGGAGATAATAGGTCCACTGTGGTGTCCCAATTAAGAGAATTCTCACGTACTAATTTTATGCTTTCTAATTAAGGCTCAATTACAGCTCTAGGAGACTGGCCTGGGCTCGGGTTGAATGGAAGAGTATTTGAACTGCAAAGGCTGAAGACATTCAGCTTCCAGGTCATAAGCAGGCTGAACATCTCCCCAATGCGTACTTGCCAGTTAGGCTGCAGGTAGGGCAGATGTAGTACAGATATACAGCACACTCTCCTGAGACAGTCCTAAGCTGCCTGCCAAACTTACTCACGTAGTCTTCATGCACCATGAAGACTGAACCCAACTCGAACAGCACTTCGACAACCAGTCCTCTCTGACCGGTGAACCCTGGCTACCTGTAGTAATAGCAGGACTCTCAACCTTTGAGATGGGGTATAAGGGAGGTGTAATAACCTCTTCTATAGACCAAGCACTTGGAGGAAACCAAAGTTCACACCTTCTCGGTGACCTTGATTCTAGCAGCTAACCATTTTGTGGGAAGAGACCACAAACAGATGCAATGTATTTAGGAGAGAGAAAATTGGAGCAATCTGTTTGCTGTCATTTCAGTCTTAACAGTCTTAACACTTTTGTACTCTGCTCAAGGGCTGCCCAAAAGAATGCATCTGCTTTGTGGTAAGAATAGTAACAGGTATTTATTGTATGTCAATATCAGAGAAAAGGACAGACACTGAAGCAAACCTTCCAAGGACTTCACTGGTTTGGAAACGTGTCCCAGGGCACCAGATAACCTATGCAGACAATGACCTTGGCAGCAACAGAAGGCTAATGTTTTCACAAGGATGAACTAACTGCTCCTGAACAAACTCTCCAATGCATTAAGGTACAAATGGACACTGATTCAAAACCAGTCACATATGTCTTCATCCCCAAACCCTTACCCGAGCCGACAGATTTATGGGGGCCAATATAGAATGTCACTGACCGCCTAGGTTTGAGTTCCCCTTTGTTCTTCCAGCACCACTGAATATTATTGCTAGAGCACAAATATGCACACATAAAGTGTATATAATTGTACACACATACAATACATTTGCCATGTCTGGTGTTACTGAGCCACAGAACAGAGCACCCACGTTCACAGGTCTGCTAACCTTTCCAGAGCCAGCAGATGCATTTGCTCAGCGACATGATGCTAGAGAGCCCTAGAGATGAGAGCAGGCATTTCCCCACCTCTCTGCACATCCAGTTCTCCATGTGCCTCTGTAACTGCTACAAGAGTCATCATTACTGTATGTGGGAACAGCCTCCTGTACCACAGCACTCATTACCTCCTCCAGACAATCATTTCAGCAAAGAGCAGAAAATACTCCAGGACTAGAAAAAGAACAATGGGAGTTGGTAGGATTACAAAGATCAGATGGTTTTGTTAGACTGGGAACAAAATCACATTTCCTCTTAGGTCAGAGAGAACTAAGATGCACAATTCCAACCTTAATTTTAGCCCCTTCTGGACATGCTGTAATAGGCTAGAAGGAAAATGCCTTCCTCAGAGTTTACTCTTGCTTCAGCTGAAATGCCACCAGGTAGTCTGGAAGTATGCTAGACAGACTTGACACATTAATTTTTATTTTATGTTATAAATAAATAATATTATGAAACAAAAATACAAACTGAAACATCTATGTTTACAGTGTATGTATAAGAATTAGTGAGCAGAAATAAAGAAGCTGTCAAAGCATGCCAACACAGATGCAATTCTCTTGCTGTGACACCTTTCTTCATTTTTTGAGCACAATAGCAGGGAAGGAAAAGCAGCACAGGAAGAGAAAACACACTGATAATTACAACTACAGTTCCAATAAAAGTTAAAGACAAGAAAAATCTAAGCATGCAGGAACAGTAAATCTTTTTTTTTTTTTTTCTCCACATTGGTATAACATTAAAATGAGTAAAAACTAATGTCATCATCTAGCTATAAACCTTGTCTCTGGTGAAATAGATTGACAGGGAGGTCTGCTTTTAACACTCTCATTGCCCAGGCATATATTTCTGTTAGTCCTGACTCTAAGCATCTACTTGGAAAAAAAACCAGCTCCATAATTCTGCTAGTAAAAGACAGCCCACTACTCCACTGCTTTTCATTGCGCTTTCTTTTTCTGAATCCAGAGGAAGGTATTTACACTTTCCAATCTGCCCCCTCTCTTCCCCAAAGAGGCAGAAAGCCTACTTTCCTAATGAAAATACCTCAAGACAGACAAAATGAGCAGTCACCAAAAGAACCCTCAAAGATTTATGAGTAACTTATGTCTTTGGGAGTAGTACAGCAAGCACATAAATATTCAAAGGCAGAGCAGCAATGCGACTCTTGTCTATAAATACAAAATACAGAATTTTCCCTCACTCTCCATTCCTGCACTGAAACTTTTGTGATCTAGATTATTTTTTTTTCTAAGATTTTAATCCTGCTGAAACAGACCTTGGTCCCCCATGCGATTGCTAAAGGCATGATTTCCAGTGATTCACGGCAAGAAGATCCAATTGAAGGTTTAGACATAACTCGGTGCGTTTAGTCAGTGACCTCGTTTTTTGCTGGCCTTTGCTGCAAAAGAATTTACATGCTACAAACTAACTGTGGACTGGATTCTCAAAAACATCTCATTGACTTTCAAGTCAATAGTACTTATGCTCTTAAACTGCTTAAGTGCTTTTGTAAATCCAACACAAGTCTGTATATCAGATTTGTTCTGTCCAGTTTGCCCAAGAGGCAGCACTTTAAAGTTTTCTTCTAAGTCCCAGCATCAGTATGCTCTGCAACTAGTTTCTTGATTCTTAAATACTCACAGGTCACTTACAGAAAAAGAAAACTGTCTGAACAAAAAAAGTTTTACTTGAAACTTCTGAAGCTTATGTTTCAGGTATGACATATGACTGCTACAAACATTATTAGAAAAAAATAAAAATTATGAAATAGAGAAACAATTAAATTGACAGGTTTCATTTGAAATCATTATCCTTCCCTTACTAATTGGGAAAACCATCACTAACTGGAGAGAAAAACATTCCCTTCCTTGCTACAGATGGGAATTGCACTATTAAATCTTGCTGCCGTTGCACAGAACACCTGTTTTCTGGAGCAAACAGTTCGTAAAAGATCTTGTTGGCTGATGGGAGGCATCTGGGAGTTACAGCGAGCCCATGACCAACATGGGACACTGTTTTGTTGTCTCTCTTTCTGGTGTATATTAAATACGAGCAGTACTGAAGCAATCAGTTGTATAGTTTTGGGTACTGATGGCTACAACATCATTT
Source organism: Cygnus olor (assembly GCF_009769625.2). NCBI lineage: Eukaryota > Metazoa > Chordata > Aves > Anseriformes > Anatidae > Cygnus > Cygnus olor. Next base: position 10,466,586 of record NC_049180.1, on the reverse strand, counting down.
GAGCAGCATAAGTAGAATGTTGTGCCTTGAGCTGCAAGCTCAGGATGTGATGAAATCTCCACACTTGAATGCAGAGAGGATTTGAAAAGAAGGAACTTCAATTCAGCTGAGGGGCTGTGGTTTGTTTTAAACTTTACCAAATATTCTTGTGCAATTTGTAAAATCGGAGCTGGCCTTTCAGCTCTTCCAACGAGCTGCCTGTGCCAAAGCCCAGCAGCAGTAGAGCCACGCAGACAAACCACTCTGTTTGTACGTGACTACAGCGCCCGAGCTGCCAGAGCAGAGGAGATGTATGACAAGAGCTGCACAGAAGCGCCTTAGGGGCATGGCAATGCTCCCTGCCTGTTCCTTGCAGGTGGCACAGCAGCCCAGCCACTAGCGTGCTGTACTCCTGCAGCACCCAGCAAGGTTTTAGCAATACGAGACATGCTCCAAGCGATGTTCTTGCAGCTTTACCTGGTATCACCCTTTTTACTTCAGAAGAGTTCTTACATAAAAGCAGTGTGTGTGCAGCTGGCACAGAGGCATTATTCCAAAGCCTCTGGTTGAACATTGCCCTGTGGACGAATAACTGGGTGTTTTTATTTTCTATTATACTTGTTTCATCCAATACACCTGCGTTTACCCAGAAATTTTTCTTAGTGTGGGCTAAAATGCTTAGTTTTGTGCATTTCCAAAGTGGTGATCTGATCAGACAGCTGGGTAATCCAGTCTTTAGAGTTTTTTCATGTGCCATCCCTCTCTCACACAATTCTTACCAAAATAGGCCTGGTTAAATTGTGTGCAGCTACCTGAAAATGTAAGAAAAATACATTACAAGAACTCGGCTTCAAAATGTCCTTTTAAAATTAGGCCCAAACACACTGGACTAAGTCGTCAATCAGAATTCCTACTGCTCCTATCAAACAAAACAGGAATTACATTCACCAAGTGAATTACTGGATTATAAATTGAAACTGATAACTGCAATTATATATGGCAGAAAACAAGCTTGCAAATATATAGCTATATTATCTGAGGCTTTCTTTGTATTTCTTTCCCTCCTTTTCCTTGTAATGAAGAAGCTGTTAGTGGCAGATGGAATTAAGGACAAGCTGCTTTGAATGCTTTTAGACTGTCACTTGGCTTTACACTCAAGAGCTGACACAGAAAGTAACTCCCTTCTAATAACTCCACACATATTTCCCGAGTCTAATCAAAAACTGTGTGCACTTTCCTAATGAAGTCTGACAGACCTTATCATTGCACTGGTATTTGAAACATCATCTGAACAAGATCTATCTACTGCATATGAGCCTTAGGGAGGCATAAACTTTTGTTTTCTTCAGTTTTTCGATCATGTGAACGTTAAAATCAAGCCCCTAATGTTAGAATAGCTATTAGCACTGTTACTACTAGTTTTTTGCATTTGTGCATTGAAGTAGTTTATGGAATTCAAAGCACTTAGAAAATCTTGGACAAGGTAGAAACCTAACTGAACGCTATCTGCATTCAGCTCCCACTCTATCAATTAACATGGAAAAAACTAAGTCACACTGGTGGCAGTTATCCAAATACCAAGACGGACACGAGGTGTTCTTGTTGTAGAACTGGATCTTGGCATGACAGCTCTCACATACAACCTCAATCTGCAGTGTCTGTTACTGTACCAAGCTCACTTCCAGACAAAGAGATGAGCCAGGCAAGATCCTGAAGTCAGGCAGTCCTAAGGCTGACATCACAATTTTTGGCACCTGTCACTGATACAGAACTTTTTTCCTCTTTGCTATGAGACTGTTGCTTTCAAAGACATATTACAATTTATATCTGAAATAAATCAGTGTAATTGTGTATTGTTTCACTAGAGGGACAGACTGTCATATATACCTGCCTGCGGATGTCATCAAAATATCATGGCTCACATGATGGCATCCCCTCCTACACTGACTGCCCTACATCGAAAGTTCATTTTCTGATAGAACATTGACACAAAAGTTATGTTCATGATCAACCCTCTAACAGTAGCTTATTAGTATCATGTTAGGAAATGTTCTCAGTGAAGTTATACATGGACAGATACTGTGTACAGTCCTCCTGACAGCAGCCAGTAAATATGTTCACACCTGTGGCTACAAAAAAAAATAACCACAATAAGCATGCAGCTACTAAATGAGAAGCATCCTGTGTTGGCCACTAACTGCTTGCAGACAGGCAGATGAACAGGGATAAGCCTGTTAGGAACCGAGCACCAACAACTTCTACAACTGCATAGAAACTAGTTCTAACCCATAGCTTAGTGTGACATGAGCCCTTGCAGATCCCCTGTAAAGCTCCCTTTCCCTGCACAAACATGGAAGTATCTTATCAATCATATTTAACCTTAAAACATAAGAAAATACCACGTTCCAAGTCTGCTGCAGAGAGGTGTGATCACCTGGATTCCTCAAGAGAAAGTGGCGTTTCTGGAGGTAACAGTATTGCATCCATAAATTTTAAGCACCAGGCTACAAAATACAGAGTCAGAAAATATGATAACCAGCTAAGGTTGTAAAAGATTTTTAGCCCTTTACATTTCTGTGAATTCTTATCCTATGTTTTTAGACAGAATGTATTCAGCACATACAAATTATATTCTGTCCTTTAAATCAAAACCAAAACAATTAAAAAGTAGTTCCACAAGCAGCACAGCTAATGTAAGATTTGGAGTCTCTGGTGGCTAATAGGGTGCTAATGATAATTGGGTGGTTTCTAGTGGCTTATGATGGCCATGATATCTTGTTAGAACACTCATGAATCCAAAATAGCTGAAAAAAAATTGCTCCGAAGTTGACAGTAGCGGCTGCTGTCCAATCCCAAGAAATGCAGTTTGTAACGTTCTGGATAGCAACCTGAACTCCCAAAATCTGAAATGTAATGAAACTTTCCTTTTTACATGTGATTATAAATGGTCCATTTCTCTTGGGACTTTACCAGAAAAAACATCTTGAGAAACATCTCTCTGCACTGTGAGGCATCCCTCTTTACTAGCCTTCACGGATTTCATTTTCTGATGAGACAAGCGAGCAATTCTGTGTGCAAACAGAAGTTTCCCAGGAGATAGGTATTATTAAACAACAGAATTCATCATTTCTCTTTTCTTCATGTGCATCTTTCTAGCCGTGAAATAGATGACAATGTCCATAGTGCACCTGATGTGGGCATCTCATTAAATGCAGTTGGAATATTCAGCAAGCAGAATATTGTTCTGAAATGAGGGCACTGGATCCTCATTATTTGTGAAGAAGCCAGACTGAATCCAGAACTACATTTGTTTACTTTCTTCCAAAGATTTGAGACATCAGAATCCAAGGCTTTTTTTTTTTTTTTTTTGGCAATTTCAGCAAATGGCCAGTTAGTTGTGTTGGAAAGTGTATACCTTATGAGGGTTTAAAAGCCTCATTTGAGAAAGGAATCTAAAATGTATCTCATTTCATCAGATCAATTTTTCAGTCTATATATTTGAACACATTAATAAAATATGTGCAATGGACCCACTGCCAAAATCATCAGCATTCAGGAAAATAAAATTCACTGTTGTATTTCATTTCACTTTGACTATTTCACACACCTTTCACCTTGTGTATTCATCAACCTTTCAACAGCTGCAGGGGTCTACACGCTCTGGAAGTAGTTCAGCTGGTACCAAAGATGCAGGTTACACTGCAGTGTTTTAATACTCTGACCTCTGCTTGTAGAAATTTATGTGCATCTACAGCTACCGAAATATTGGAGGTGTCACGGTGCACGTGAACCTAAAAGAACGATTTGTTTTCACTTAACTTTTAGGTTTTTTTTCCTCTGAAGTTTCGTATTCACAATCCAGAGACCTTCCTGTTAATCGTTGGGTTTTTGAGAGGTATAATTGCCATAGAACAAGCCTGGAGATTTTCAGGCTTGTTAGCAGACTGCATGTGAGCAGGCGAAGCCTGGACTGCCAGTTGTAAGCGTGGCCTTTGTTTTGCCAGCCAGAAGCTGGTGGCCAGTAAGAAAAAGGCATGGTCTATCACACTAATTAAGGAAATTTCTCGATATCAAAGATGTCTTGAAATTAAAGAAAGAACAGACCCGTGAGGTTACCTAAGCTACTATCATCAAAACACCGGACTATTCTTGGCAGCATTTTTTGAAAGGCAAGCTTTCAAAGAGCAAAGGGATGATTTTTTCCAGCACTCCCCTTGCAGCAGAGACAGGACCACATATCGTCACTGGCAAAGGGCACAGAAACAGCCAAGGTCCTTCACACTGCTCAGATCCTGGGAGCAGAGCGAGCCCTGTCAACAGCGCTCACACACGAGACGCCCCTGCAGTAAAATGGCAGAGGACAGCACAAGCTGCCACCGCGGGAACCTGATGAATATTTTTCACTGCATCAGTGCAATTTTAGCCAAGGAAAATCCAGACATGCTGTACTAATTGCCATTCCATTAGGGTTTTTAATAGCTCGTCAGTGAAAAACAAGGAGAGAAGAGAAAAATATTCCTATAAAGAGATATTAACTTCAGAAAACTCTTATAACATGGTAATAAATAACCATGTGACACTGTACTACCTACTTTCTGAGATGATTTTTTTCAGTACTATGCAAAGCAAACAAGAATGCCACAATTTACGGAGACTTGCTGGGTACCGCAGGCATCTAAGGTAACAATATAAAATTAACTTTTCATCTTTGATTAGAATTGTCAGCTACTTGAGGTTCCCATGAAAAGGAAAAGAATGAATGACATGACAGATGCAGGTGCATTTCAGACTATAGTGCCCAATTCCGTCATTTTAACTTCAGCACCTTTCAAATTAAGCCTTTATTTTTTCCTTAAGGTGTGGTAGTTGGCCACTTTGATCACTACCCACTTGTGACATTCCTTTGTGCATTCGCAGTATTGTTCTCCAATACAAATACAGAGGAAATTGTAGCTTAAAAATAAATGAACATTGTGCAGCATGGGGAGCTGATGTCAAAGTCAACTGAATAGGTTTTTATCTAATACTGAAGTCTGTGCTTCCTAAAGCTCCTAGCTCAAGGCATAGTAATTCAATGGCAAATTAGCATAAAGTAGACTCATAACAGACTTTGAAAATGAGTATTATAGCCCTTCCATCACACAGACAAAAGAAATATCTTGCTGTAATATGTGAGGTTTTCCAGCTCTGATACCCTGTTGAGAAACAAAAAATCCTTACATACACCCCAAGTAGTATCACAGCTTAGCCACAGCACACACAAGCACGAAAGAAACAAATACTCTGGCAGAGGGTGAGATTTGGAAGATAAAAAGGACAGGATTGACACAGAGTTTAGAAATGTGGAGCACCATTTGAACAAATAGGAAATTTACTGGTAGCTCAGCAATGCAGAGCAGGAGTGCAGCCCTGGGACAGCCACCTGGTGGCGTTTCCAGTCTCAGGGGATGAGTTTATGGATGCCCTGGTTGAGAGAACGCAGAGAGCTGAGAGGCTTAAAATGTTCCTACACTTAATCAGCTTAGCAGGGAAAAAAAATAATTACTAGTCAAAGGAAAACCAGTATCTTCCACCTCTGTATATGATCAACAGGAGTTCTGAAGTACTGTATTAACATAACTTACACTACTACTAAGTGTGATCTGGTCTGTCCTCAAGCCCCTTTCATATATCTATCTATTCACGGAATCCATGCCTCTGGTTTCTGATCTGACAGAAATCTTCTGTTGTGTAAAACAGTATTTTCCATAAGCTCTGTCTTGAAACAGTTTTTCCCCCCACCCCACGATTGCCCTGTTTGGCAGCCAGGCCATCTCTTCTGGTAGTTCTTTGTTGCTGTTACGGGGCACCCAGTGCTGCACACGCAGGAACCCTTCTCCAGCCCACCAGACCTTTGCCTCCTCCAACACCTCCAAAAGCTTTACACTCATAACATAAACTTCCGTTAGGCCACTAAAGGTGCCCCAAATAGCAAATTTGTGCTATTAATTTTGCATGGTGATTTTGCAGTCCCCCGTGCTTGCAGCACTTCACTCAGGCCGTCCACCCCTTGCAGTTCACATCATTAATCGATACCGCGAGCAGGCTTAAGCCAGGACTGATCTCTGAAGAACATCATTAGTAACTGCCATCTGATATCCCTTTCAACAGGATCTGCTGCTATCTTCTCTTTCATTAGTTCCACACACACATTACAATCCTTGCATTGATTGTTTTTTGTCTTCTAAAAGGAGAAACTCTCTGTGTAGGCATCCCGCTATCAGCAAATAGCTGCTTATCTCTTACTCTAGCTTGATTTATAAACTACCTGGCAGGCTTGGTAACTGCCCATAAAATTACAGGAGGCACATTAAAAAAAAATCTTATACGTAAAATCTGCAAAATATTTTGATGCCCATAATTTCCAAGGTGGCTGCTGTTAACAGTGCTCTCACCAACCTGGCTAACTTCATTTCTAATTTAAAGTTACTCTGGAATCTCTAATCCCATATTTGAAATTCCTGTTACTCGGGGCGTTAATCGCAAGTGGCTTGGCAAGAAAGATGTTTACGCAGCTTCTCTCCGTTAGCACCAATGCAGTCACACACACCTTCCACTCACTCAAAAGAAACTGTCTTCGGGTTGGGAACTACCTTGTGCACTGCCCGCAGGCGTACAATAATGAGTTAGTGTTTGTTGAACCAGCAGCTTTTTTGCACCAGTGTTACAAAGTTAGGATTTCTTGGGAGTTAAGACTTTAATGGGAAAATCAAAAATGTTAAAGCATTATTTTCTTGTTCTTTAGTCTTTCTCACCTGAATCAGAATCTCTTTACAGATTCTTTTTGATGAGCAAAAGCTAAAATAAATAGGAGGTCTATAATATGCCACGTGAATTAATCAGTTTTAACTTCATCTATTCAAGCAGAAACACCACTTTATAACTGCATTTGACATCATTTTGCCAATTCTAAAAATATCTTCTCTATATATCTCACTTTTTATCCTTTCTTCACACACCCTGAGCTTCCACTGAGGCTATTCATTCATTCATTACATCCCTCTCCCCAGCATCACAGTTGCAGCTGAATACGAAAGATATTACATCTGCTCCAAGCTGCTCCATGCATTTGATTTTTAAACCTGCAGACTAATCTCAGCTCTTATGCTGGAAATAATTGAAAACATCCTTCCCGAACAAGATGACAAATATCTAAATTACAACAAATGAATTTATCTCTAATTTCATGCTTGCCCTTTCCATGAAGCTCATTAAACTACTGTACAGCACCTCAGCTTTTCTTGAATATACTGATCACATCCACACTACTCTAGGTAAAGGTCATTTTACAGGTTTGTGTCAGTCTTTGTTTTGCTCACAGCTGCTTCACTTTATTCTTAGAATCCTTTATGTTGTTTCTTTGTCCTGTTTCTCTTTCCATCTTTGGCATAGTTTTCAAAGCACTTCACTGCAGAACTTCATGTCAGAACCATTTCTGGCATCTGTAGGGGTTCTGCCGGGGGCAGCTGTAGGGTCAAGTCTTTTAATCTTAACATTAATACCCTCACCATCAGATATCTGAAATATAAAATATTCATGCATGCAGATGACATTTGAAGGGTTTACAGCAAATGATGTTACGTCCATTTCTAACATACCCCCTTCTCCAATGACTTAATAATCAACTACAGACGCTATTCCAACCTAATGGTGTGATGAAGATTTCTTTCTGACAAGGCATTCAGCCCAGCAGGAACCTGTTGAACATACACTGAATATTCTCCTTCAGCCTGTGCCATATTTAACAAACACCCTAAAGCAAAATCGTGGGAATATCCTGTTCTTTAACAAACACATCGATGGCATGATAAAGTCTATCCTTGTTACAAAAAGCCTCTTTATTAAGAACTACATATTTACTCTTGGTGCTATGTACTGATACTTATAATGTGATGCAATGATTTTCTTCCTGAAGAGTTAGAATCAATGCTTTTAGTATGCTATTTTGTTCAGCTGAAATATTTAACAAAAATAAATACAAAATGATCAGGATGAAAAACAGGGGACTTAATTTTAGTCCATTTGCAATGCATGTGCTTCTACATCTATGTGAATGACTTCTGTTGATTGCAGAAAGTTCTGGAGTGGAAAAACCTGTGTTCAGTGCCCAGAAACACACCTTTTACTGACAAAACAGAGAAGGAAAAGAATACAAGAAGAGTATGTGCTTGAACAGAATGGGAACTGACTTCCTTGATTTCAAGCTTCAAATGAAGTTTTGTTATGTATACTTTCATGCAATAGATCTACTACATTACATACTTAGAGTCTTCATAATACAGCATTCTAGCTATATATTATTATTATAAGCATGCTGAAGTGCATAACTCTATGCATTAAAATAGAAAAAAAGATGCTAGGGAATTTGTTTTCCTGTTTAAACAAAACATTTTGTTATACTGAAAGAGAGATACATCATGTGGCAGACATGCAGAAGCAATTCATTTCCCAAGAAGATTTATACCTAACTTCTAAATATATCACTAGATGTGGAGCAGATACACAAGATTATTGTTCATTAGGTAAAGTGAGTGAGGGAGAATTCATCTGATTAAAACATTAGCATATAAATATGAAAGGAATCCTGAACTACAGTGCATTCCAAGAACCACCACAAGTTCTTACGAGCCTTAGGGTACAAGTCATCCCTGGCCTAGATGATATAGCAGCAATCAAAATGGCACAGATTCGCTAGTAGGAAAGAAATAACACCAACTTTGAGAAAAGTTATAGCTTTAACATAAGTCTTTTTCAAAAGTTTGTGATACACCACTGGAATACATCATAAATTCCAGAGGCTCTTAAATATATTGCCTGTGAAGAGAAGTGTACAAATAGACACCTAAAGTCCAATTGAATTACAAAAGCTATATAAGTTACTGCTCTTCATCTCATTCACTGCAGCTGACTGTGCAGGCTTTTAGCCTGCTCCAGTTGCACTGTAAACCTCAATAAGGAACCTTTCAGCAAATAAAATTTAATTCACAATTGCCAGGACACTAAATTTGTCCTAAAGCAGCTCACGTGAAAATGGCAACATGGGAAAACACCCTAACCTGGCCACATGCAACTGCCAGTCTACTCCCTGAAGGGGATTTGCTCTGAAGCAAGAAGGAAAATAATTCAAAACCTCCTGATAATAGACAGGATTTTACAAAGGAAAATATCTTCCCTTATTCAAACCTATCTTCAACTTTACATTTAGTTGGTGATGACAGACTTGACTGAAAATATATTATGTAATTGGTATATACAGATCCCTGATAAGGAAATCTTAGTATTATGTTATCTCAGTGTTCCTGTAGTTCACACTGGTAACTCTGCTGTTGCTAAAGGCAGCAGGATGTCAACCACAATATTTTCATAAAGAGTTCAGAAACAAATTCAGTCTCAACTTTTATCATCTTAAATCTCTGAAATGAGCGACTTCATCCAGCCCTGTGAATCCTGCTTCCAAATAAGAGATTAGGCATCCTAATGATCGTCACATGTAGAAAGAAATTGTTTTAATTTCTTTATTCTGAGTGCCATGGCTTTCAGAATCATCCATCAAAACAAACAAGAATTCTGTCTGATAAAACTACATCTCTCCATAAATCCACCCCCTCAATTACATTAATTTAGAGGTAAAGAAATAACTGCATTGCACTTTATGATCACAGATCCAGAGTTTAAACTCAACGAATAAATAGGCTCTGGTATGCTAGACACTGCAAGCTAGATTCCTCTTCTGGTTAAGGTGTTGCCAGTGATATTGGCTGTCATATCCTGATACATTAACATTAAAGGGGAAGTAATCAATCTTGTAATCCACAGAAGAAACCAGCAACAGAAATGTGCTGCCTTGCCTGTGTCTGGTTAGGGACAGTGCCTGTATATTAAAGTGAATTAGAGAAAATTGTCTGATGCTTTTTTAAATAAAGCAGAAGTGTTAGGGGTGCAATGGTCAAGAACATGAAATCACAAAATTCAACAAAATTACTCAGACAACAACCCCAAAACTCAAAATTAAAACTAGGTACCTGAAATACAAATACAGCATTTTGCTATTGGTATACTGAGCTCTATTGACTTAGCTCCTGCTCCCAACTCAGTGCTCATTCTGTTCTTTCTTTTTTATCCAGGTACAAATTCAAACATTTTTTTTCAAAACATTGTTTTGTGAGCATACACCAAACACAAGATATATCAGGCCCAAAAGTGATGTTATTTTTTATAGATACGTATGTATCTTTTACATCTTCTCAACCACAGGAATCAGCTCCAGAATCTCACACTAAGGTATCTTTGTGAAAAGCACTAATAAAAGTGAAGAGCATCCTAATTCAGGAATTTTTATGTTTAGCTATGGAAATGTTTAACAGTGGCTACAAGATGCTTAAGGGATTCTTATTTTAGTCACTGATTCCTGGGACCAGGCATCCTAAACTTCTCTTCAGGCTCCAGATCTTTACCTTCTTGGCTTCTAGGCACATTCCAGCAGAGCAAGCAGATCAGAACAGGGAGTTTCAGCGAAGTTAGTAAGAATGCTAACTGCTTTGGGAAAATAAATAAATAAAAGAAGAAGGAAAAAGATTTGGCTCCCCCTCCCCACCCCTCCCCATCTAGAAAAGAAAGGATTGGAAAAGTACATGAGATGAATCATCTTAATGTAAAATGCTCTTACAAAGAGGGAGTTTGATCAAGTATTCTCTGTGTCTGCTGGAGAGAGGACAAGCAATAATTGGCTTAATTTTAGGTGAAAAGGATTTAGATTGGGAAAAAAACTCTATACATGAAAAGGTAATTACAATGGAGCAGGCGGCTAAGTGAGCTTATGGAAACCCTGTCATTCTTTATAGGCACAAGTTAGGCAGACATCTGTCAGGCACTGTAGAGGTATACCTCATCCTCTCATGGAGCTGCAGTTCCTAAACTTTGTAAGTGTACAAAAGGTTTCTTATATGTAGTAGATTTCAGCTTGACTCAGCCTTGCCATGTGACCCTTTATAAAACATTTTGAAACGAAGGCAGTATTAAAGAGGGTTGACCTGCCAGACCACCTCCCTGGGCCTTGTAAGTCCCTTTTTGCAAATTTCAGGTATTGTGAAAAAAAGGAAAAGAGAAAAAAAAATCCCACAGCTTTAAAAATAGTTACTGATTAATTCTACCAATCCCTTCAGCTTCCTCCTTCTCTATGCACAGTCTGTGCTGGTGTGCCTGCACCTGCAGGCCTCCTGCAATCGTGCCCAGCTCTCTGGAGTGATGGCTGCGGAATGACCCTTGAGTCTTACTATGCATTTCCAACAGAGGAAAAGTAACATGTAGGATAGGAACCTCTGTTTTCCTGAGGTATTGGCAAGGTAGTTTAATCACACAACCAACGTGCCACTAACTACTTTAAAATGTACCTCCACTTTCCTGACCTGTTCTACTGAATTCCCTTTGCAGCAGGTGGGAGCGTTCCCCTCAGTGCCAGCCAGCACTTGCACAATCTCTCTCTTCCTGTCCTGCTCAGCAGCATTAAGATAAGGTACTTAGCTCTGTCTGGAAGAAATGCCCTGAAAAAAGAAAAATCCACAGGATTTCCTTATGCCTTTAATGAGTGGATGAGCATTTAATGGTTTGTAGTCAATTTTAAATGGCTGGTTGTTCTTCAAACTTGAGGATACTCCTAATATTCCTTCTTAACCGATTACCATGGAAAGGATGATTTTGTAACAATTGTGTTTACTGTGAGGCCCAACATCAAACTACAGAGGGCCAGTGATGTGTCACAGCATGACAGGAGTCTGTATTGCTGCACATAACTGGTAGAATTTTAAAACTGGCTTCAGGGACTGGATTAAGTACATGTGATATATGGTATAGCAATCCAGTGATGTACAGGAGCCTTGCCAGGTATGTCAGTCAGTGCAAACTGGTAGAAAAGAAGAGGTTTAATTTTCTTGGCATTCATAGATTAAAAAGAAGAAAGCCTACAACAAGAAAACAAATAATAAGCACACATCCTGAAGCTCCTGTTCAACTAGGAATTCAAAATCAGATGTGCAGGCAACAATTTATCTTGATATTCAGCAAGGGAAGGTATAAAAACCCTTTAAGTAACAGTCCCGTGAGTAATGATATACATGGGACTGTAAAGTGATAATATGCAGTGATGGGAAAATAAAAAATGAAGTCAATGTATTCACATCCTTAAATCAGTTGCTATAATCCACATATACTGGTAAAACCACATAAAAATAAATTGTAGTCTTTCATCCTTAGATAAAAATGACTAAAATCTACTTCACTGATTACACATTGTCTGAAGGAGGCCACGCTTATGATGCAAAGAAAGCTCATTTAGAGCTGTTTGCAGGAATTGGGATTTGCACTTGTGTCTTTACTAAAAATTATTGCCACACACTTACCCTGCCATGTAGTAATCATTTGATTACTGCCTTCCACCCGCTGAATTTTAGTGATGCCAAATGCATATCATTATCAAGGATGCTCGCAGGTACGGTAAACGCATAAACCAGCACTATCATAAACAGTTCAACAACAGGAGGCTATTCGCTATCACTTGCTCCCAACCCAGTATCTCTTCTAAATTGTTTTCATTAAGTAACTCAAAAACTGGAATTCATTTAGAAATTTGTGACTGTCAAACTCGACTTTGACAGAGCAGCTCTGGAGCATCAACATTACAGCACCTGGAGAGCAAGCACAAGGAAGCTGGGGAGAAGTGCTCTGCAGAAGACTGTCACTCACCCACCGCACTGAAGATCAGTCAAACATCAAAACTCGCACGCTACTCCCCTCCATGAGGATCCTTGCAGATCAGCTCTGGCCCCAGACAGTCTTCACATTTTCCTGCCTTCTTTTCTGTCAAGTGTGGAGGCAGCAAGGAAAACTTAGCACAAATCACCCAGCGCTGCAGCTGCTAAGGAAAGAGCCATTTCTAACCTGGGAAAAAGCAAATGTTTTGCCTGCACTTAGCTAAAGGAACTATCTAACTACAGCAATAAGGAATTATGTTTCCATAAATGTGAGCAAGCTCTACAGAACAGACTTGTTTTGTGTCAGTAACCTCTACTTTCTGTCTGTTGTCACTGTGCCATGGGGTTTGGCCACTGGCATCTGAACAAAGGCAGAGGTCTCTAGCCCACACGTGGGCTTTAGGCCCAGCTCCTCTGCCAGCAGACAAGTAGGGTCCATGCAAGACTTCTGGAGGTTTAACTGACCATCAGGGAGCTGTCACAAATACAACGGGTAGCATGCCAGCCACTTCGGAACAAGGTTTCCGAACTCCACCACCACCAGGTTTCTCAATGTTCATCGCTTATAAGATAAAGCAGAAGTAGAAAGCAACTAGAAATCACTTAGAAAACAAAACTAGGGCTGTAATGAGTTCTAGTGGTCAAGGCTTCTTTTTCACTCACTTGGTCAGGCTTCTGCCTCACCTCAGACAGTCAGTGTGCCCTCCCTCCACCAGGGCACTGGCTTCCAGCCTCCTGCCTCTGCATTACCGATTCTCCCAGTGTCACCCAACAGGCAATCACTGACCTCTAATTCTTCCCCCCAGTGCTCAACACTTTCCTCATTAGACCAAGGAACAGCCTGACATACTGAAGTACTCTTAGTAAAGCAGCCTTCAGTGCTGCTGGTCTTTGAGATAGCAGTCCAAAGTAGGGGTGAAAAAAAAAGGCAGAAAACTGAGAAAACAAAGATACTGCATGTCCAAAATAGACTGCATGGGCTGACAGAGATGGACAAAAGTGACCTCAGTATCAAACAGTGTCCATGAGCTGTGTATATGCTAAAGCGTTATAAACATCCTCATAAAATCTGAGCTCTGCAAGGGAAGAACAAACATACAGAGAACAGTTCTTGTGAACAAAATTCTTGTAAGCCAAGCTCATTCTAAGTATATTTAGCACTGCTAACACAAATACCACACAGGTGCACGAGCAAAATCACACCATTTTTACTTAAAATACAAGAAGCATTTACACATGGGATCAGTTACAGCTGAACAGGACACAGAGGAGCATTAATGCAACACCCCCAGAACACAGCCTTCACCAGGGTTCTTCTTGTACCTCTGCAAAATGGAGAAGAAAATTCTCCCCTAATTTAAAGAGATTTTAGGAAAGAACCAAAAACAAAAACTTAGCCAGACACCCATGTCCAATATAGGCACTGAAAGAAGACAGCAGTTCTTATTTGCCAGATTTTACTAAATGAGAATTAGTGTTAGCTGTGCAGCTTAAGCTATTTTTGAGGCAGGAATCAGAAGTCAGTAACTACTGAGGAACAGTAAGGTTCCAACTCTTAGAACAGAATTGCTGCCAAGGGAATCGTATTGTGAATCATCTGCACATTTCTGTGTCATTTATTAACACACAAACACACCCCTTTTTGTTACTATTTCAAACATACCTACAAGTGCCAAACTAGGGAAATAACTGAGTAAGTCCTAAGAATATTTCATTTCTTTTGCCTCTCAGTATCTAGAAAAGTGGGGGGGATAGGAAACAAATCTGCCAGCTTTTTCCTCTGTCCTGTCTTCACCTCCTGGACATTTCAATCTGCATCTTCCCAAATTAGCAATCTGTTGCTGTATTAATCTATCTTACCTTTATCTGAGTGATTTATCAGTAAAAATCACTATTTCACCTACTATCTACCAAACCCAATGGAATAATTTATTCTTCATCTGTGCCAGTGGTGTTGTGTTGCTTCTTGCATTAAACGTGCAGGTCATAGTTCAGCACTTAACTCACTCCTAGAGAATTCTATACCGTCATCTGCAGTGACAAGTGGGTGCTGTTTTCATAATCACAAGTAAAAACTGTAGCTGAGAAAACAGATGTGTGACTTCAAACCTACATAAGGAACATCTTGACATTTAAATCCAATTACCCTTTCTCCTACCTGATGAAAATATGATACCAACTTGTGGGGAATTCTGCTAAACAAATATATCATATTCTCGAGCTCCCATGAAATTTTCAACACCACTTTTGATATTACATACTGCATTCTTTAGCAGTCATTTTTACAAAATAAAGGGTTACAAGTGTGCAGCAATTGATAGGTGGAACCAAGAAATCCATAAAAACTCTGTTTGGAAAGTCTTCCTACAACACTGATATTCTCCCCAGCTGAAATCATTAATTGCAAAGCTGGAATGAACTCCAAGGTAAGACAGAGCACTGCTCTTTGTAATAAATTAAACTGTCAATCACTCAAAGCATCCGTAGTATCATACTATTTCCCCAAGGTCTTAAATTACAGGCTGAATTTCATTTATCAGCCTGCTGTATGTGAAAAAGGATTAATTAAACTCATTCCAGTATTACAGTAAGGCTCCATTTCTCTTAGTCCTAAAGAATAATTGACTCCAAATGAATTGGAAAGTGGGTTAGTAATTGTAGTTATTATTCTGATGTAAATATTAGTTCTCTTTTGACATTTCAAAAGATTTAGTAGAGGCACTTTAGTGATAAGACAGATCATTACCCTGGCTAGGAAGAAGAGATAGCATAGGGAAAGTGAAATTACAATAATTAGTTTATATACCTAAAAATACCCCTACCATTTATTTTCATATAGTTATGTACCTTACAAAAATTTTCATTAACTGTTGCTCCTCATTCGTTGTATTATGCATACTGCAGTAAAGCCACAGCAATATATCCTGCTACTTTGGAAAGAATTCAAAGGTAATGAGTTATCATTCTGGAAGAGAAATTAGTAGGAACTTTGTCTTGGAGACAGTCATGATGCCGCCACTGCTATAAATTCAAATCAACTGATTGCTATTGTGAATGACTAATTATAATGAAAAAAATGATACCAACAGACATTTAACAGCAAGAAATTGCCTTTTAATTGGACAATCAGGCTAGCTCCGACAAGAATCTGCAGTGTCTTCAGAGAAAACAAAAGGTTTCAGCATCGAGAATTGTGGGAAAATTGCGATCACTGAAGCCATTTTCTAAACAGCATCTCCTAACACCTTTCCAGAGATCAGGCCACACAGTCAAAATTAGCAGCCCAAACTTTAGCTTTTAAGTGCATTTTCATTTTAAGATTTTTCAGCAAATCTAGGGGAGCAAAAGATTATCTTTTAATGCATTCTTGTAAAAAAAAAAAAAAAAAGTCAAAGCCTCTGTATTTCCTTTTTGCAGTTTGCTTCCTTTTCTCCTTTTACTTTTATTTTTTTTCCCTATTTTACTACTACTCTGTAGTTTTGATTGTCAGCCTCTCAATAGATGATCATAAGAGAGAGACCTTGAAAGCAGTGCTGGTAATGTGGCCTCTCAAGCAGAGACTAAAATCCAGCATCTTGTACACCAAGACCTAGGGCCTGGCTGTTGCGACTGAATTGTCAGTGCAAGTTCTGCACTTCCCAGGTTATTAGCATGAAGTGACAGTTTAGACAGACTTTGTTCATTAATATTTATTTGCTACTATTCTTTTCTAGCATCTACAGGCTAAGATGCACTATTTATTTCATAAGATTTTAAATGAATGTTTTTCCCAAGTGCACCACACACCAAAACCGCCAAGGAACACCGAGCATTCCAGACAGGATTTAATTTCTCTAAGAACGCATCTGTTCTTTAAAGATATCCCCTTTTCTTTCTTTCCCATTAATTGAATAAAACTCTTCAGTAGTTGGACTAACACTGAATTTTACACGTCTTTGAAAGTACATCATGATAAAACAGACAGGGTTTTAATACTTGATACTGGCAGGTTTTCTAGTAGGTTGTGTGTAATAGGAATATGGGGATAAGTGCAAGGTGGCTTTGAATAATCATAAGGACACCTAAGGGTGGAAACAGAAAAACATTTAAACCTGTTAATTCAGCTGGTAAACTAGCAGATGAAGACTGCAAGAAAATAAGGATCTTGTGCAATCAATATTAAATAAACTGCGGCAACAAGAACATTCTTCACGGAAATGTAAACATAAATGCAATGTTTATAAATAGCTCAGAACAGTCAAGACATTATTGAGAATAAATATATGAACACAATTAGCATACTGAAGTGGTTAATTAAGTTATTTCCAGCTATACTTTAAAGACCATTAAGATAGGGGGGTTCTTATTTTCTCCTTACAGGTTTGCTTTGAAGTACTGTATTTTCTAGATATTAAAACATTCTGCAACAAGATAATTAAGTTTACTTCTATTTTGTCGTACATTAAGGTAGTGGATCAATGTGGCCACTGAAGCAAAGTGATTCTTTAAATTAAAAACAAAAGTGTCTGTAAATTGGGTTTTGCCACTACTTTCCCTGCCTGACTTGTCACCAACTTATTTATTTATTTTCAAACAGGCACTCAGATATAGAGGTCACAGAACAAGTCAGAAACTTGGCTGGAGACAAATAAAATATCCCCATTCTCATTACTTAATTCCCCCAAAATACAGAAATAAACAAAAGGAGAAATGAAAAGAGATGACAAAGAAAAAGTGATTAGGTTATTCATAAATCTTTTGTAAGACAAAAGAAGCCATATCATTAAGGACTAATCATCTGCAGTCCATGGAAAGTTCAATACCTTAAGTAAACCTTTCAGAGGGTCGTTTAAGACTCTATAAAACTCTTATTATTTGGGAAAGGATAAGTATCTATGTGACAGAACAAATCTTATGATACCAGAGGATCAGATTAATTTCTGACTTGTACATAGGATTACAAATTTTATATGAATCTGCGGCACTGTTGGGAATTATGCACTTTTTATGAACAACAAGAAGAAAATAAAAAAGCAAATGCATGGCAATCTCAGAGAAAAATAAGCTGAAGACTAACTGAAAAATAACATTAGCCAACTAAAGTTGCATTCATCATGCCAACATACAAAGCTTAATGTGAAGGGCAACACTTCAGATAAACCAGTCATCACTTAATCAAACACTCAGTGAAAGATGATGAAGGGTATTTTCAAATGTAGTTCAATTCCTAGATGCCAAAATTTGGCTGATAAAATAAAAAGAAAGATCATAAATATTTTGCTTGAATAGTATTTACTGGCAGGTAGAATGGTAGCAAACATGGGGTGAACTTTTCCATCAGCTAGCCTCAGAACAATCATCTGTTTTGCAGAGGGGAAGCCTCTGAACTGCGAGTTTTGCTCACCTTTCACAGCCTCACCTCTTTTTCTAACACTTTAGTTAGCAATATCATGCTGCTATGTGAAGTCACAACACCCTCCTGCAGAAACCATGCAAAATAAAAAGTTTAACCTTCAACCAAATCCTGACACACATTACTAGTGAAATAATTCAGTGCGGTAAGAACCAGCATACTGGATAGAGTATATATGATGTAAGACCTGAGTTTCTCAAAAATCTGAGGAATGTTGGATACTGGATGGATCTAGGGCAAAAAAAGGATAAAATAAGATGCAAATGTGATTCCCTAGGAGTTATATTGCAGAAGCAGGGGACAGTACTGGCAGACTTACCCCTGACTGAGCATAGCTGTGAATTAGCGATTTCGGGTAAAACGCACATCTTTATGTCCATTTTCCAACCATGCAGGTGGGAAAATATCCCCTTCTTTGAGATTTCTCAAGTGGTGGTGTGTACTATACGAGTATTTTAGCATCTTCCCAGAGCTTATTGTATTGGTAGTGCCAGAGTAAACATGTGGAAGAAGAAATGCAAATAAGTAGATTTCATTTGAAGCAACAGATAACAGATGTGGAAAACTGCAATTGAGGAAATGCTTTGAGACATTCCATGCATCATAACTTTAGGCAGGGATCCAGAATGAAATAAAGCAGGAGAGGTTCTGGCTGACCCAGAATGGCTCTGGCATTTCTTCAATGGAAGTAGGAATAAGAGTGTTTTGATTATTTAATTAAGTTGGTGTAAAATTAAAGCGCTATTTGCATCCAGTACTGATTCAAACCAAATCACTAGAAAAGTTCATATTAACTTCAGTATGATTAATATATAGCCCTTTTGATTAAGCACTATGGATAATTACAATCTTGATTATGTCTAACATTGTACTAGTATTGATGCTTAAATTATACATTACGTTTGAAGTGTGAACTGTTCAAAACTTCTAAATTTTCATGATCTTAAATTTTAGTGTCAGGTAGCAACTGGAATCTGTATTCACATCTACTTCTTTGTGCGTTTAAGTTGTGAATGCTCCTCTAGCAGGAGTCTCTTGTGCCTGTACGCGTGCGCAGGTGGCATGCAGTTGATTAAAGGGCATCTTTCTGCCTGCTATTACATACACTAATCAATTACAAATACCAGATTAACAGAGAGGGTGCAGCTGAGATTGCACAGCATGCTTCAAATCCAGTATTATGTTAATGACATAGTTAAGGTTAATCACATTGTTTAAAATTTTTATTGCATAAAGGATTCAGGAGAATCTTTAGACTGCAGTCAAAGCAAAGGTTTAACAATGCCTGGCAGGCTTCTTTCTTTTGTAGTTACATTTTGTGATCCTCACTCTGGTGACACCTCATTACCCAAATAGGCAGTAATGCCAGCTTTAAATTTCATCAAGCTCATGCTTATAGTGGGCTTTGATCTAATTGTTTTGTGCGTGCACGGGGTAGGGGAAGTGTGTGTGGGGGGGGGATTCTTTTTGTATTTAGGTTTCAATTTTTTCCTCTGATCCCTCGTCTTGTGCCACAATTGACTGACACTCTCTCGCTTTTGGCTCCAAAATAGCCCATCACACCCTTCTCATTTAATATTATATCCTTTCCCTACTAGCTGTAAGAACATAGCAATATTACAAACTGTGTTTAGTCCAAGCTGAAAAGAAACCATCCTTTTTCCTTTTGCTTTCAAAAAAGATGCAAGCTGAACAAATTACTTGGACGATAATTCATTTAGATGCTGACTTCAAAGAACAATTTTATATGTGCCTTTTAAAAATTGAATGCCAGGAGCCTACCAGGAACTGAAGAGCATCATTCCCAAGAGTTCAGGAAGACCAATCCATCTTTACAAAAATCATTTCATTATTCCTTAGCACATACCTGAACTGGTCAAGTCAGGATTTCAAATGAGTTTCTGGCTCAGCGTGCACTGCTAGCTTCAGAAGAGACCTGCTTTCAGGAAATGCAAAGGCAAAGGCATCTAATCACAGTTTGGATATCTATAGGATCACAGGCACTATGAAAAATATTCCCAGTACAAAGAAAGTCTGCCTGGTGCTGTGTTGAAGTACATTGTTCTGTAAACTAAGAAAGTGTGTATCATGCTCGTACAAATCATGTTGGTTTTATTTTGTTTTTAAATATTCCCAAACATTTTATGTTGTTTCATTCAATGGAGGCCTCATACTGCCACAAGCAGGTGGAAAACACACAGTCTAGACACGCTACATTAACTGGTCTGCTCTTCTACCAATAAATAAGGAAAATTTTAACGAGTCTTTTCACCTGTACTCCTGCATATCCTAGAAAATTTCTTCCTATGTTTCCAGTTGTACACCAGTCCAAATATTGAACTAAATCTTCAGTCATGGTCCTGTTGCTGAATACTATATTAAATTATAATCACAATAAAATCCTGCGTTGCCTACTCTGACACACAAACATTTATTTTCTCAGAACTTCAAGAATCAGAATGCATGCAAGCCATTTACATGCACACAAAAGATTCCTTGATTGAATTGCTTTCTAGTTATTCTTAGAAAAAAAAATGAAAATGGTGCATTCCTAATTGCTATGAAAAAAATTATTCCAAGAACTGCCAGAAGGCAACATCTAAACACATTTGTATGCGATCAAGAACCAACTTGGAAACAAGAAGTAAATAAGGATGAAATTTATCTTAAGATTGTGTTTCAGACTCACATTTAAAAGATCTGAAATTCTACTACTGACAATGCTGGGCTTTAATACTTCTTTTAAGAAAAATTCTTGTAGTATTTAGAATTGGAAGTTCCAACGAGAACGGAACATCAGCTGAACAATTGCCATCCCCAAGCGGTCACTAGAAAGCACAGATTTTCAGTCTTGGTCTGTTATTGGCTTACGAGCACCTACAGCTTGATGCACGCTTAGAGCCACAACCACAAATCATCCGCACTCAATCCTTGGAGTGTCACAAAAGGAAAAGTTATAAGGAAATAAAGGGCACATAATGGTGTGACTTTATTAGGCCTGCAATAAACAAATGTCTTCCAAAGTCACCTGCTATACAGCCTTCCCTGTTTCCTCATATCAATAAAAATAAAATAATTTCATGACAGGGCACGCAGAGAGAGGGACACAATACTACATCTTCTACAAACAATCAGCAGGAAGAAAAACTCTCAGTTTGAACACTGGGGACAAGATTTCTCAGATGTCCCAGGCAGAAAATCGAGAAGATGCAGAGACACTGGAAGCCCATAACCCCAGCAGAGGCTGCCAGGGAGGAAAAGAGCTGCAGTTCCACCAAGTGGTGGGTTTCATTTCATTGACAAGGCAACTTGTCAAAGGTCACAGACAGAGATGACACATGGAAACTGTTAAACTGGCACAAAAGTCAGTCTGACAGTTCAAATTTGCTCACAAAAACTTGAAGGCAGAATTTTATTGCAGCAGAATTTATTCAGAATAAGGTACTCTTAATTAGCTTTCTCCGATTCCGCGATTATTTACCATGCTGTTCCAAATTTATGTTGGTATGGACATTCACTGAGTTCCTTCAACTCCGCATACTGAAGAAACAAGGCTGGAAATACTTGTCAGATTTTCGGAGATGAAGGCATATGTTTCACAGCATTGTTTCAGCACTTAAAATTTAATTCATCATTTTGACTGCTAATATACAGATATAAAATCTGATAATCCAGATGGCACAAATATGTCTTACTACACAGGATCAAAATCATGGGCTATTCTTTTTTTTTTTTTTTCCTTTTAGAGGAAACACAACCTTAATTAATGGGTTCAACGTTAATTAAAAATACATGGATCTGTACAGACCACAGTATGCTACATGGTCACTTCTTTTCTGTAACTCCCTAATTTCCTTTGAGTCTATTTAGAGGTCTAGCATATTAAAAGAGGGAAACATACTACTTTGCTAATTATTCTGCTTACACTCACACCAGACTGCACAGCCTTAACCAGGAGATGGATAAAAGTTATTTCTCACGTGGACAAGGGCTAAAGATCAGGATCAGGCCCAAGAGAAAAATCAGGTCCTGTGACTTATTTTGATTTTTAATGCACCTTATTACAAATCACAGTCAGAAACAGGGCTTTCACACTTGCCTACATTATTTTTTTTTAACCAAGTTAGAACACAACACTAATCTCAGTTTTAACTTACCATATTTCAATTAAGGGACAATTTTACTTAAGATTAAAAAGGAGGATTTAGCTGTATAGGATGTTAGAAGACCACAGGAGATCTTTCTTCGGGATCTGTTTTATGATCTCTTTGTAGTTAAATTATGGGAGAACTTGTCTGTCCTCTCCAGACTACCATGAAAAATTACAAAAGGTGCTGGAAGACTGTCAGCACTAAAGCACGAACTAGTAGGCACTAACCCCAATCCAAATAATGGATGGATTACTGGCCACAACAGCAATTAACCAAGTTGTAGTACATTCAGTTGCAAGGAATTCATGTTACGAGCACTAGCAGTGAACTTGCAGGATTTTTTGTGGGAATGGGACTCTGGTTAGGGATAAGACTATAGTTACAACTTGACTTCCCTTTTCCCTTGAACTTACAGGAAATGCACATGATTCTCTCACAGAAATCCTCATGCAATAGCTCCTGAATAAGTATTTTAAAATATTGGATTCTGCAGTTTCTTATTCCACCCCTAAAGTCATTCTCTGAATTGCTAGGAGAAGACTGAAGAATCCGTCATGAAAGATGCCTAACTGCATTAGAGTGAGACTCATCTTGCAAAGCTCGGGCCCATATTCTGAACCTCCCAAAAGCTGTGAAAAAGCAAAGGACTAGAGGAAATTCCAGGTGACCCATTACAGAGAGCAGATGCTCACCAGGGGATTCCAGTCTAGATACAGCTGGTTACAGCATTCAGCCATGGACTGTGCCTAGAGACATTGTTCTTGTTTGTACATGGCACAATGCTGTTCAACTGCTCATCAGCGATGCAGAGAAGGCTAACAAGGCTCCTTTCCCATGTTAAAATTCTGCTAACTTGCAAATAAACATGAACTCACTCCTTTTTTTCTTTCCTGGATCCAAACCCCTCACAGGTTAAGTCTACCATAAGTAAAGCAAAGGCTTTTTGGGGGGAAAACTTACCGAAATATTGTTAATTGCATGGTCCCATTTCTTAATGCTGTTACATCTTTGATGATCTTCCTCGTGAGGCTGTCTAGTGTGTTTAAGGAAATGTTAGCAGGTATGCCCTTCATTTCTCATCTCTAACCACACTGGAAATACCTAACATGGTTCACTGCTACCCTGGGGAGCTTGTTTGAAACCTGGCACAAAAGAGGACCACTGTACCTCACCTGGGTCTAAAGGCTCTAGCACTGCTGCCTGTTAAAAGTTACACCACTGACTTCTGTGGGTGATCCAACCCACAGACTGCAATAGCCTGAACATCAGAAAAGGGAGTTATATTATGGGAACTATTTCATCAGGGAAGCTTTCACCAAATGACAGAGGAAATAGAACAAAGTTAATTGGATAGAAAAGAATCTGGACTGAAATATGCATAGCATAGAGAGATGAAAGGCCACAAAGATACAGAGATTAAATTGTGAACAAAATAGGGGAGGAGTGCTGAAAAAGGGGTCAGGAACTATGTGAAGAAGGGCATGAAGACCACAGTGTAAAACGCTGATAAGCTGTTAATATACAAGTAGATCTGAAATAGTGTAATGGTTTCAGGAAGAGAGACTTCACACAGTAATGATACCAAGTGTTTAAAACACTTTGAAAAAATATATATATATATTTAAAGAGGGCATTAAAATAGGAAAAAAAAAGTGTGGGAAATGGTTGTGATGGGAAAATATTCAGAAATTGTAAAGGCATCTGAGCAAAGGGAAAGCCACAGGAAAAGATCCAAACGTGCAATGCATTTAACAGCAGCTGCCCAGCAGCTGCAATGTCACAGTATTGATGTTTGGTGTCCTGGAGCTTTCCCTTTAAACTGAAGGGGAAATCAATTTAACCTCAAATAGCAAAATTTAGGCTCTGCAGAACATGGCTTTAGGCATCACTTATAGGCAAACTTCTTGCAGAAAGGAAACAGCAGACAGGTAATTTAAATCATAAATAAGGAAGCAAAGACTCATAGCAATCACCTCCTAAGTACTAGGATTCAACTCACATTTTGTTTGGAATACTATCCTGTAGTCCTCTGTTCCCACCAACACCCCCCAAATCAGTAAGCGCAGCCATGTATTGTAGTTCTGCTCAAAAATAAATGTAATTCATAAAATTTGGTTTTAATTCTTTTGGGAGTCATTGAAAGTGCCACTGAGACCTTAAGGTTTCCAAAAGAAGGTAAAGTGTTTTACTGTGGAGCTGTGACATGTAGCATTAAGCAGTAGAAAATATGAACGTGATAGCCTCCTAAACAGCAAGGGTATCACCGAGGCATAGAGTAATTGAGGCTGTGAGCAGCCTCTGCAGGTCTCCTGCCCATCCTCCTGCTCAAAGCAGGGCAGACTTCAAAGTCCAGTCAGGTTGCCCTGGCCTGTTGTATCTCCGTGGGAAACTACCACTAAGATTAAGGATGAGCAGGTATTTCCAGGAGCCAATTTTCCTTCCATTGTCTCTGTCAAATAAGAAATGATGGTCTCTGAATTGCGTAAAATCTGACACAAAGGAAAGTCCAACTTCATTGTTAGTGGTGCAAATGCATTCAGAGGAGATGGTGCTTGATAGGGATGGCGCAACAGTCCCGATCTGCTCCCTGACTTCTGCCCCCTGAAAGGAAGGCAGCGGGGGTTGGCACAACAGTGAATGGAGGCTATCCCAGCGTTTCCTGCTATGAACTCATTTAAAGCCATGCATGAATTCAAGAGAACTCCAGATTGCACTGTACTGACATTTCCTTTTGGAAAAAGAAAGTGAAGTGCTTCTGACCCCAGTCGTTATGCTTTGTAGAAACTGGTCCTCTCACAGCTAACGAATTCATTTCTGTTGCGTAAAGCAATGTTCTCATAACTAACGCGATCTAGGGGGTAAGAACAGAGAGGAAGAAAAGAAAGCTTCACCCCCTGTGTCATCAGAGTCCTAGTGATGTTAATGGGCTCCTTGCACCACATCTAAGATTAACCTCAGTATCTGAATGCATTAGTGCACTGTACAGGCACACAACGAACCAACATTTCAGCCCAGAAGTTACGGCTCAGCACCAGACTCTCGGAAACACAGAAATAGCACACACCGGTGTTGCTTTGGTAGGCACTCCAAGCCCCATTACTAAATGGAGTCCCTGCACTGCACTGAAAACAAGATATAAATAATAAGTTATAACTTCTGCAAAGCAGTCACTAGTTCCTCGGAAAAAAAATGTTTAAAATAGCCCTTATTGAACACAATAAAAGATGAGAGCTCTTTTGCATCTAGCTTTACCAAGACTTCCACTAAATGATGCTGTCACACACTTACTGTGCTGTTAAATACCAGGCTGCTGCTGGGCTTTATTTAAAGGCCACGTACACACACACTACGAAGTCGGCATTGGATCAGCATTAATGCTGAGGAAGACAACAGAGAAACTACAGTTTTAGTATTAAACATCTATTTACCGTTGTTTTCCTCAGCAATACAATACAGAAATGGAAGTACAGTGGCTTCTACCTGGTAGTCAGAAGATCTAGCAACCCAAAGCATCATCTTATGAATACCTTTGAAGAACAAGGGTTGCTAAGAGAAGCCTGAAACATTTCTCTGCCTCTGCTTCACATCAGGTGATTAGCACTGTTTAACACAGAGGTACAAATTATGAACCAGTCTCAAAACTTGCAATGGCATTTTTACACAGATTGGTCACTTCGTCACCAGAGTTCACCTTTCTAGTCTTGGTGCTCTAAGCTGCGTCTTTGCCCCTTAACCCAAGAAGTGAACTCGGCCTTTCTGCACCACCTGCCCAAGGGCAGCACAACTGAGCAGCCTGACTGCCTTAGGTTATAAGAAATAACTCCCCACCTCTACCAGCTGGGAGCAGGTCGATCTGGCTTCCCAGTAAATTCTGAGTTAGGGAAGAAGATGAGAGCAGTGCTCAGAGACACAGGAGCTGAACATGCAGGTTGTGACAACCTCACGGGGGGTTCTCAAAGATGCATGAAAACGGGGCCCGAGGGAAAAGTAACAACCAAAGAAAGTTTAGTGATGTGTCCCTCACAGCCAAGGAGAGCAGAGCTGGTCTGTCAGCAGCCCTGCTAGGAGAGCCGTATAACTCCTAATTGCATGTGTTGATCAGGAAGAACATATCCCAGCGTCTGCTGGGTATCATCCTACAGGTACCATCACCCATCTTGTGGGCTGTGATGGATGGACCAGACACCCGTCAACAGCCACTGGGGAAGACTCCTGCGCTGGAGGGGGAGGCTAACCAAGCTGTCTTTTCCTCCCAGGCTACCATGCTCTATCAGTTCTTTCAAATTTAAACTGGTTTTGATCAGATAAAGCAGAGCTACATGGAACGGTTGCTCACTCATTAATCCCTCTGAGAG
Organism: Cygnus olor; assembly: GCF_009769625.2. Classification (NCBI taxonomy): domain Eukaryota; kingdom Metazoa; phylum Chordata; class Aves; order Anseriformes; family Anatidae; genus Cygnus; species Cygnus olor. The sequence continues at coordinate 10,439,924 of NC_049180.1, read as the reverse complement.
AACGCAGCACAAATGAGTACAATTTAGGCTGTCAGAACTGTCACTTTTCTACATGTTTTATTTAATGTAGATTTATTAATCCACATTAACAGTGAAGTGAAAACCTTTTGTTATAGTGGGAGAAAGGAAAGGGATACTGGAAACCTTTCAGTTCTTACCAAGGCTACTAAACATAGGACAATATTATGAAAACACTTATTTCACAATCCCTAAAAGAATGAAGCTGTTTCCAACGTGAACCACATGAAACTTTTTCATTATTTAAAATTCAATGTGACAGAAGTATCTGCCTATGGCAAATTTTATAAATACAGGCTCTTAAAAATATTTGAACATGAGTCTGTGTCTGTCTTTACTGAAGTATTTGCATAACGGCCCCCTCCAAGCTCCCTGCACAGAGCCCGAGGAAGCTCCCCGATGGTCAGCACCTGCCACCTCCCCTTCTGCCTCCTGCAGGTACACTTCACAGCTCTGCAAGAGGCTGAGCAGCAAAGAGGAGCACAAAACAGCTGCCCCTATCCCACCTTTTCCTAAAAACCTCACAAATACACACAAACCTTTAGCACAGCAAAGGTTTGGCACTGGGCTTTTTAGCACCTGTGCTCTGCACAACTCCTGGGTCCACGCTGCTGCAGCAAAACCGCAGGGTGCAGGCTGTCTCCACCGAGGTTCACTGTCAAAGCATCATTCCCGGCTTAGATTTAAGGCCTGGACTACTTTAGCTTGGACAAAATGATCCTGATAAATTACACAGAGCAACAGAAAAGCACAAATTGCTTTCTTAGGCTCACATACCCTGACAAACACTAAAGTTTGCTCAAGTCTTTCATTGCCCTTAAGTCATTGAGGTCTTCCCAAACACATCACTACCTTCAGTCTCACCCATGGAATGAGACACTCCAGCTTGTTCACATCATTCCTGTTGATTGACAGAGGTTTCTCTTACACTGAGTTAATTCCTTGTGTTGTTGGAGCTACAGAGTATGTCTCTCATAGCAGCCAAATGCTGTGCAAACCTGATCCTCCTCATCGTTCCTACAAACATACACTTTCCACGTGCTAATCTTCAGTGGATAATGTCTTGAAAAATCATAGTGCTGCACGTAACAAGGGTAGCCAAGAAGACACATTCCCTCCCTATTCCATAATTCAACTGAAAGTCATGCATAGTGAGATTCTCTACTGCCCTGCACTCTAAGAGCCATTTTGTTTATGCAGAATAGATATAAGAGCGCAGCCCCATTCCTCTGAGTGTGTATTATGCTGCTGAGAGCGTGTCTGTGTCTGCACAGGCATCATTGTCATGCAAAGCAGAAAGACAAAGGAATCAAGCCCAGAAAATTGCTGCTCAAATTGCCATTTGACATGAGACTTGAGACTTGGCAAATGCCAAGTGTTCTTTTTTGGAACAAACCAAGACCTCTGCCTGTTCAGAAGGTGTGGAAGGCAGAAAGCCTAGCACCTGAGCTGCTCAAGTTTTACCTCTGCTTTGTTTCTCTTTTCCTGAGCTCAGTACTTATGAACATATTTTACTCGTGAACTCATTTACTCATGAACCTATTTTACTGAACAAACAAGTAAAAGAAAATATAACAAGGCTGTCCAAAGTTAAGGCAATGGCAAAGACAAGAATAAAACCCCAGCAAAGAATGAGCATCCTGTCTTAACCTCACAGCTGGAAGTCAAAGGTATGGCCTTCTTCTGAAACACAGTCCTAGGGATTCCTACCCATTGTTGCTTCTGTGATCAGCCCTTGCAGCTCGCAAGAAAATTGAAGTTTCAAGTACTTTTTTCCAATATAGTACAGACAATAAAACATATTGCAAGTCTACATTTATTAACCTTCTTGAAATGACATACAAATCAAAACAATTCAGTTTGCAAGAACTAGGTTTACTGCTATTTTCAGGAGTTGCAAGATGTAGCTATATTGTAAACTACATTCTTTAATTTGGTTTTGGAGTTTAATCATGATCTATCATTCCCCATTTCAGTGGCATTTGGATACTACCAAGTTTTTGTAATATTAATAACATCATAATCTTCATTAGTATGCAAATCTATACCATCTGACAAGCTCCTGCTCTCTTCCATGAGCTCCTTTGTTGTTGCGGCCTCATGAATTTCATTACAAGACTAGATTATTATCAAATAGCGGGAAGGGGGGTGGCATGGAGAAGAGAGAGAATGACGTGGAAATTATAATCTCATTTTAATAATGAATCCAGTTTCATATTGCAATTCGTTTTCTTGCACCAGATGCTGCTGAGAGAAAAGGAAGCAGAAGGGAGAAATACTTACAAAACTGCTCCTGCACAGTAACCTTTCCAGCATATGCCACTGGAGGGGAGGGCTGGAGAGAGATGTTTCCTAGCCCCTTGCCTCATTTACATTTCAAATAACAGCCATGATTCTATCCATATGTTTTTGCATTTCAGAGCTTTATGTATAGTAAAAGTAAATAAAACCAATACATTGCTGCCGTTCAATAACTGATGGCCATTTGCTCTCCAAGTAAACTGGTATCAATCAGCCTTAATAGGAGATCACAATAATTATTGCTTAAAAACTATAAGCCACAGTCTGTGGCTGTAAAAATAACTCGAAAGAATAGCAAGAAGCTCATAAGAGTGCAAACATTCCCTCCTATCCCAAAGCACCAGGGCCCCGTGCCCGCTCCTCCTGGGCATGGCATTTCTGAATTCATTGCTCAGAGCAGCCGAGGCTGCCCCCTCACTCCCAGCTCAGCCTCACTGCCCTTCCTTGTCTCACCCAGCACCTGTACTTTTAGACTACAGTGAATCTGGGGGAGGGCTTGCCTTTTCCTCACATCTGTACAAGTCCTAGACTAACACACTGGAGGGAGGGCTTCCATCCAGAGGGACCTTCACCTGTTTGAGAGCTGGGCCTGTGCAAACCTCCAAGTTCAAGGCCAAGTGCAAGGCCCTGCATGATTCGGGGCAATCCCAAGTGCAAACCAGGCTGGATTGAGAGCAGCCCTGAGAAGAAGGGCTTGGGGATGTTGGCTGATGAGAATCTCAGCACGAGCCAGCAACATGCGCTTGCAGCGCAGAAAGCCAACCATGTCCTGGGCTGCATCGAAAGCAGCGTGGACAGCAGGGTGAGGGAGGGGATTGTCCCCCTCTGCTCTGCTCTCGTGAGACCACACCTGGAGCCCTGCATTCAGCTCTGGGGCCCCCAGAACAAGGAGGACATGGACCTGTTGGAGCAAGTCCAGGAGGGCCATGAAGATGATCAGATCTGAAAACATAAACGATTCCAAGCAGGCAAGTGGGACTCACTGAAGCTGCTCCAAGATCCAATATTGAACACCAATTTCTATCCTTTCTAAAAATTTTATATTTTATCTGAATTGTTTCTTTGTTATTAATATCAGTCATTGCTTTTATTAAGTCCTACAATGCTCTCTACAAAGATCTCTACAAAGGACCATGAACATATTTTTTGAGCAGAAAATTCAATCACCATTAAGTATGGGATTATCTTCTCCTTTCCTATCGAGCACTAGTACACATCAGTTAACTCGACCACATGAATCTAAATAACACTAACTGTTCTTTATTAACCGAGTTGTTAGATGTCTCCCCTTCTCAAAGCACAGATTTTAATACTGGAGCAAGAATGAATCTCCAAAAATTCTCTATGAAATGTGTAATTAATCTAAACTATTTATCACTTACAAAGCATTAGTACACTCAACAAGAATGCCCAATTTTAAAAGATATTTTGTATTATTTATCAAAAAGTGTGAATTAATGTGACCTACAGCTCAAGACTTCAGTGTTTTTTCCTTATTTAAAATATATATATTCAAATGCTAATGTAAAAATGTTTATATTTTAAAATGCAAACTAGCAATTCATACCTACACATTAATTACACCACTTCTAGTTTTCATATTTTCCTAGCAGAGGGCTGTCAAAAATCAGAACTTTTGTCACACTGAAGTCACACCAACATGTACAGGTTCCCTTTGTTCTCCTCCTCATTAAGGAAAAACCTGTCATTAAGAGCATCTGTTTAAAGCAAGAAGAGAAATGTGTTTGGACTTTGATTATGGCAATTAAAAAAAACTCTGCTATTCAAAGATGGTGCTATTTTATTATTTAAATAACATTCCACATTCTTCTAACACATTTTACTAAGAAGATTGTTAAATTAGGTGATAAAAGGTTACTTTTGTCTTTGAAGCTGAAATATGTAACTATTATTTCTTATCTGTCTGGAATTCGAAAAGCTTCAAAATCATATGTTTTAGAGGACTCATTATCAAAACTCACCAGACTTCATAAAAAAAACAAATGCTTCACTTCCTGCCCTTGTTTAATCCCAGCTAGACAATTTCTTTTACTTTTCAAAAAGGAGGATTTCTTTCAACATTTGACAGCAGTATCTTTTTATTTTCAAACTGCACAGAGTGTGGTTGGGAAACCATAACCACCTTCTTTTCACAGCTTGAGAAATGGGGATGGTTGTGAGGGATATATTTTAAGAGGAAGGCTCAGACAAACCAGGGTAAAGAAAAACAGCGTGGGTTTTTCTGTTAGTATCACTGTTGTTATTTGTGGGTTGTTTTTTTCTTTTTAAAGCCAGAACAAGACTAACATGCACTGAAAGTGGACAAGTAGGTCATATCACAATGCAGAAGGAAGTATCGTAACAAAATCTTAATTCTCTTTACCTCCTACACATTTAAACACTGGTAAATTATTCCTACATAAACACAAAAAAAAATCCATTGGCAATATACACAGAGCTGCAAAATCATATGATGAATTACATTTTCATGTACTTTCAAAGTTTTGAAAACTAATTCATCCTGCTGAAATTACGTCATTTCAGACCTCTGAGCAGATTTGCACAGTATCATCAATTCTTAGATAACCAGACTATAATATTTCCATCACTAACATTCAAATTTCTATTTTCCACCTAAAATCCAAATGTTGTTCATCTAATGATGTTAGGATGCTGCTGTATTCACTCCTACGCAGATAAGTAGGAGGAGTTATTTATAATGCAGTTTTGATCAGAATTCAACTTGGGACAAAGTAAAAGCACAAAATCCATACCCAACATATAACCCAAGATGACAAAGTAGTAGCATGAAGGATAAAGAATAAACATATGCAGTAAGCAGAAAATACATGTATTTGATAAAGATATCTACATGAGCCATCTTATCAGCTCCTGAATTTGTCATCCTCTGTTTATGTAAACGGAAGATGCTCCAGCTACCACAAAAAAGCCCCAGCCCTGGCCAGGCTCACTCCTGCAGCCCCGGGAAGCGTTGGTAACACCCAGGGCTTTGGGGGGGGGGGGGGGGGGGGGCGGGGAAGGATTGCTGCCAATTGGTGCTGCTGGCTCTTATAGGATCTGCAGCCCCTGATTAGTACCCTGATTAGCAGTTAGTACCCCCAGTGATACCCAGCGTAAGCGACTACCAAATCCAATAGCATCGCAACAGTCAAAATTGCTGAGCAATAGCTGACTAGGTGACAATTATGCCCTTGTCCAGCAGGCTTAATTTCAAAAATACATAATTTTATTTTCTTCTCCCTCTACCTTTAATCTGTCCAAGATGATGCATTGTCCTCTTCCAGGCTTAACCATCTCCAGACAAAGCCCCTGAAAAGCCAACCCACTGCTAACGTTCTTTCCTGTGTTATTTTAGGATCCAAGATGTCTGAAGATTCAGTCACAAAGTCATATAAAGAGCTATAAATATAAAATAGACAATCTCTAAATCCAACTGCTAGTTGCTATTCTAACATTTTTAATGGTCTCTGAAGCTTATGTGCCCCATAGCACGTTAAAATTCCCTACATTTCTGCAAGACTAACTACAGGGACAAGAGCCTGAGTGTCAGAAAAGGAAAAACTGGCACAAAACCTGAAAAGAGATTCAAAAGTTTAAACTGGTAAGATTTTAACACTTACTTCAGAAGTCATATTTGCAGCCTTCTAAGGCTCAGCCAGTTATTCTCTTTTTCATTAGTAAAGCTGTAAATTAAGCTAAAATATTTTTCACTGATAATATATATTAATGAGGAACTACAAATACATTAGACCATTCTACCTTTCAAATTTTGCACATATAGAAAGCATAAGTAGTTTGACAGTGCACTTCAGAAACACAGCCCTTTGTAATAGGCTCTCCGCTGTGACCTGAAGTTAAACAGGTTTCTTTTCATCTTCTATTTGACTCCAAAACTGGAGTGTGCCAACCTGTTATGAATATTCTTCTAAATGCCAGCCAACTATCTTTTTCCTTTGTGCTTTAATTAAAGGACATTTACCCTTGTAATAGGTATTTAATAGCAGGCAATTTTTTTGACATCTAATATGCTATGGTTGTCTTGCAGTGACTACATGTTAATAGACATTAAAGATTCCAGAACCCTGGTAAATAGGGTAATTAGACAGGACTTAGGCGAAGCACTATGAAAAATTCCTTGGGAGCAGTAACTTAGTAAGAAAGGGAAGAAATACTGTTTTATAGTCAAACCTGAAGAGCTTTTAAATTTAAAAAGAAAACATAAGGAGTTTTTACACACCCTGTTAATCACTATTTGTATTTCTGAAGTTGCCTCTTTGTCTGAGATTACACAGTCCTATGTGTTTTTGACTTTTGACCACAAATGTGTTTGTTTGTAGATAGTATAGCCAGAGCCCTACATAATTCCACAACTTTCAAATGACAAGAAAATAAAAAACTAGGGTCAATGGAAGTTAACAACTTAAATGGCTTGCTGATTCTGTGCTTTGTTTTTATACAGTAAATTTGCCTGTGTGCAGTCCTATTCAGTAGGGGCTTAAATATCATTTGTGAACTAATATTCTTACTAATTTCAATGAAAGACATCAAACCGAAGTTCAAATCTAAGTTGGTGTGCCTATAAATCTAACAAGAATCAGTGCAGGTAAGCTGCAGCCAGCCTATAAATGTGACAATGTGCAGTTATGTTGTCTTGGCAAAGGCTATCGGCAAGGAAAGGCATTAGGAGAGGAATCTTTTACAAAGCTATTTCGCACTGTGAATAGTAATTAGAAGCACACAATCTGCTGCAAGGTTAAGAAAACCTTTTATTTGCTCTGAAGTCGTCTCAAGAGTAGACTAAATTTATAGGTAAAACACACGGTATTATAGCTAGGAAAAGTAATTCAGGTTAGCATTTAGTAATCACAAACATTACCATAACTTTGATGGCATTCTGACTTCAGCCATTCAACAAAATGCAAAGATTTGAACACTGCAAGTCAGTAATGGACTGAATGCTAAATACTGATGCCTTGTAGACCCATAACTGGGCTGAGATCATAAGGCTGTGCTGTTGACACTGTAATTTATTGCAATGTTAAACACTAAAGTACACATTGTATTTTACTTCTGAAAAAGATGAAGAACAAAATCACCTGGCCTCTTAGTTTAACAAGGTGTGAATGTGGTGCCTTTAATACACTATTTGCAGCCAGCAGAGATAGAGGAAGCAATTAATTTTTTATATCAATTATTCAGTCACAATTACCACCACAGCTACACAGTCTGCCCATACAAACTTCTAGCACAGATCATCCCACCTGCACTTCAGTACGGATTATTCACTAAAGCACTGGAAAAATAATGCCAACTGAAAATGAAATGATTTACAAAACTGTGCCAGTTTTACCAGAAACATTTCAGAGAAAAGTCAGTAGACACCAAAATATCCTCGTTAGTCTTAAACAAAGTATGGATTTTTTTCTCCAATAAAAATAATTCTGTAAATAATTTTGTAAAAATGCCAAATTCTCTAAGAAAGAAACCCTCTCTTCAGCTTTTGTCATTCAAACAAGAAAAGTATCCAGGTTTGGCAACTGAATTTTGGAACTCTGCAAGCCTTGTCCTTATAATTGTTCCTAACATGGGGGAATATAGATTTTGTTTAAATGAAGGGTAAACTATAATAGTTATCACCTCTTATTTAGTAAAACCAACTTATTACTCAAATTATTAAAAAGAATGCTAATACCTGAGAAAATCAAGTGCTAATTGTATGAATTAAAATGACTGTCATTACTTTTACAAAAGACATTTTATCCCATTCTTATATCCAGCACAGTTCAATTTCTAATGGCAACAGATTCAAAGATCGTATCAAATGAGAAGAATTTATAATACTTAGACCTGTAAAATGTTTACTTTCTCCTATTAATAAATGGATCCAATAAGAGTATGGATAGCCAGAAACACAGCCTATGATCAAAAAACTACAGTTAGTTATTCTAATTCTCAAAAACAGAAGCATTTTAATTCTGTCTTATCTGCCCTCTGAGAATGCATTGTGCAATTTTGACAGCTGCAGTATGTGTTATACTTCAAAGGAAATGGGATAACAGCTTGGGATGTCTTTTCTGATTGCACTCCATTGTGACCTCCCGCTATACAGATAGCTATCCATGAAACTGGACTGACACCATATTTGCAAGCTGACCGTTCCTATTTCACAGAATATTTCTGGAGATTTTATGGTAGAAGACAACGAAAAATATAAACCTTCAACAGAATACTCAAGCTTTAGAAACACTCAAGGTTTATGATAAATTTCTCTTTCAGTTGGGAACAAAAAGCAGTATAATGAATGTTTCCAGTCTTTCATTGTTTCCATTGTCTCCAACTTTCCTCGTAGACATTGAGGTCTTTAGGGTCTGTCCCCCATCTTTTGCTTGGGTATGAAAATCCTAGTACTCCTGTTATAACATCAATAGCTAACAGTGTCTAAAGAGGTCACTTACTTTAAAACAATTATAACAAAGCTCTCTGCAAAAACTTACCTCTCCAAAAGGCTGAAATGCTTATGTCTGAAGGAAAACAATCAGGACATTCAAATGTTGGCTAAGAAAATATAGGCAGGCCGATTGGAATAATGTTCCAATCAAAACCATGATAATGTCCCATGAAAACCAACAAGAAAATTGCATAATGACATTTACAGTATTTACCAGGAATTGTCCCTTACTAGCAAGAGCACTGTCACGTAGCAAAGGTAACCAAGTGGTCTGTTTGGACGATGCTTAGAGGCGATTTACTCAGCACAAGGGCTTCTACCCAGACCGCCAGTGGCATCCGCAGGGGGTTTGCTGTGGTGGCTTTTCATCATGCACTAATAGTGCACGTCTGAAATCCCCACCCTGCTTTTTATGCTCAGAGAAGATGAGACAAACTCATTGCTGTAACAGGCCTTCCTTCTTCTCATTTAGGCACATGGCATCACTGGCTTCCTGCATCCCCTTAGACAACGTGCTCTTTCCCGTCCCTTATTTCCCCCTTGCTCCTCCTGCCTTCCCTTCATCCTACCCAACACAGCTTGTATTTATCTCATCTGACACATCTTCACCTCCAGATTAAAAGCCTTCCTTCTTCTTCCTTCTCAACACAGACGTCTGAATTATTCTTAAAATCACTACGAATTTAGGTCAGAAGTACCCTCTGGAAGCCTCCAACTCGACTGCCTGCTCAAAGTAGGGCCAACCTCAGGCCTCCAACCTGTCTTTTCTATTCCTTTTATATTTGCTTTTCTTTTTGCACCTCTTCTAGTTATTTATGACTAGACATCCAAAGCAAAACCAGACTAAGATCATGGCGCACAACATACGTGGCACTGAGATCAGCAGCTGGTCAGGAGCCTGTGATGCTGAGGCCTTGCCCTTCCCCTCCACTTGGCTTCCTAAGTCATGAGGAAGTTTCTTCCTCAGCATCTCTTACTACAAAAGACCACATAAGGGAATCTACAACCCCAGATACTCAGCCTGTGCACTGAAGAGCAACAGAACTGCCTCCACACCTTTCAAAACTAATGACGAGCATCTGCAACTCCATCCCAGAGGCTCCTAAAATGGCCAACCTGAAGAACAACTACTGACAACTTCAGGAACAGAAGGACTCAGTGTCAAATCCCGGAAACACTGCAGGGAAACCCTTACAGCAGTTCGAGGTGGAATATCAGCATGTCTCAAAGGCAGAACCGGCTGGTTTCAGAGACTATGTGCTTCTCAGTCAAACCAGGAAGAGTTTACTTTGGAAATATAAATCTAAAATGCAGCTTGGGATTTGGGACATTTCTAAAAGAAATCTTTCAGGGGTATTCAGATGTATTTCAATAAACCAGCTCTTAAAGATTTTTTTCAAGCGTTTCTTCCTTTCAAAAGAGCACTGTTTAATAAGACATCAGTGAAAAATAAAAAAACTGTATTATAAATCCAAGGTGATGCATACTCTAAAGAGAAAAATGACTTCCTTAGACATGCTTATAATCAGCTGAACACCATTATTCAACAGTTCTCCTTTAAACATTAATCATAATATTGTGCTTGTTTGCTTTCAGATTTTCCTTTCATGTTGGCTTTGTTCCCTTTTCCCTGTTACTTCCAAAAGATACAACAGAGACTCACAGCTACATAGCAATAAATTAATTCTACATTAAGGATAACTGGATAATTACAAAATCTTCAGGTACCTTTTCCTCCTGGTTTAAGGCAGATGTAATCTATCTTTAAAAAAAAAAAAAAAAAAGTCCCATTTTATCAAGAGAATGTGAAACCTGTAGAAAAATGTAGTTAGCAGAAATCACCTTGGGATGCACAAAACACCATCTTAACAATTCAAAGATAATACTGCTTCTTACTTCATCACATGACATCAAATGAAAATCTTTTTAATTGTGTAATATCGACTCTTCCTCTAAATAGACTGTAGAAAGCCTTTATGACCATTTGCTTTCCTGTGTTTCTTGGGAAGGTAAATTTTCTTTTGAGTCATTACTACTTCAGGTACAGTCATTGTGATCATCTTTAACGCTAATAAATGTTTCTGAAAAAAGAAATATACTGGAAGATGTCCATTTTCCAAAGTGAATTATTGCTCCTCTATTAGTTGGTAGCACTTTAGAAGATTCCTTCTTTAGTTCATTACAATGCTGGCTTTCTAATGATATTCACCTGCTTCAGAAGAAATAATCTGGCAATCAATGTTAGCTAATGGATACTTCAGAACTTTCCCTCCTGTTGGAATGCTGTATACATGTCCTCCAGATAACTGTCCCACCGATGTATTTAATAGAATGATGTACCTTTAAAATTTCACTATTACTGATTGCTACCCACTTTCTACAACGCACAGTGCACCCTGCTGCCTCACAATCCCTCCTATTCTGAGTCAGAAAAATTAGTTTTTAATATCATTCTTTGTCCTCATCTCAATTTCATATGTAATAGCAAAAAAAAAGTAGGCAAAAATGGAGAAAAGCAAGATGATTTTTTGTTACGCTCAACTCCCAAGACTCCCTTTATACAATATAAAAAACTGAAATGCATGTTACTCTTGCTCTTTTTTATATCTATAGTTCATTTCATCAGACTTTCTTTCATGTATCCATAAAGTGATTCAAACAACAGAAATAGTCTGAGTAAATACAGAGTTGGTTTTCATTTTATGCCTGGAACAACTAGGCTTGCAGATACAAAATTTCAGTTATTACATTTAACAGACAGAGCTCTGGCCTTTCAAACATGCGAAGTTATATTAATCTCCAACAAATGGTACTTTGGCTCTCACTCAGGGTAAATCATTATGCAGTGCTACTTCCATAATAGCCTTAATTAAATCTGTTCTCTTTTTGTTCAGGTTGGAGACCACAGAAGGGCACAGTTGGCTGTCTGAGCCTTTTGGCTATGACCGTATTATCGGTCAGAGCATTGCACAAGCAAATATCAGTTTTTAATATGCCTTGCTAAGGTCATTCCTACCCACAGCACAGTAGCAAGAGGCAAAAAGAAACATAACCAAGGGTAAGATATGTATTTCTAGCTGGCCAAGTGAAAAATGCATTTTGTTGATGCACCACAGGAGAAACAGCAGCACTGGATTTTTCCGCTAAGCATGAATAATATCTTCTGTCTTAAAATGTGGTTCACAGAGCTATCACCAATCATGACCTTTTATATGGAGTGTCCTCTTTATATGGAGTGTCAGCTTATCTTTGTAGACAAGATTTACTACACACAGGTTAAACTATACAATACATACCGAGTATAGATAGAATCATAGAGTCATCTAGGTTGGAAAAGACCTTCAGGAACACCAAGTCCAACCACCAACCTGCCCTTCCAAGTGCCGTCACTAAACTCCAGCTCCTAGTACCTAGTACATCTACTCATCTCTTAAATACCTCCAGGGATGGGCACTCCACCATTTCCCTGGGCAGCTTGTTCCAATGCTTGATCACACTCTTTGTAAGGGAATTCTTCATAACATCCACTTTAAACCTTTCTTGTCATAACCTGAAACCGTTTCCTCGTGTTTTATTGCTTGTCACCCGAGAAAAAGACACCCACCTCGCTCCTCACAACACAAACATCTTTCAGGTAGTTGTAGAGAGCAATAAGGTCTCCCCTCAGCCTCCTCTTCTCCAGATTAAACAACGCCACTTCCCTCAGCCACTCCTTGTAAGTTCCTTCACCAGCTTCATTGCTCTTCTCCACACGTTTGAGCAACTCTATCCTTCCTGTAGATGAGGTATCTATATCTCGTAGTGAGGGAGTATGTATACTACGTACTCAAATCAGCTACACAAAATGGATCCTTCTCTGCTCATTAATGGGACCAATTCCATGGTTTACATTCAGTTACGGATCAGACAGCAACAACAACAACTGTGACAGGACAGATTTGGTTCTGCTCAATGACAATCCTCCCCAGCTGGAATTCGGTTCAAGACTCAGTGTAATTGGTATGGGTTAAACAGATCAAAAAAAAAAAAACACACCACAACTCTGCCCCAAAGATTTTTTTCTTTGTCCACCTGAAGCAAACAGCCAAAATCATCAGTATTCCCACTTACAGGAGGGAATGACTTGCCCAACATCACACAGAGGATCTACAAAAGTAGAGCTCAACACTGATAAGCTGAGCTTGCTCTACTGCCTGCCTGCAAAAGGTGATGGAGAAGAGATACTGCTGTCTCAGGCTCTTGAAAATTACAAGAATATGTCACACTCCATGTGTCCCTACATGGATGGAAAGGAATTCATTATCCTTGGGGAATAAGAACTGTATAAGGAGGACTAAGCAAGCTAGTCAGAAAGAAGATAAATACGCTTTTATGGAGGTTACTGGAATAGATATTCCCCCCGCTCTCCAAGTATGCTGCAGAGCTCAGTAGGAAAGCTGATTTATCCTGTGAGTGCGCAGCAGTTGCTCCCTGCTAGAGCTGCTGTTTAAGTTTAATTGGAATACATAGTGCTTTTGTAACATTTATATCATAGGGAACATTTAAGAAAAGCAGAAAGAGCCTTTCAGTTTGACACACGCTTCTGTTGTGATCCTGATCGCTGAACCCAAGTGGAAATATGGGCCACAGAATGATTTCTGGGCGGCTGTTTCAGTCGGTAATTCCAGAGGCAGAAGCGGCTTCTTGCAGAGGAAAAGAAAAATGGGCCAAGAGTGGCTAACGCCAGGGACTGGCAGTGGGATATGGAGCCTTTCAGCTCGAGGTCACTGCTTGGATTCCAGCACAGGGCTGTAGTAACCAAGAAGTTATTACCATCAAATGGAGGTTCAGTTGGCTAAGACAAATCATTTAAATGGCTTCAGTTTCCTATAGGCACATGTGGCAGAGAAAGCACTGTTAAAATTAGTGAAACTGCATAGTCAGTGATATGGAAGTCTTTGGGACTTTTTTCTACATTGCCAGAAACGAAATGGTGACAATGAAAAATCCTGTAATGCTTCATTGAAGCAGCACAACAGTGGCTGCCCTTCTGCTCCCATTCAGAACATCACACAGAAAATTAAAAGCATTATATTATAACAAGAAGAATCAAAAATATGCATTTTTTGTTTACACCATTTTGAACAAATCATCACAGGAAGAATTACTTGGCTATAACTATTTTGTAAAAACATAGGCACCCTTTCTATTTAATGATACCACTTTCTGTGGCTAACATGAAGCCCAGTAAAGTGACTCTACTGTGGCTTATACGCGACAGAGCAGCCTCCCTCAGAATCCGCATACGGCATTAAAATGCAGCTAACCACGTTCTGTTACCAGGGCATTTGGGAAAGCCAATGTCAAGACTGAATTCATGTAGAGCCATTCCTGTTGCATTTTATTCCAGCCAATATTCCTGATTTTATCAATCACATTATATAGGTCCAAGTGTTACCGCAGAGGCCACGGAGTTATTCGGAGTTTAATAGTTAGAGAGATGTGTTTGTTAAACAAATTTGTGCTGTTCCATTGCGAAAATTCAGTGTTCAATAGGCCTCATCACATCTTGTTTGCTGGTATGCCTGGGCCAGTTCAATAGCATGTTCAGCTGTAGAACAAAACATGCAAGGGCAAAAGTTCAAGAGTCTCGATCAGTGTTTCTGCTCTGCAGGTATGTGTACAGACTGCAGTTAGAAGATGCGTATCCACACACTCACTGGAGTTCTTTATTGATGCAAAGCAGTTTCTACATATTTAAAACAGCTCTGAAAAGTACTCAGAGCATTATGCGATTTAAAGCCTTATGAGTATCCAAATGCAAGATCTTTTTAAAGAAGAATTGCTGAAAATATTTACAAGATGCAAAGAGATTGTTTAAAAGCTGGCAATATACGACAATAAAAATGCAATATTCACTGTGAAACTTAACGTGCTTCCCACTACAACAACGGTAATGGTATGTTAACACGGACAGTGAGAATATAATTCAGGTATATGACAGATACCTGAATCTGTAGCAAAGTCACTCCAGGATGCATCCATTTAGGTGCATCCATGAAAGCAAATAAATTCCATTCTTGTTTAATAATAAGGTAGATTATAAAAGAGCCAACCTCTAGTGAAGTCTATGAATAGAAGTCCTGAGGTTTCTTTCTAGAAAATACAAAACTACTAAAGCAAGCTGGGCTTTTGTAAAAGTTAGGCTTCACAATTCTGCCTTTTGCTCATGTCGCAATAACTGGCCCATTTATTTGAACATTTGGTTTCTTTTTGACATGTTAGTTAGGTGCACAATGTAGTTTGACCTATAATTCTCAGCTCAGAGGCCAAGCATCTCTCTTATAATCAGTATTCTTCACATTTAGGTACATCTGTAGAAGTGTAGCTGTGTGAGCCAGTTTTAAGCACTGTAGATAAAAATCCAGTCCCAATGAAGCAAGTGAAGAGACTTTAGCAAAACAGGTATTGTACCATATATTATGTGATTATATTCCTGTAAATGAGGAAAAAATGAAAAGGACCTCAATGAAGTATAAGAGCAATTAAGTTAATTCCTATCCTGTGTTTTAAGGGAATGTTATCCTTCCCCAAATCCTCTTGTAGGTTTCTATAGCAGTGATACTTGTTCTGTACTGTTTTGAAGGATGACTAAAAATATACAGGAAATTGCTGACTTGGATACAGAAGAGAGACTAAAGACCATGACTGAAGTGGAGGCTTTTTTTTAATTTAAAAATCTGCGCTGATTTATACGACTATCCAGTAGATCCATTGGTTGTCCTTTTACTTTCCAGATGTGAGAGGCTACCGCAAAGAAAGTATGGGAAAGAATGGCCTTTGCACTCAGAACTGAAAAAAGCCATGGCAGTCCATCACATCATACTTCCCATGAGGCCTAACAGTCGAGTTGAAAAGCAACTCAGCTTGATAACAGAGTTACCTGGTAACTCACCAAGCCAGTCTCAAGGATGTCTCCCTCTGCTAACCTGTCTCCTACAGAAACCTGCCACACAGTGCAGCACAATAGCCACGTTGCAAAGAAGCTGCAGAGCAATAACTTGACTTCCACTGCTTCCAGTGCCACCTCAGGATAGGATCCAAATCTGTGGTGCTCCAGCTGAGCCTGGAGCGTGCGGCTCCCAGAAACAGACAGTATGTAGGCAGGGATGATAGGAAAGCGACAAAGTTCTTTCAAAATAGAATTTAAATAACCTGGGGGACAAAGGAAATCTGTAGTAAGGCAAAATATGGTTGAAGGGGAGTAACTTTAGGCACATCTCAGCCTCCTGTTGCAAGGTCCCGCAGGCATCCACAGGCAGCTGACACTCATTGCAGCTTCATCATCCATCAGGGAAACCAGCTGAGCTTCTTGCTTGGGAAACAACTGGCTCAAGGGTTGCCTTACCTCCTGCCATTGCAGGGCTTCCCAAACCTGCACCGAGGCTGCAATCACTTAGAATTCAATTGAAAGACTTAGCAGGAAGAAAGATTGCAGACATCCAGTCTTTAACACCTATCTTGCGTTTTACTAAAACAGTGGTACACTGCAAACCTCTGAAAAAAAATGTTAAAATCTTTTTCTTGTGGGAAATGTTAAAGATGATGATAAAAACTTCCTGTGACTCTTGCCCTGCCATGCTCAGGTACCTCCTGATTTCCTTAATTGCAAGAATAAATCGTTACCTCATACACAAGGGGAATCTTTTCTATTTCCATGTCATTCTTTCCACTCTGTAGCATTTACACTAAGAACCTTTTTATTCTTGTTTCTCTATGTGCATTATCCACTAAATATTTTTCTGAACACCGGTGGTACTTGCAGAATTAAGTACTTAGTATTAAACGCACTGGGTATTCATCTTATACCAAACACTCCCTCTGTGGAAGAGAGCTGGCACATGTCCGTGACGCTGCAAGGTAATGATTTTGCAGGCATTGACCCAAAAGTAGATTGTCCATTAGCTCACACACATGTTCTGCCATTAATTATGTTAGCACAGTCAAATACCATGATCACTATATTCCTCACTAATGCTGCCACAAGGCACGCAGCTGATGCATGGATGTTAGCTATGTGGATACGGAAGTGTTTGTAACATCCATAAGTTCTGGAGGAGTAGGAGAAGGGAGAGTTATGATCCTTTTATGCAAACTAAGCACTGAAAGGCTCTATCAAGATATCAAGAGATGAGAAATACCGAGGTTATAAGAAACTAATGATGTGTGAAACTGCATCTTTTTGCTCTCTGAGTCACCCTGCAAGTCAGGGGTATCAAGCAAAGGTCAGGAAAGTAAGGTTTGGAAAGCAACAAAAATGTAGCAGTTAGAAAATCCAAAGCATCACTAAAAATGTCACTATTGTGACTTGGTTAAAACCACACACTTAAGCATCTCACCAGAAGTGTAACACCTGAGCACCAGTCTCCTTTGATCTATAGTTTGCTGTCTGGACCTAAGCAAGCCGTAACTTTAAGTTCTTTTCTTGTCAATAGGTAAAATACCCCAAAAGCAAGAGAGCCATGCACATTGATTGGAAGTCTCCCAGCTGTTTTAGTATTTCCTACTTTATACTCACTGGCCACACATTCCATGTGCAGCAAAAGTGTCAAAATGATGTACTTGTATCAAAATTCTCCATACATTTTACACTCAGGCACACTGAGGTACAGAAGCCTAATTTTACAGAGCAAAAGGCTTTTTAGTGCAGTCCGTGTATGTGGTCTGATCCTGGCACTCCACTGACTGAATACAACAAGCGTGGTCCTGAATCAGGCCTTCCCTGCCTGACACAAGAGGGAACATTTGGCAGTCTGCTGCAGTCTGCCAAATTCCAGAAATAGTTAAGAATTTACTATGCATAATCTGTTTCATCACATCAGAAAAATCTTAATTTTTCCTCAGGTTACTTCACAGCACTCGAGCTATCACAGCAATATTTGCCTTTGTAGTTGCCTCAGTACAGCTGATCAGTTCTGTGGAACTCCAAGGCAAGCATCAGCTGGGAGCACCAAGTATGCCTACAACATGTAGGAATTTACCGGGTGTTAATGAGAGTTACGATTGTATCGGTAGCCTTACTTCTTTCTTCTCCACGAAATTCTACAGAGTAAAGCTCAGAAAGAAGGGGGGAAAAAAAGAGGAAAAGAACAAGACCCTGCTGCAAGTGGATTCATTATTTCCATTTTCAGGCAAGCACCTTCCTGCATTCTTCAGGGCTCCAGACAGCAAACAAACAATAGTTGATGCTAAGTTTCTCATAAAAGCACAATCAATAATTGAAGTATAACTGTGGTACAGTTTACATGGGTTTGAGTTTCAAGCTTGGTAATTACTTTAGATCACCGATCAACAACTGTTCACCATTTGCAGGATTTCTTATGTGGTCAGCACGGCACAATTCCTTCCTCTCAAAAGATCAGGCTTTTCTCAAAAAACATTGTCAGCTTTACAATAATGCATGCCTTAATTTTATCCTATAGTAACAGGAAGAAAAAAGAGGCTGTAGGTCAGATGAAGTACAGGCAGGCGCCTTGGATTTTCCCCTGCTAGATACCTAATATAAGAAATAGTAGCCTGGCTGTACCTAGAGTCCCTTTCAAACAATTAAGTATTTATAGTTTCATCTCCTTGCCAGTTTTATACTGCATACTGAAGGAGGCAAACTCTTAATCTGATAGAAAGTCCTATTGTTTTGAAAAAATACAATCTCTATGGCATCTGCGCAGCCTTTAGAAATACCATTTATTTACCTCTTCAGTTCTGCTTAACATGTACTTGGGACTGGAAGATATTTAAATGCTATCTTTCAAGTGTAACATTCTTCTCGCTATTATAAAAAATGTAGATTTTCGTGCGTTATCAGAAAATGAAAGAAGGTCATGACATTCTAGTGGGCTTTTTCACGGTTTATGAAACCTTCATTAAACTTTTAGAAGACAAGACCTTGAGTGGCTTGGGAGAAAGCAAAAAACCTCAGAGTGCTTCTGGGGAACATCACCTGTAATTTATTCACTTTGAATGCTTTTTATGGTACAGCTCAAGACAGATGCATGACATGATTCTAACATCCACAAACCTGAGGCATGAAGTAATTGAATCCATAACCAGAAGCTGGTAAATGGGTAGTCTTATGAGTTATTCTGTAAGTGTTACATGGAGAACAGCTTGCTTCACAATCATTATTTTGCTGTAGTGCTGAAATCACGTAATGAGGACTTCATGCTGTTAGGATCCTAACCCTTGATTGTTAGAACATTTCAGTCATATTAAAAAAAGATGATGTATTGCAAGCAGAAAGGGAGAAAAAATAGTAATTGGAAGCTCAGCAGTGGGTTAAAGCCACAATTTATTTACCATTTCCTTCACATTAGATGAAACATTAATAAGATTATTAATAAAGACTTCGTGTTGGCTTTGTCACATATCAGTAATGTATAAAACTATTTTGTTCCCAAAAGCATGTTAGTATACTTTTCTTAAGGCTACAGAGAAGTCTTATCTATTCTAATATTACTGAAAAATAGTAATTGTGTACTTGGTCAAATTAGAACATGACCTTTAAAGTAAAGAGGCAAAAACCAATACATCCAATGATATTGATTTCTCAGTTACAAGAGGTGAACGCATTAAAGGAACTGAATTATAAATTAAAATTCAGCACTGATTTTATTAAAAATAAGGTACTGATGAAAAGTGATTCTCTTTACAAGATGCTTTGCTAATTTCCATTGGAATTGCTATCACCATTGCAGTCATTAGAATCAGGTTTTCTGGGATCTATTTTTGGTCACGTAGTTATAATTCAGGATTGCTTCAGGCTTTTTATTGTTACTTTCTCATTTAATTGAGCTCATTTTTTTGGTCTATGACACTAGGAAAAAAACCTTTGCTCCCTTAGTTGCTCTGATGCCCAGGACAACCTCAGAACTCGGAAGGGGAAAGAAGTGTAGAGAGGTAGCTTGACCAAAGACTTTGACCTCTGCAAATGTGAACATGTTTTGTTGTACAAAACAGAATTTCTTAACAGCTCACTTATGCATTGTTTGCCTGTTAGACTTTAAAAGAAAATTCACAGTTTCAGGATAAAAAACAACAAAAATATTCTTCTTTAAAGTATCTCAAGTGAAATGAGTCAAATAGATTCAGGCTTCCGCTGTAGCAATTTCTCAAAACAGATCCTATGTGGCTTTTTAGTTTGAAATTCCTTAAGCGATTTTTTTTTTAATAGAAAGAACATTTTAACAGTTTGCGGATTAGCAGAATGACAAATTTTAGAAATCAAATGTATATGACATAATTAAGCAAGTATAAAAATCCTATAATTTTTTAGCTATTTCCAGTTCATTTACTTGAAGGACAAATGTACTCTGGAAGTGATTTTGCTTTATATATTAAAAAGTAACAAATGTTTTTATATAAATATAATAGAACAAGTGATATATCTTAGGTCAGTCTTAGAACACTAACTTTTGAACATGAACCCAGCTGCTGCAGATAATGATTAGATGAACAGGCACAAAACAATAAACAGGAAGACTTCTGATCTCAGGTTAGGGATGAGAAGGAAGCAGCTTGCTTTGAAATAATTATTTTACTGCAGAGCAGAAACGGCATAATAAGAACTTCACGCTGCCAGAAGCTGTAACCCTTGATTGCTGGAATACAGCTGTCACATTAAAAATGACACATTGCCAGGGGATTGGCATAGCTGCAGTAATCGTAGACCTCACATCTGTGCTACGCTTGCCCAATTAGGGAGATCCTTAGTGCAAGTCTAAGCCAAGGTTAATGAAATTATTTCGTGTTTTATTGTAGTAGTGCTATTAAAAAATACATGGAAAAGTAGATTAAAACTTATTTTGATTAACAGTGGTAAAAACTGAAAATCCAGAGGCTCTTACTCTAAAAAAAAAAAAAACATCTTTACAAAACCACTGCACAGAACCACAAATGTTGTAATGAAATTGTTCAATTTTAACTAAATACTTTAAAGATAAATGCTTAAACCAAACCAAATAAAACTATTTTCAATACATTCCTGATTTAGGATAATTAAAAACATCTTAAAGGTAGAGCACATTTCTGCAAGAAATTCCACATTTCTATAAGAAAACCTACTCCTGCATGCATGAGCCATACAGCCTTTGGTGCACTTCAGCTCTTTACTCCACCTCCAAGTGCAACGAGCATTAGTGATACTTGCAAACCTGGAACTGCACACTGCCAACGGAAAGAACAACTGGCCTGAGTGAGACTGAGCTATACTTTTTCAAAAGAAAACAAAACCAAGTCTTTTCATGGCTGATAAGGCAGTGCTTCTGCAAGCAGACAGCATGTAGAAACTTACTTGTAATCATCCACATTTCAGAAAGAGGGGAAAAATCTACTGAAGATTCGTAGACAAATATTTCATTACTGTGAATATCTTCATTACCGTGATTATATTAATTATTTGGCTATGCTTCTTTTTCAGTCTTGAAACCAGGGCAAGCTTTAGCTCTGGAAATAAATGCCTTATTGTCAAAGCCTGGCCAGGAAAATGCTGAAGTTCCTAACTCTCAAGACTTGAGGGGGCTCTCTTTCAAGGTGAGAAGAAACCCCACCAATTAACATTTGGTAATAGGAAAAAGGGAACAGTTGTAAGCAGTTTTCAGGCTGAATTCAGCAGAGAAGTCAAAAGTAACCAGCAATAATGGCAGTGCAAATAAAGACTTGCACTGGTCCACAAAGAAAGGAGTGTGTTGTTCCGGAGTCACATTGCTGTGCCTGGACAGGCCCACGAGGAAAGGAAAACTAAACAGACACTCCAACACACAGCAGGCTGTGGGGGCCATTGGTTGCCTTTTTGTTTGGCTTTGTTTTTAAGCTTTGTATCAACAATTTGGAAAAGATGAGGAAGACGTGGAAGCCTCCCTAGAACCACTACTTTGGTTTTACCAGGAGCCCTGAGTAAAGGCAGCATGACTTGCACTGGCATGGACTCCAGCCTGCTGGAGTCAACGTCTAGAGGGGAGGAGAGTGAAAAAGAAAAGGGTAATGCATCTCATGTTACCTATCTTGAACAATGAAAAATCATGAATCAGCCTCAAAAGTACCATCATTTTAGCTTAATAAGTTTAAACCTTAAAATAGCAAGTAGTTAATTGCAAAGTAGTTACTTTGCCATGTCTTTAGGTCCTGTTCTCCTGGCAACCAACTTCGGCACACACATTGACAGCAGCTAAAAGAGAGAAAAATCACCTCATAAAAGCATGAATAAAAATACTCCCCTTCCCAGAGTCTTCCAAGAGGAAAAGGGAGAGATAATATTGCAAATATCCCATACTTGTGTGGCAAGAGATCCATTTACCAAATGTCCTGCTGTGAGAAACAATGGGGGAATTTAAATGGGTCACCAATTACAATTCCAGAAACCCACAGGAGTTTACGGGACTTCACTGAGCACTGGGTTACACACCTCTGCACCTGGGGGAATAGAGTTCGGGGACAAGTGCCACAGAATTGCCTGAAGAAACGAAGACACATCTTTTGCCTTCTGGCATTTGGCCAGACTGTGCAAAAAAATTGAGGAAACAGCTAATTGATATGTTTTTCATAAGTATACACTAGAGATAGAAAACAGCTTTCTCAGTCAAAAATTACCTTTTTAATGGTAGCAGGCAAAAGGAAGGTTATTAGTCTACACTTAGGATGAAGCCTTCAAATTATCTAGCCAAATATTTTTCTGTGTGCATACTTGTCTAGAGTGACTTAGCACTACATGCAAAGGATTTCAAGCTCCCTCATGCTAATTTCTCCCTCTGTCCCACTAGAATTTGTTAATAACCTAGATAAGCAGTGAATAAATTAAACACCATGAACACCACTACCACTTATCAAAATGCATGAAGAATTTCTGTAGTACTTGTACTGTTATAATGTGAGCATACTAACACAGCACGACAAAAGCAGCTGCAGCATAACTGGCTGGAGCTACATTAATTTTCAAATAATTTGTACTTGAACCATTATCTAGTATAAAAAAAAAGTATCACTGATGTAATGAAACCCACCACAACTGTGAATCTAGTCATTACAATTCTAATGGATACGAAACCATTTCTACCAGTACGGACTTGGCTCACAGCAGGTTCATAGTTGCACGCTCCATTAAATACATACACTTACAAAATCCAACTGCTGGAAAAAGATTTTTAATATTTTCTCTTTTAAATTGCTCAACCTCTTACATCAAATTGTGTCATGTATTGCCAAATAAGAATAGTGTTACCAGTCTATCTGATAGCCTGCTGTAAACAAGCAGTGCCAGGCACAGAACGCAAAGATGCTGGCACCTTGCTGCTGAGATGCCTGCAGCTATTTGTGGGGCAGGCTGTCAGTCATGAGAATTTGTTAAACAACTCTTTAAAATGTGACAAGGAAGATTAACATTAAACTCTGTGTGACAGATACTGTTTTCTTCAATTTATATTCCCATTACTTTATTTTTCCTACATTAAGGGTAGACAAGGATATCTGGCCAACAAGGACTAATGAGAATAGAGGAAAAAGATGCATTTCCAATATTTTGTTATTATGCCCTACCAAAGAATTTAATAAGTTGAATTTTCCTATTAATGCAATTGAAAATTTAATGAGCTTAATTTATGACTTCACTAGGCTTGAATTATAAAACAATAATACAAGCTGCACTCTAATTGCCTGAGTGTGTCTGAAGATGACAGGGTGTTTAGGCTTTCACTTTAGCATCTAATCTAAATATATTAACAAATAGCACAAAATTTTTGCAGTCATTCAAAGAAATAGGACAGAATTAATTATTTTTCTGTGACAAAGCCACGCTACTAAAGCACTATCCTATCCACATCATTGTGGAGGATCTCCAAGTTCCTTGCTTAATATTAATAAAATTTTGTGGTACCCTTGAGAGGCTGTTAAGAAAGATTATTCCCTCTGAACCAATAACCGGAAACGAGATCGAGCTGGTAGTATCACAAAAATTTAGGGTCTATGCCAGGTGTTGGAAGGTACTGAATGCACTCAGCTCTTTTAAATGTGCCTGGAGCTGTAGACGTGTATGATGTCAGATCAAAGAGCAGGCTCCATCTTCTGTTCTGTGATACCGCAGCCTTTTTCTTGAATGACTCCCCCATTCTTTTCAAAGCTTACTGGTGCTATACCGTTACCAAAAAGGTCACTGTCCTGATCTGCTATGGGTCAGCAAAGGCATTACAGCTGGGAGCCCCTATAGTCTGACGCTGGGCAGCTTCATACAGCATCTTTAGCTCTAAATGATCAGCACCGCACAACGAGAGCACAATGCAACAGCTGGGTTCTGCTCATTCAAGCCAGAAGTTCTTATCGGTGCAGATCCTCGCTACAGCAGGCCTGGTCTAAAATTATGTTTTCCATATGAAATTCAGATTTTGAATTTATCTGCACTTACCCCAAATAAAAGTTTTTATATCAGACAAAATCTGGAAAATTTCAGGAGTTCTAATATTCATTCTGAACGTCATTTTTGTTTCAACAGTTCTCTGCTGTTTCATGACAGTTTAATAGCAGCATTAGCTACAGAATTGTGATGTTACATAGGAGCTGACGTTCTCTTTTCATTTCTAAAAATCATTGTCAGTTATCAGTACTTCTGTACTGTTTTCTTACACAGAGGCGTGTCACCCTTTTTTCAATCTATGAGCTATGTTACTTGACTTCAGAAAAGCAGCACATTCATTGCAGATGATCTCAACAACATCAGGTAGCTCCTACTTGAGACAAGGCATTGGGCTTTTTGGTTATTGTTTAAGAGGGTAACTTCACAGACACACTCGGAGTTCAGGGACGGAGAGGAAAACAATGAAAAGAAGGAAGCCATTTATAGGCATTAGTATTCAAACTGGCTTTCTCCAAGCCTCCTCCTCCCTCTAAAGAAAACACATAGGGAAGCACACGAACACAAGTAGCTGCAGGGTCTAGCAGCGCCATTTGTCACTGCCAAGATTCATCAGCGATACAGGATTACAAGAGGGAACAACTTAAAGGTTAAGGATTTATCTAGAACATCTGAAACAGATACTAAACTGAGATTTATAGCAAAGTGCTTGATGAAAATTAATGTTTACTGTCTAAGCTATAGTTACACTGGAAACAAAGGAACTCGTTCCTTTGCCAGGAGCCACCAGTTACCTCTTCCGCTGGTTACCAGTACTTAAGAACAGGTAGATATGTTGAAGGTTTTGCATTTTGACTTTACGAGACAGAAAATTTGAGGAGAAAAGAAAGTTGCACCTACCCCAGTACGTTCACCTGGGTGGAACACTAAGCGCAGGGGCGAAGGCTTTGGAGATGCCTGCGAGAGACAGGCTTTAAGTGTCTGAGTGTGGTTCACTGACTACCGAGACCAAGACCCTAGGAGCAATAAAGGCTTTTATAAAAGCTAATAAAGCTAGCTTTATTGGTTTTGTAGAGCCATCATCAGCATTTTCCTTTCAATATCTATCTAACGACATGCTTTTAAAAAGAGTTATAGGCTTGTAAAGATCAATGAAAAAATAACGGCCCGTGAGCAGAGGCATTACAAGCCTGCCATCCCCACGTTTCTGCTGCTACGCAGCTTCACTGCGGTCGGATGGGAGACGGGGCACAACGGGACTGGGCAGGCTGCCTTGCAGGAAGCGAGCCACGTAAACCAGGCAAGTTTTTAGCCTCGCCACATAACCCAGTTAGGAGTCGCATGTAGTTCTACAAGAATACATTCTTTTTATGATTATACCAGAAAAATAAATGCTTTCATGTATGCTAAAAATAGCAGCTTCAGCTATAAAAAGAGAAGAAAAATTGCAGATTTCCACATTATGCTCTTTGCAGGAAGTGTACTTTACCCATCCCTCAATTTGGACGATGAAAGTCAGCTAGAACATTTTCTGCCCTTATTAGATTATGTTTAGCAAGATTTAGGTTCTTAGTGCTGTAACTTACAGTCTTAGACACTACACAGATTTTTATTTAATTTAAAAAATTCAATTGGAATTAAATCAGCATTATTCCTATAAAAATAATGGCTACAGTAGGTTTGTTATTACCTCTATTTCAACAAAACATTTATCCTTAGAAAAAGAGAATTTTCATTAAGTAGTTTTGAACTAGTAGCAGCTTTTTACATGTCAAATACCTAAATGTTTGTTTGGATTAAAGGAAACATTAAATACAGGTAAGTATTATTAAAACTAGCTGAAAAAAACCTGATTTTTTCACTTGCCTCAGGGTTTCTGCATTACTTTAGTTTAGTATTAAATAATTATCTAATTCAATAACAAAAGAATTAGGGTTTCTCAATCCCTGTATAGTCTTAAGGCAAGAGAAATCCTTATCTGGATTTCTAGTTGGGTTAACATTTATTCTCTATACAAAGCTACATGCAAATAAGGGAAGGTGGGAAACATTCAAAACATTACAAATCCTAATAGGAACTTCTTTGAGACATTTGCATATATTCATTTTAGTTATTGTGATGCCTTTAGGGTGTAGACAGAGAAGAACCTGAGAATAAGCAGGAGACAGCAGGAAAAACTGATGCACAGCAATAAATCAGACTATTTCTTTTTAGAAGACTTGGAGTATGTTTTAAGGAAAGAAACTAAAGCAGCTAGTTTTAGATCTCTGTAGCCTTAATATAATACAAAGTTCTCCTGTGTTCTCTTACAAAGGTGAAAATATTACTAAAGGTAACCAAAGAAGGCTTAAACAACCTTGGCTATGCAGATTTTCAGAATATGACCAGAATCTAGTGTTTTAAAAACTGTTAAAGCCTCGTGATTTAATAACCTCGGAACATATCTCCATCTGCATTAGTCTGAAGCATTCTACAGAACCATATAAAGTTACAAACACCCACCCTAAAAATCATGCAAGTGGCTCACATATACACAAATTAACTTTTGTAAGGAGCTTTTGTTTTCCTTTTCTACATTGGTTAGTACACAGTGACTTTCAGCCAGAGAGGCTGCAAAGCCAAAATACTGGCTAGTAACACAAAAAAAAAAAAAAAAAAAAAGCTTATATCCTTATATCAGAGGTTCTGATTCTAAGCTTTTCAGTTGATATTGCTTCTCCATAAAAATAAAGAATTCAACGCATCATTCAGTCTTTGTGAGTTTCCCAAGCTAACACACCAGCATGAAGCTGGAATGGCTGGTAGATGGAAAAGTATTTCAGTATACTGGCAAGAAACAAGCTTGCTAAAGACCACGTTGCTTATCTTTCCCACCGTGTATTTCTGTTGTTACAAATGTAGTTTGAAAGCTCTGTCTGAAGAGTCTGACAGTCACCAAGGAAATGACTCCTATTGCTTCCTCCAGCACTTGCTGTCAGTTGGGCAATTACCACCTTCCCGAAAGGGGGAAAAGGGAAGTGATGTAAACAGACAGGCTGAAGCCCCATTTGTTTATGAGAAAAACTGAGCTATGGGTTCAAATTTCAGAGATAAAGGGAGATGATTTTAATGATTTCTTCATATATTCTTCTAGAAGATCAATACTGCAGTGAAGGTATGATTTTTTTCACAAGTTCCTCTGAAATCAGCATGAGAGGTCTCAAGAATATACTCTGAAGAATTTTGTGCAAACAAATCAAATGTGCAAGCAGTTATGTGAAGGGATTCAAAGCGATACATTTTCTCCAAGTTAATGGAATCTTTGTCCTGTAGAGCAGAACTTCAAGTTACCTGAAATCAAAAGAGGTGTACCACTTTCAGCTCATTTCAGCTGAAAAGAAGGTTTAGAACAATGGTAAAGACAGAAGCGAATCTAAGATTGCATGAAAAGCATAAAGATAATTACTGCTAAAAGGGCTTAGTTTAAGGCAAAGCTAGATTTGCATCAAGAAAGAGACATTTAAATTCATTCTAAATGGTGATTCAAAATATTATCTCATTCTGATTTAGTCTATGTTATATAGTTTTTGACACCTTCGCTTTTTAGATAATTAAAGCTTCCCCTACAGGGCATCACAACAGTTATGAAAATGCTGTCCCTTTCTAAGGGAGGAGAAAAGGTTGGAAAATAGTGAGTGTGTGAAACAGCAATGCTCTTTTCCATAAATCATCTTGCTGGTTTAGTTATTCTTGAGGAAGAGATACAAAGAAATGAGAAAGATGACCAACACTCGATTCTGAATATTTTTAAGGCATGTTTGTCTTCCTAAAGTGAGATTCCCATTAAAACTAAAAGGCAACTGACAATTTTAGTAAATATTTTTTTAACAATTTAACATGAAAAAACTTGATTTTTGAAAATTGTAATTTTCCAAAAGATTTTGATTCAGTGGAGCAGCACAAACTTCCCAACCATTTTGGAAGGGAAAGTACTCTGAGAAGACACAGCATGAGTAAAAAGATTAGGAGACCAGTTTACCATCACCCACAAAATTAATAACGCATTACTACTCTAGCACTAACAAATAGTTTTTAAACTTACACTTCCAATTCTGATGAGAGCAGCATATCTTGTGATAGTGGAGTTCAGAGTTTTGTTTTTTTGTTTTTAATATTCCATTTCTGAAAAATAATTAATAAAGCTGTAGGAACTCAACCACTGAAGTAAAAATATTTTATCCCCCCCATCCACCTCTCAAGTTCACATGGCCCCTTCCTGGACTAGTGTACCATTCTAGATGCTAGAAAAATTAGGCACTACAGATGGTTAAGAGACTGCCAAAGAAAGGCAAGTATATTAAAGCCCTCCTGGTTCCTGCAGCCCAGGCAGCAGGCTGAACAGGCAGAAATGGCACCTACAGGAGATGGGAAGATTGACCAAATGGAGAATGCCTTCCTTTTTTTCTCCCTGCTATAGTAGCTGTGACCCCTTTTAAAGACAAATGTTGCTCATCCAGGTGTGGAGATAAAAAGAACAATTGCCAGTCCCCACAGAAGGCTCTCTCTCACCCATGTACCTGAGGGTATACTGCCACACCACTGCTGCATCTCCCCTTTTACTTCTGTCAGCTGGAGAGAGGAAGGCAAGTGCAGTGACCTGGCAGAGGCAGTGACTAGTGAAGCTAACAGGAAAAAACATGTGGATAGGGAAAGTTTTTCTCCTTTAGCAGCAGCTCCTTGTGCATCCCATCCAAAGAGTTTGTAGTCACACGTGAGATGCCAAAATGGAGATGTGGAGGTATGCTGGGAAGTGTGTGGGGAAAGAGGCACCAAAGCTATCCACACCGGAGGGAGACCAAGCTATGGATGGACCGTGAGATAACCAGTTCCTATTGGTAAGAGTTGTAAGCAGTGGTTAGCAGAGCGATCATCCTCTAAGCCCTACTCTTGCTGAATTGGCTTACATGGGTCCAGAGGGTCACAGGATACAATGCTCCATTAAGCTCACGCCACGTGTTCTGTAAGCACATGAACCTGTCAAACTCAAACAGGCCACAAGAAGCATTAAGAAAACCTCAGCAGCACATGCCCATATTTACCATAGCCTAGCACAAAAGAGTTTAGACCTACTGAGAGACTCACCATTCCTTATCTGATAGCAAGCATTTGTGGGGTGTTTTTCCCATTTCTATCCTGAGTTTGTTTCAAGTCTTACTGGGAAAGTCTGAATCTTTTCAGTCTCTCTCCGTTTAGTACCCTTTCCTCGAGTAACTATAAATTGCTTCTTCTAGGGTTGCCTAGGGTTATTAAGTTGGAGATTTCTCAGGCAGCAGAATTAATACTCCGGATCCCATCCCATTCACCACAACTAGAAAACTCCTGTCCTTTAAAAATCCCTCCTGTCCTCAAGCGCCATCCCTTACACTAAGGTAAGGAGACATTTGACAAATTGTCCAGACGTGAGGTTCTGCTTCCCAGGTGTCTA
Organism: Cygnus olor; assembly: GCF_009769625.2. Classification (NCBI taxonomy): domain Eukaryota; kingdom Metazoa; phylum Chordata; class Aves; order Anseriformes; family Anatidae; genus Cygnus; species Cygnus olor. Next base: position 10,410,299 of record NC_049180.1, on the reverse strand, counting down.
ACTACCAGTTTTCATTGACATTTACATAGCCAAGTAGAAAACATGAAAACCAAACTGCCACTTTACTGATGGAGAAGTGCCTGCTGATATGCCTAGTGGCCCCCAGAGACAATAACGATATCTGACTGCCTCTTAGACCTGCTGGGATTGTTTTGTCAGGAATAGGCACCACTCTTTGCATCTGAGTTTTGATGGAGTTTTATGCTATCTGGCACTATAACCTTGAAATCCTCCAAGGTCTTTGACACATCAGCATTGTTGCTTGTTTCTTTATTAATTGGACTTGAGAACAGTTCACTTAATTTGTGCTTCAGCTCGGTCATCCTTAATTTCTTAAATTCCTTGAAACAACATTAGAGCATCTGGAGGCTTCACTGTATTAAAACTATTCCACCCAGAGGCCTCTAATCTGTTCTCACTCCTCTGTTTTAAGTACACTTCTTACAGGTACCTTAGAGCATGCATCTCTGATTTCTTGAAAAAGCACTGTTATTATTTTCAAGCACGTAAAAGTGAGCTACTGCCACATAACACACTTCTGGTGAAACATGCTGCTAAAGACAAACCCCTCAGCACAGTGCCCGGAGTAGAAGAACAGTCAGTCTAGGTGGAGGGTGATTACAACCCCTTGTGCAGGCAGAAAGCGTACCATTTTGGAAGATGAACTTCACACTAGCCACATGAAATATGTCATGAATACATATGAACTCCCATGTGTTACATGGATACTGGAAGTAGTCAGAACTTTGTTTTTGAACAACACCGTTTCTTCCTCTTTCTTGCTGATACAAAAATTAATCCAAGCAAATTCTTATGCAAGCATTCTTCTACCAATGAGTTATAAAAGGCTGTACGGAGATTAAGTGCAAGTGAGCTCCTTCACAAGGGAAAGGAAATCCTCCACAATGAGAAGTGGTAGGACTCCTCCACTCAATGCCAATGAGAAGTGACTAATGCTACTACTTTTCAGATGCACTTTAGACAGGAATAAAAGTCCTGGCAAAGACCTCAACCCCTCATACTCAGCTCCCCAGGAACTATTATTTGCTTGTTCCTCACATCACAAATCAGAGTCTGCCCAAATAACACCCATCTTGCACCATACTTTGCAGTTAAGTCACAGATGTTAACTTTCTTTTTTGATAGTACATATTGGTCACATACCAGGAAGACTTGTCAGTAATTAAGCATTAGAAAAGCAGAAAGAAACAGTATCAGTTCCAGCTAATTGATCGCAACACAACACTGTACAGCATTTGGACGCACATCTCTGGTATTTGATCCATGGTCAATCTATCAGATCAATGAGCTTAGTCACTCAGAGGCATGTCTGCATAGATCTGCCTTTCAAGTTTTGCCTGCAGCCTTTTCTTCCCATTTGCACTCTCCCTCCTCCAAAGAGGGACATCTCTCCATAGTGACATGAAAGCAGTCCAGAATTGTACTCATCTTCCTTTCTTCCCTCCATTAGGAAGGCCACTGAAATTTTTTGCACAATTTCTTGGAACATTTGTGGGGTTCTATATGAGCTGTTCTGATCAACTCACTCCTTTCTCCACTACAGTCACAAGTTACATACAGTGCTTGCCTGGGATTCACCGAAACTCCTGTAGTCACCTGAACAGTCTGTACAGGCTACTACATGTAAATACACTGCTGCATTTTAAACCTTAGTTTTTTACTTTTTAAAAAACCTGAAAAAAGCGTAATGTCCTTGTCAAAGTCATACTACGAAGGTTATTGCTATGCAAGTATAAAAAATGAGAACGGAGAATAACTGAAAGGTATTAAGTAGATATAGCAACTAACTGCTGACAGTGCCTGAAAGCTACTGATTATAATTAACAATATTCCCAGGGATAGATCCATAGGAAAAATAAGGAATGCAATAGCACAGGTTTGGCTTTCCTTCTTTGTAAAATTCTTATCAAATACAAATTAAGTCAGAAAATTTCACTTGCTAATAATTGTATGTAAATAGCAAAAAAATAAACAAGTAGCATTACCTTCCTCATAATAAGTTTATAAGCAACTGCTTCTTGTATTCATTCAAATTAAGCTTGCAAAGTAAAGGTACTATGCATTCTCCTTTGCTTTATTAGCTATCCAAGAAACAGACCAAGTGCAAGTTACATAGCTGGTAGCCAAGGAGATGGAAACAGGGCATTTTAGAACATAAGAATATTATGAAAAAACAGTAGTATGTCTCTCAGTAAGGGCTTACATATATGTTCTATTGTTCTGCTGGAAGATGGAACTGGAAAATCCTGATAACTTTTTGAGCAATATAACAGTCTTCTCCTCAAACAACTTAAGAACTCAGCAATGGAGTAGTAGGTGGGTGAAAGCCTCATTAAAAGTCTGAATGCAAATGAATAACCTTATGGACAAGATTAACAGCATAGCTTCAAAAAAAAAAAAAAAAGGAAAAAAACACCAAGCAAAAGCCACTCAGCTAGCAAAGAAAACAAACTTAATGACATAGGATTTCTTACCAGTGTACTTAATCCAAAAATACATTCAGCAAAACAGACAAAGGGCAACTTGGACAAGCGGCAAAAAAGCTTTATGAGAGGAAAGCACAATAGCAGGCAGATAGGCTGGGTATCTCGTCCAGGTCTCTGGAAAGCACAGTATAGATAAAAACATTATGAAGATGGTGGCCACATTTAGAAGTGATGGGTATCAGCCCCATGCAATGATCGTTTACTCCAAGAATCATTTACTAGGAAAAAAAAGCATAGAATGCTGTGTACAAAGGATGGCCCATGTCAGAAAAAAGTCAAGAGGCAAGAGTACTGGCTAGAACCAAGCTAATCAGGAAATCAAGAGGGAAGCAATGACAGGGTGGTAGAAGCCACAAGTCAGCAAGCACTGCACTTCAGAACGATGACTGCGCTGTTTCGCTCGATTCTGATGTACAGGATTGGTTACTGCTACCACAAATGAGCTGGGAATACCAAGTTTCTCGACAGTATTAAAGTCCTCAAGTGACAAACATTATAAGTCATTTAATGTGTGTACTGGGCTCTTCTTTGGTTTGCCCATTTGTAATTTTTTCTTGCTCAAACTGATGGATGAACCTAACACTTAATTATTTGCAGGCTATGCCCTTCAGAATTGCATTGCTTTCCCCACATACAGTACTTCTGTCCTGAGACTCCCTAACATCATTAAGATGGAAAGGCATTTCAGTCACAAAAAGCCGGAGTAATTGCGTTTTAATCAACTGAAATGCACACAGGTTTCTACTGCCACACATAACCCATGATACACGTGCAGCATGGTACCATGTTGCCTGCTGCCTATGGGATGGAAAAACTGCAAGTTTGCCTGGTTTCGAAATATGAAGCAACTGTTTTACTTAGATTCAATGCCTACCTCTCTGAACCTGACTCTGATCAATAAGAAGCACAAGATCAATATGAAACAATTCAGTTTGTGCACTTAGGGAAGTGGAAAACGAGGGAGAAGATGGCTTCGTTTTTTTTTTGAAGTATCCCACTATGCCAAAACTGCATAAGAATAAGTCACTTGTCAGAGTTCAAAGTTTCTAAAATACATTGATTGCATTTCAGCTATTAAAAATAGTATGTGTGACAATGATGGGATTTGTTTTGAATCAAAAAGCAAAGAACTTGGGAAAAACAAGTTTTCTGATTTACAAAGGAATCTGCATATGAATGAAGGCTTATTAAACAAAAAGGTAAAAAATTAACTTAGTACCTTGGCAGTCTTCTTATTCCTTCCCAAACAAGAAAGAAGCTCTTTATTCCACCCGTTATACTTAACTGCTTAGAGCTCTCAAGGGCTGGCTCCTTTGGAGACTAGGAAATGGCCAGAGAAACATTCTATCCGTCCCTTCCTGAGCGAAGGAAATCATCACCAAACCTTTCAAGAAGTTTGCAGCTTCTTTAAGTCAGTAAGATGGACTTAAGAATCAGGTTCTCTGCCACTAAGAATAATGAGAGGTTGACTTTGCATACCAGAATCAGAGGCATAAGAACAGAAAAAGGTTTAACAGGATGCATAGCAAATGAACAGTTTTTATTTAATGCATTAAGAAAAGAAACAGATTTATTTTCCATAACACCTTTATGCAGTTTATCTTTTATTAGACAAAATCCAATCTTGTCAGATGTTGCTGTTAATTTGCGTACATCTGAAGAGCATGGAATATCCCACCTAATTTTTCCCTGTAAGAAAAGATTTTTCACCATCGACTTTGCTGGCAAGGGCAATAGTAAAGCAATAGAACATGAGAAAGCAGTATCAATTAAAATGGAGTTAGTCAAACAGACATTCTTTGTTTCGTAATGATTACAAGCTTCACCTTTTGTTATGCTCTCCAAAAGGCTGGATCACAGGCAGAGCAGACACTGACAACTCTTTATATAGGGAAAGAAAGGTAAACGGACAAAAGTTATTGGGAGGAACAGAAGCATGAACAGTCAGAGCAGGAAAAGTACAAAAGGGAGTGCTGTAAACATTAACAAAAAGATGTCATTGAGCACTGGAGAGGAGTCAATAATTGCATCTTCTGTGTAAAAAGCTAGAATGGTAACAACTCTACATCACAAAGTGTAGTAGAAGTAAAAATCACTAAAAATAGTGCACACCTTAGCAATGGCCGTCAGAATAAAATTATGTTACGGTAACACTTAACCCTCCCACACCCCCAAAGAAAAAGGTGCGTTCCAAGCAAGCTCCCCAGTAATTCACTCTTCCAATTCATACAGAAATAGAATCATTCTTGTCATGTATATAATTATTCTGCCACCAGATACAGAAAGGTGATACAGGAGTAAAGATGCTATGGAGACCTGGTTTGATTGCCTTCACCTGAAGAGTGACAAATACATTCTTTGGTCAGCTATCAGGAGGCTCTATGTCTCCCTGCATGCACCTTGCCACTGACAGAGAATACAGTAAAGTTTGTTTGCATCATCTTTAACATTGCAACAATCAGTGTAACATTAGACATGAGCTGAAGTTAGGCACCACAGTGTCTTGGAAACACATGACTTTGCAATTCTCTGTAAAACAGAGGTGCCTGTCCTGTCACTAAGCATCTAGCTATGACAATGGCTCAGCATCGCATCAGTTAACCAAAACATCACCGTAAAAGTTGACTTATCTGTGGGAAATGGCACTGCATACTTGCAGCTTTACTGAGGACTCAGAGATGTTAGATTATATAGATTTACTGTATGGATTCACTTCTTTCTTGATACACAACTGAAGATGTCCTACCATTTTGCTAAGCCTTCAGTACCTTGCCTCATCAATTTCCCCCTATTAAAATGAGGTACTGTGTATGTAGCTTAGATTGGGACTTTAAAGGTGCTTTGTTGGTTTTGTGGTTTTTCTTCAAAACAATGTTTTTACACATAAAACAGAAACACTCATAGTAAACAAAACAGATACACACCATATATACTTTTTTCTATTGATTGGGCCTCAATTTCAATATAAAAGCATTTTCTAACAGTTTTAGTTAAAAAAAGCACTCTAAGCATGAACGCTGTAGTTTTAATATATGTAAAAACAAATAGTTCACAGAAGCAGCAACTGTATTTTTCCACTTTAATGAGTAATTTAATTAAAATATGCAAACAATTAGACATTGGAAGAAGTTAGGATAAGAAATGTTAAGTTCATGTATACCAGCACAAGCTAACAGTTCATCTTTTTTCCTTTTTGGAATTTTAAAGTGATCTGGACAATATTTTGGAGAAAATCCTTTTGAAACTAAAGATTTTTCATGCTAATCAGAATTCTCAGTACTAATCCACTACTGATTCTGTGGTTAAGTACGTGTTGTCTTCTCTGAATAAGCGCATAAAACTGAAGTGCATGAGAATAGGACACTTGACACAGATGTTCATGCAGTGATATTAACAGCCCTTCCAGAGTATATGTATTTCACAAATCAGCCAGGATGAAGCAAACAAGTATACACTGCTCACAGAAGTCCACTAAAGGGAAAGAGTCAGATGCAGACTTGAAGTTATCATTTTTATTAAAAAATATTTCAGCTGTAGTGCAGTCTCAGAACAGAGGAAAACACCAGAGGCAAACCAAAATTAGGTCTTGAAACAAAGACAGAGGAGAAGGCAGAGAGGCAAAGCTATATAATATTACACGGGGAAGATGAAGGCCCTTTTATTGTGTTGCTAGTAGCATTCAAAAAAAAAGAAAAACTCACAATGGGACTGACTATATGGTAGGACTGGATGAAGCATAAGGCTCATATTTCATGAAGACAACAAAAGCAGTCGTATAACACAGGCCAAGCTCAGGTCTGGAAATTCATGGTTGCACAAGGGGAAGAGAAAAAACACCATGAAAACTGACATAAACGACGTACAATTGATAGAATGATTGCATCTCTTGGCTATTCTGTCTGAGCATAGTGAGATGTTGGTCACTGTCATGTCCGGCACCAAACACTTAATGATCACTAACTTTACCTGGACACAGACACCCGTGGGTTATTTAAGGCAAAGAGAAATTACTCTCCATGTATCTTACCAGCTCTCAGATATTATTGCCAAGATGCAATGATGCAGTGTAACGTTAAGTTTAGATTTGATTAGCAGAGTAGATCTGTGCAATATAATTTCCCTGAATTCTCCATACTTGAGGGTTTTTTCCCCGTGTAGCTTTAAATCTGAAGTGACAGACTGTATCATGAGAAAGACAGCTAAAGGAAGCCAACTCTTAGAAGTCACAAATTCAGAAAACATTGAAGAGATTGGCAAGTGCTTCACCAAACATTTACATTGAACATGAATTGTTGTTCTGATTATGTGTTAGTACCAATAAGCAAAGAATCATTTTTAATCAGTTACGCATAACCTACCAGCATTTATTTTTAATTTTTCAAAGCACAGAGTATGAGTGCAAACTATTTGTCTCTAAAGCAAGCTACCTTTATGAAACAACGCTACAGAAACACTCAATCATAGGAAAAAACAGCTCTCATACTTGCTCATTAACATCTGTAAAGCCTAGTGCAAGGCATCGAGTTTTAAACTTCTATAACCCTGACAAGGACACGATAGACCTGCTCTGTTTCTCCTTAGAATATACCTCCTTACTTTATTTTCCAGCTAAATGCTTGTGCAAAGGAGCTAGAAGGCAGCTTAAGACTCCTGTAAATGTCTGGAACCTACTTCTAGTGAAGTAAAAATAATAATATGCCCCTTGCTTTTAATAGTCACAGAATTGCAATATTCCCCATCCACCTTGAGTTTATTGCTAACAAATTGCTGTAGTGGAATTAAAGCTCAAGCATGAGCCAAAAGAGTGATGAGCACTGCTAGATGAGCTCTAACAACATAGAAATAGCCTTAGCAATCTGACTCAGGCTCTACTATTAACAACGGTTTGTAGTTCTGATAAAAAACATGATTAATCATATAAGTTGGACTAACTACTTTAACTGCGATAAACTAAAATTGAAACACTGTGCATACCTAGTTCTTCACAAAATTTTTCATAGTACCATGAAAATTAATCTGGACTGAACTATTCCAGTGATGTTTCCACTTACAGTGGAAGGTGTTACAAAGCACTGTAATTGTCCTTGTCAAAATGCTGTGGATTTGTAATGCAGATTTACTAAACTGAAGCAACTGACAACAATGCTAGCAGTGTTCTACGTTGAAATGCCCTGAAATAATTAAGAAGTGTTTCCTATTATTATACTTAACAGAGATTAGGAACAGCAAAGATCATACACATCTCCTAGAGCTGCCTTCTAGGATTTTCGCATCTTTATCATTATATTTTCAAATAGGCTCCACTGTAGAAGCCAGAAGATTTGGCAAAACGTGTGTTTTCCTCTAAACTCTACAAACATTTCCTTACTTACACATAACTCCATAGTGCATTGCTTTGGTTTTACAGCAAAGGATAGTACTCAATGCAAGCTATTATTAAGTCATACTGTCCAAAGTTTGGGAAATTTTAAGATGTACACAAAGAACAGCATTTATTCAGAGCTCTAACCTGTGATCCGGAGTTTCTTGTTCTTCTGTTAGCCTGTTAGCTGAGGTTAAGCAATCACTTTTCTTCCATCTCAGTTTCCCCATCTGTAAAAGGGAAAAATAATGACATTTAATACCTTTCACAATTGCTTTGACATCTATAAAGAGTCCTTCAAAGGAGTGTTGTTGCTATGAGCTACACATTAATTTCAATTCATCATTGGTCTGTATCATTGTACTAACAATAACTTTTATTTCTGTTCTCCTTTTAGTAACTGAGATGATACACACTGATATTAGTCAAGAAAAATTAAATTGTTTGTATTTTTAAGTAATGACTGTAATTTCTTTCTTTGTTTAGGGATAAAATATAACATGGGATTCCAGCAACCAAAAAAAGTAAGTTTCCACAAGTATATAAGGAAAATTGCATCCATATTCGAGTACAGAGTAAGGATAGAGATGGCTCAGATAACACCACTAGACTAGAGATGAAGCACTGAAATGGAATGATGCATCAAAGCTTTGTCATGAAGTAGAAATTTGCCTTTTAAAACATGAATTTTATAAGCTACACAACCTTAGTTTTATTAGTTTTTTTCCCTAGACTGGATATTGCTAACAGATACTGTAAACTTTGCATATTAATATTGTGTGAAATCACACGGAGCAAATGAGTGTCTTGAGAGACACTTCAAAAGAGGCTAAAGAAAAATCCTGGTGAAATTCCTCCATCTAGTGGCTGCTAGCACACTGACAGCAGCAGTGAGAGCCCACCTCAGCTACTCACAATTTCTAGCTAAGTGTGCTAAGGAACAACTACACAGGTGCCAGCTAGTGAAATCAGTGTCAGTGGCTGACCGCTCCATCTCTACAGCTGCAGCCTGACCTTCTGGATGAAGAGTTACATTGACAGAAGACATTCAAATCATGGCATTTGAGTTTCACAAAACGTGTAGGTTATCATCACCAGTGCTGTGAATATCTAGGAAGACTGAATTTGATAACCTTGAAATACACGCCACACCATGAGTAAATAAGATCAAGTTTCTGCCACTATGCAAAGGGTAACAGATAGAAATACCATGTCACCCCTTCTGTTTTACCTAGACAAAAACCTTAATACACATTTGACTACTGAAAGCAACCTCTGAAGATAAGGTAAGAGCAGAGTAGAACAATCACTCTTGACAGCTGAATAGGGCCTCGTGTAACAAATTGTCAGTTGGTTTCCCAGCCAGCACATCACACACCACCTCTACTTGAACAGCCAGCAAAACAGTTTAGAAGCCGAAGTTCTGCTACAAAAATTTGCACAGTACTCTATGAGTTTTGTTTAATACTGATGTGTACACTTTACAATTCCTCCAATATCTTATTTTTGAAGCCACTTAAACACTATTATGGAGCAAGTAGACTGAAAAAATCTGAAGTTTACAATTTATAAGACATCTAAATAAACATTAAGTGTTTTAGGTAAGCAATATACATTCCACAGCTATATCTGCATCCTCTTTTGAAATATTCCCTGGGGTTTCATGTGCCATTCAGCTCCCAGATGACTCCTCAAAACAGGGATGACAAGGAGTTACAGTGTCCAGGACCTAACTTCAGTCGCAGAGGCACAGACTTGTAGACAGGGATTTAGTTCAGCTGCTTTGAGGAGCAGGAAGTGATGGAACATATGCGGGCTGTGTGCCAAAAATAGTATTAACAGGGAGATCCGCCTGATGAAAGAGACCAGGTTCCTGAAAGCTCATACCATAGACCCACATTGCTTACTGCTTTCACTCCCCTACTCCCACTCACAGCTTCATTCTGACTCCTCCTTGCTGCTCATCAAGTCTTAATTGCTCTGGTCCCAAACTCATCTCACTCGTCTCCCTTTGGGTTCCCTATCCATGCTGTTTTCACCAAGTCCTCTGCCTCTCCACAAAGCCTCCATCTTCTCACTGCAGTCCTTTTTGCTTCCTTCTTCCCACTCTTGCTCCCTGCACATCCCCACTCTGCAAGCACCATTACCCTCCCTCCCTCCCTCCCATCAGCTCCGGAAGGCTTTACTCTGTGCACAACAGCCCTCGGTGCAAAGAGAGCCTACAGAAAGAGCGGGGGATGAGGGGGAACAAAGCAAATAAAACAGATGTGTGTTTTATTGGCTGTTTATTTATTTACTGTCTGTTTAAAACAGACAACAGGCAGTCTGGAATAATTAAATAAGTCCTCAAAATATACTGAAATTTCCACAAGAAGTATTTAAGACAGCATATCTAAGACAAAAATCCATCAAAACCTAGGTGCAGGCACCACACAAAATATAGTAAAACCCAAATCTGAACAGCACTTTACCAGCTCAGGTTCATCTCAACCTTTGGATTGAACATAAGCACAGGGCAAGACAAGAAAAGTCACTACCAGCGTGTGAGCACAGCACTGAGGACTCTCGGCAATGCACTCCGAGCTGTATGAATAGATCTACATTAAGTTGCACAAGCTGTTAATAGTGACAGTGTCTCATTTAGTAACATCTTTCATCTATTTTTCCATCAGGACTGCGTTTCCAGCAATAACCGGGATAGAAGATTAAGAAAAAATACTGCAGATGGAATAGCGATGGTAAAGCTGAGCGGTTCATTACACCCAGCTGAAAACGTGCCCACTAAGCTTCAGAGCACAGACAGACGGCAAAGCAGCGTAACATTTGGGAAAGACTACCAACAGCAAGGTGAGGAAATTAATTCTATCAGGCTCCATAAACGGAGGAGGAGATTCGTAATTAAAAAGAGCCCAATCCTGATTTCCATGAACAGCTCTACTCTCAACTTGCCCACACTTAAATCTGAGGACAGGAGTAACAGCAAGTGGAAAAGTCTCTATCAGATACAAAGCGAAAGAAAGCAAATAATGAGGGAAACTTGTTCTAAATACAAGAGTAATAATAGGAGAATAATCACTCCTTACCACGTTTCTAGAATATTTGTAGAAGATAAATACAGAGTTCTGTACTGCGAAGTACCAAAAGCCGGCTGCTCTAACTGGAAACGGGTGCTCATGGTTCTCAACGGGCTGGCTGCTTCCACAAAGGACATCCAGCACAACACAGTGCACTATGGAAACTACTTAAAAAGGCTGGATGGGTTTGATCGCAAAGGAATCTATCACAGGCTCAACACTTACACAAAGATGCTTTTCATTCGTGAACCTTTTGAAAAGCTGGTGTCTGCATTTCGGGACAAGTTTGAACATCCAAACAATTACTATCACCCGGTTTTTGGCAAAGCTATCATTTCCAGGTATCGTGTCAACGCCACCAAAGCAGCACTAAGGACAGGCTCTGGTGTCAAATTTAAAGAGTTCATTCAATATCTCCTGGATGTACACAGGCCAGTGGGTATGGATATCCACTGGGATCACGTCAATAGGCTTTGCAGCCCATGCTTAATAGACTATGACTTCGTTGGGAAATTTGAAAGTATGGAAGAGGATGCAAACTTCTTCTTGCACCTAATTGGTGCTCCACAAAATTTGACTTTCCCTAAGTTCAAAGATAGGCACTCTAATGAAGAAAGAACTACCACTAAAATTACGCAACAATACTTTGCACAGCTTTCTCCTTCTCAAAGACAACGGAGCTATGACTTTTACTATATGGATTATTTGATGTTCAACTACTCGAAACCTTTCGAAGATTTGTATTGATTTGAGAGCTGGGACACTTCCACGATCATATCAGCTGAATTGCATAACAAATCCAGGTGGCTTCTGTTTATATACATTCCTGTTAGTAAAGAATTGGTTGAAGAGCAGGAAAACAAACTCAGAACATAAATGGTTAGTGATGTTTACACCTTCACCTTAAATGCCTCCTTTTTCAAATCATTTTTCTATAATTTCTCCATGTGAAGTGTATGTATATACATGTGTAATACTATACGTCAGGGCTCCCAAATAAAGCACATAATTTTCCATGCTGGTGTGGCTTGTGTTTGCACTGGGAGGACAGTTTGAAATTGAATTCAATGCAGATGACAGCTCTACAGTGGAGCCAATATTTTAAGGTCTTCACTATTCAGAAAAGCAAGTCTTTGAAAGTTACAAGGTAGGAAGAAAAAAAAAATACACTAAGAAATACGTATCTTTCATCAAATTCTGCGAAGCATGAAGCCACACAATGAACAGGCATATTTGAAGTTGGTCATACAGCAATTTTCTCCTAACTTATGAATATGAGGGAACTATCACACTATTCAAAAACATTGGTGAAGACAACTAATACTCAGTCACCATGCGAGTGCAGTATTAAACCAGATGTTGCAATTCAGGGAGAGAGGATGTGTTCCCCCCCTTCAGTATTTCCCTTACCGCAGATTCATCTGCAAGCAGATAAAATGCAGGCAAACATTGCATCTTTATGCATGTTATTAAGATTCTTTTAATCCTTTGCATTAACATATATCTCTGGTTTAATCTTTTTAGTCACCAAGAGTATCACATCTTTCCTTTATAGTAACAAGCAGTAGTAAATGCAACTTCCTGTCCAACAGGATAATTGAATTGTTCGCTGCAAACAATTCACACTATTTCAGTAACAATTACATTTGATGTCACAAGCCGAAAATATTCCAGGTAGTGAAGTTCAGCTATTTGTTTTCTATACTTCACAGGAGACATTTTTATCTAGCAGAAGTCTCCTGTGAGAATCAAATACCAGACCTTCCACTGCTTTTGTAAGTCTTCACACCAACATATGGTATCCTTGTCTACATGTTCTTTAATCATTTGAAATAAATTATTTCAACAGTTAAGTTGGAAGGCCATATTAGAACAAGTCATAAACTCTACAGTAATGCCAAACTTGAATGCCTCGGTTACTTCTATAGTTTGCATTTTGCAACCAAGATCAGAATTCCACCGAAACCTGCACCGTACAAGTGTACAAACAGCTAAGAAACAGTTGTTTCCAGATAGTTTTGTAATTATAGGACCAAATCAATAACATTTTATTCATACAGATAGTTTCATGCATCACAAGTATTTACACCCCATGTCATTTTTGCTTTGTAAAACTTTAGTAGGCAAAAAAATGGTTCAAAAATTGTTTGCATTGAGAATTTGCTGACAAATGCTTCACATAACTGACATCAGAATTTCATTCCTACAAACCTGTTCTGCTCAGAGAAGAGCTGTGTGTGTTAGGAAGGTAACAACTTGCACTGTTCCACAAAGTCAGTTACCATTCCGTCTCTGCCTCCTGCTCCTCATCACTGCCTTGCTGCTGCAGCTAGCCTCCTGTCCTCCTTTCCACCCACTCAGATGCCCAATGTGCTCACGTGACCAGGGAACAGCCTTTTCAAAGTAATTTTTTGTTAACCCAAAATAGGCTGGAGGCTACTCACCTGGGCTGTTCTGTCAGACAAGTAGTGTTGATAACCTCCCTCAACAGATCACACTGAGGGATATTTGGGGGAAAATTAGGCACTTTAATCTCTTCTAGTACAGAGGAAAGCATCTATTTTGATAGTGGTGGAAGGGTTTTTTGTGCATAGTCAAGAACACCACTGGGAATTTGAGTTATGCCATCCTTATTTAATGATATTAGGCGCTCTAAGAAGTTGTGGTATTCAAGTGGTATAATTTATACACCTGTAGGTAAGGAAGGCACAAAGGCACCCAAACAAGGAAAGGGTATAATAAATATCTCAGCCCTCAGTTTATTTTTCAGGGTCTGATTTTATAAGCTACCAAAGCAGGATGGTCTACCAGGGCACAGCACGTTAGCACTGCTCCTGCAGGCTAGCACCAAACTCGCTCAAGCCAGCAAGTGAGCTTCCACTGAGGGAAAAGCCACAGTTGCCCTTACTCCAGCACTACTGCAGCAGAAGAGAACATGTAGGCTCATAGTTTAGCTCCATGATGTGGCCAAAGCAAAGCTAGAAAGAATTTATATTCAGCCCTCTGCTAGTTTTAGAGGCTTCTGAGGGAAATATTAAAGAACTTAAAACTACAGCTAGATTCATAGAGACCTGACTTTCTCCCCCTACTTCCTCCTCCCTCACCCCAGGTTTTCACCTTAGTCTACATATGCGCACAAATGGGTAGAGCCACAAGGTCATGTTTACACCTGAAAGACTTCGGTGGTAAATCCACACAAAGTGCTCACTGTATGAGTGGAGAAAAAAAAAATACCCACAAAATTGCCTTTCTTATATCAAGATCTGGTGCTTTTTCTACCCCCAAGTGCTTTTTCACTCCCCCAAGTCTATTTTACTTAAAAACCTGTACTACTGCAACAGAAGCTAATAGCACTGAGGGGAATAAAGTTTTTAATGACAAATGAAGATGTAGGTTTTGGCAAGATTTTATTTTAAACAATCATTTGTTAGCCCAGATAAAGAGAGACTTAAATGATTTGTGGGCTTACGGCAAGCTGTATGTAGGGGGAGGTGAATAACTTACAGAGAAAGTCCACTTTTTCAAAGTTCAGATGCTCTCATTTTTGACAGACACACAGAATAAGAAAGGTCCAAATGCACAGGCTGCTTGTACTGCACAGTACATTAATGCTTCATTTCTTTGTAGTCTATCTCCCATTTGGGCAATGCTATTACTGACAATAGAACCATGTGCACACATCACATAGATCCATGCATAATCATCTATTTACATACATGCATACAAAGTACATGGAAAATCTGTGCAAATAAATTATACTAAAGGTATCTAATAAAAGAAAAACTTTGGTGCAAGAATACACATATTAGTAGAAATATCTCCTCCATACATAAACTATAAAATGAACACAGGGAATGACAAACTTTCATTGCCTATTAAACAGTTGATCTTTGTTTCTTTGAGCAATAATACAACTCAGGCCAGCTCAAGTAGTGCAACATTATCTGGAATTCTGGATAAAAAGTTTAATTATTGCTATTATAGGCACTGGTTACTTGAAATCACTGCATTGACAGACATTTTCTTCCTCCCAGCAAGAAATCACACAGGTAGCTGGGCACAGTCCAACCAAACACTTGGAAAAGAAACATAATCATGCAAATCGCAGCCTAATCTATTCGCTTTAATTCCAGTGATATCAGAACAGCAGCATCTGCATGAAGCAGTAGGGTTTTTTTTTTTCTTCAGAGCACAACATGAGAGACAAGTCACAGCACAGCCTGTTTGAGCTGATATTGCTTCAAGGGATTATTTTCAGGTTGGCATTATTTGTGGTGACTTCAAAGCCTCAGCAGGCACTTGAACACACTTGAACAATGACTTGGGAAGTGTCCCGGGCTTCATATGGCAAGATGCATGTAATTACTTTTCATCCCAAGAAGGCAGCTACTGGTTAAGAAGGGTGAGCAGTTTTCTTAGCTTTCAGCAATGGCGCCTACTAGACAAGCCTATAAACAAGCTCTAATGGCTTCCAGCACGATATGCTGGAGTCCTGTATGAGACAGATTTTACAACAGTTATACTCGTGACAATTGATACCTGCCACTGGTAAGTCGCTTTTGCCCAAATTTCTCAGACCTATCCATTCAAATAAAGGTGACGAAAATGAAACTACCATGTGTCTAGCTGCATGTTTAAAGTTTTAAGAATGGCAGGCACTCACAAGTTCCACTTTTCAATTAAATCCTCAAGTATGTGGAAGTGTTATATGCTGGGGTGGTAAAGACAAAACAGCATAGAACATACTGACACCAAACAGGAAGACAGACATGATTAAGCCTTGCTTATTGCAACCACACTATTTGGATAATGTATTATGAAGCAACTAATACAGTTAATTGTGACTCATGCCAGAGAATAAAAGTTTGCTTTATGACTAGTCTAATAGAAACATTCAGCCTTTAAAATTGTGTTTTCTGATCTGGTTTAATGAAGGACTCTAAATAATTAGTTTAAAAATAACACTTTTGGAAGTCCCATGCCTACACCTAACTCAACAGACAATTAACTTACATGTAGAGAGAAGCATAGATATGCAACACCTTCCATGTGGGCAAGTCTTTAAATGTCATTTTTCAGGCAGGTTGTACCACGGTGAGTTTTAGCCAGCTGCATAAGTAAGTTCTTTCATGTTCTACAATCAGCACCATTTTTGCCACCAGCTTTTTTTTTTTAAACAAGCTGAAGACAATTGAACAGAACTGCAGCAGAAATCAATTTTTCCATTACATACCTACCTCGTGTGAGACTTGCATTCTTCTATTACAATATTGCTGGCCTTATGTTTCCCATTCTGCTTTATAAGACTATCTGTGATGTTTTCTAGCAGTGTCATCATTTTTTCTTGGAGCTTAAAATTATGCTGTCAAGTTAAGAAAAATGAAAGAGGCTTTCACAATCCAACTTTTCCAGTTATTTTCCCTATCTAGGATTCCTGTCCAGATTTATTTTCACTTAATACAGGAAATTTCCTCTCAACATATCCAAATATAACTAATGTCACCAGCTGCAAAAGGTGTTAAGATTATGTTCAAGCAGAGGGAGCAGCAGCATGGGAAGCAACGGCCTAAGGCGACTGCATTATAAGAGCTTGTCCCAACCCATTAAACACTAGTGGAGGTGGCTCCTTTGCTAACAAATGGAAGCTCCAGGCTACAGTTCACCTTCAGATACAGAGATATAGACTAATGTACATTTGGATCACAACAAGTTATTTTATCATTGTTTTAAGTGTACATTCAGTCAGCATAACCATTTCTGGGTACCACGATGTAGCCATAGAAGTCACACGAAGGTGACGCCAGCCTGGGTACAGATGCACACACTGAGGACCATAGGACATGGTTTTAGCTGTCTGTTTCTATAAAAGGTCAAACAGCTGAACTGTTTCTACAGTCTTCATTCACAACAACACTTGTACACCCAGTAGTAGTCACTGAGTATACTAATGCTTAGGGCAGGTAACTGGGAGAGTTGGCCTACTATTTATCAGGTCTAACTCAAGTTATCTGACTGATATTGGATCTTTTTTCCTACAATTGCTCTGCACATATCTCCCCATATCTGCTGCTGAGAAATATCCAACTATTCCTCACACCAATGTGATCGTTAGGGTTTTTCCATGGAATTTCATTCATTGAAATCAAAGCCCTATTTTTAATTAATCTATAGCAAGAGCAAGGGTCTTAGCCGGATTTTTGTTTTGTTTTGTTTTTTTCCAGTAATATCTCCATTTATATCAGAAAACTTAATAACAGAAGTCAGTCACCACAGCACAGGAAATCTGAACAACAGAAAATAGAGCAAGAGGCTACAATATTTATACAGCCTAACATGAGAATCCTCCACTGAAATCCATACAGACATGAATCTTGCCCAAGTGACACTGCATATACTCATCAAGGTGATGCTGCCTTTATAAATCATGCATACAGTGACCATTTCAAGCAGTGCAGAAAGTGCAGCAGACATGAGACAGGTTATCAATCTGACAATTTATCCATGTTTATCTCTGCACAAAAGGATTTTATTTTTATCATATAAAATTAGTCTGAGAACTTCATTAGATCACTCCACCAAAATCAAACATCAGGTGCATATTACAGTCTGTGGAGCACAGAAAGCAGGTCATTAACAAAAGCATTTACCTCGGAGCTCTTTCATAGAGAGATTCAAAAATAGCCATTTGGAATGAAAAGCAGAGCCTAGCCATATTTGACCAAAAGTCACTGCTCAAAAGCATTAGAGAATGAACTGTAATGAATGAATTGTAAAATCAATTTTAGTAAAATCCATGAGAAAGGGATGGTATATACAACCTGAAACTCTGGAGATTTGATTACAGGAAGGACAAATAAACAAAATACAAGGCCAGCGAAATTCTATTAAACTCTGTTAAAAAAAGAAACACTCCATGTTTTTATTTCAGCACTACTAGTTCCAAAATAGCATCATGACACTGACCTACACATTTTGCCCAATGCTAACTGGACCACCGTTACCCAATTGCTCTGGAGTAACCGAGTTGAACAGAAAAACAACTTGCTAAAGCTGTATCTGGGTAAGGCAATTGTGAAGATGATGAGAAAAAAATAATTTGATCCATGCCAAAGTGACAGCAAGTTGACTTAACTTGTTAGAGTCAGGCTAAACAGGCTGCACATAGCTCTGACTGCACAGGAGAGGCCAGCAAGAGTCAATAACAAAACATTGTCATTTTGGACTAGCAAGACACTGAAGACAAAGTTCAGCTCACACTGAAGGTGGTACATACTCAAGTGTTGCATCTCTGATGAAACTGATTTCTAAATAAATGGGTTTTCATTGGTACCTGGACACTCCAATTAACTTAAAGGGCTTTGTAGTGACAGTTTAATTCAGTGACAAATGAGTTCAGTTACACTGGTGCAGTTTAGTTGAACCCTTGCCCCCTCCCATGGAAGATGCATTTTTAGTTATTTTCCAGAAAACTGCATTGCCCAGAAAGGTCCCAAATAGCATATGCCATTTATCCATTTTCTACCCTTTTCCACAAGAAGCTATTTCTCCCTCACTGCTCACATAAACTATGAGAAACTGATATCCAAAGTTACCATAAGGACTTGTTTTGAACACCTTCTCCCATTCCCAAGAAACCACAGCTTCAGCCTCAGAAATAAGTTTCCTTGCAAATCCATCTGGTTTGGTGAAACAAGCTGGAGTAACACCTTCCAAAACCCTAGGCTTCCCAATCCAACTGACTTTCATAGAATGGTTTGGGTTGGAAGGGACTTTTAAAAATTGTGTAATCCCTACCCCCTGCCATAGGCAGGGACACCTCCCACCAGACCATGTTACTCCAAGCCCCATCCAGCCTAGCCTTGAACAGCCTAGCCAGGGATGGGGAACCCACAGCTGCTCCGAGCAACTTGTTCCAGTGCCTCACCACCCTCACAGTGAAGAATTTCTTCTGTATATCTAATCCAGATCGACTCTCTTTCAACTTACAGTGTTACCCACCCTGTCCTATCACTACACACCCTTGTAAAAGGTCCTTCTCTGGCTTTCTTGTGGGCCCTCCTCCAGGTACTGGAAGGCCACTATAAGATCTCTCCGGAGCCTTCTCTTCTCCCGACTGAACAACCCCAAGTCTCTCAGCCTGTCTTCATAGGAGAGGTGCTCCAGCCATCTGAGAGTCTTCATGGTTTAACATGTCATAAATATATGACCTGAAACAGGCCTGCCAGCTTTGAAAGTCTGTCATAACATGGACAAACATTCTTTGAGTGCAATTAACATCTGTGAAGATACTCAGCCTCACAAACCCAAGTTTGTGGAAGAAATGCTAATGCAAATTCGAGTATATACATCCGCACTTCAATTCTGCCTTCATTGACTGTTTGATTGGTAATTAAGGCATATTTGGTTCCAGAGATATAGGAGAAAAAACTCAATTCCCAAAGGAAGACATCAAATCTAAGCCCAAGGTTATTAATCACATTGCCACTAATTGTATATAAAGTATCTTTACCCCCTCCAAATTTTTTTCTTTAAATATTATGGGATTTTAAATATGTCACAATATTCTGGATATCTTGATTAGATCTCCTTTAATATACTGCCTCAATAATTTGTAATTTATTTAACACCACTATAAATCTCACAGAAATGAAGAACTCTTACTAATCATTAAGTAGAATTTTTAGCCTGACTAAACTAGCAACACAATTTGATAAGGAGGATTTTTTTTTTTTTTTAACTGCCTTTCTTTTTTACTGCCTTCTTGTAATTGAAGTTTCAACGAGGGTCCCATTAGGCTGATACTGCTCCCCCTGTGAATCAGATAGACCCTCAAGTCTTCACATTTTCAGAGTTAAGTCTCACTGGTAACTAACATAGGGGAAGATTTTGACTAAATCAAATGAGAACTCAAAGATTAAAAACCTAAGGAATTTTGCTCCTCATTGACACTTAATAAATTTTCTACATCATTTCCCCCCAATCCATTAAGATCACATGCCCTCACAAAACACCACTTTACAAGATTACTTTGCAGGGAAAAGTAGAAACTTGCACCTGTAGCCCCTGCATTCAAGTCAGGTAGCCAAAAATGCATCCAGGCCCACTACAGATGCCCTCATTCAGTGGTCCCTTAAGAGGGTGCAGAACCCGTCCCAAGCAGAAAGCCAGTTACAGGGCAAAAGGAGGGGAAGGGCTATGCAGAGCCCCTGGACAAAGGAAGAAATTGCTTCGGAGAAGCATCACAGGATCCACCCAAAGGGAGAACACACTACCACACCTTTGGGCAGCTCCACCAGGACTGGTCCTGCAGCAGCACCACTTTGTGTGTTCCTCTCAGCTACAGAAGTTATTTTTTCCTGGTAAGATAGATGGATACCTGGACGCAGGCAATGACAAAAAGTGATGCTGCTACCTTGAAAATATGTAATAGTTTGGTACATAGCTTTTTAAAATATATAAAGAAGCTTTTATCAAATACCTTGAAACAAGCACTAACTTTGATCAAAGAAAGCTCTTCAGCAAGCACTAGCTTAAGAAGGACACTGCACCTTTTACCCTATTGTTGTGGTTTAGCCCGGCTGGCAGCTAAACACCACACAGCCGTTCGCTCACCCTCCCCCCTCCCTCTCTGGGATGGGGGAGAGAAACGGGAAAGTGAAGCCTGTGAGTTGAGATAAAGACAGTTTATTAAGACAGGGAAAATAATAACAACAATAATAATAATAATGATAATGATAATAGTATTAATAATAATAATGTGTACGAAACAAGTGATGCACAATGCAATTGCTCACCACCCGTTGACCGATGCCCAGCCTATCCCCGAGCAGCCGCCCCCCCCCACCCCAACTAGCCACCCCTATATATTGTTCAGCATGACGCCATATGGTATGGAATACCCCTTTGGCCAGTTTGGGTCAGCTGTCCTGGGTCTATCCCCTCCCAGCTCCTGCTGCACCCCTAGCCTGCTCGCTGGCAGGACAGAGCGAGAAGCTGAAAAGTCCTTGGCTTGGTGTAAGCACTGCTCTGCAACAATTAAAACATCAGCGTGTTATCAGCACTCTTCTCATCCTAATCCAAAACATAGCACCCTACCAGCTACTAGGAGGAAAATTAACTCTGTCCTAACTGAAACCAGGACACCTATTCAATACCAGAACAGCATGAAATCTTTCAGTATTTACCATAAAACAGGAACATCAGTGTGTACAGCATTTGGTCAGCTATGGAGTTTACCATCACCGGTTTTGTTGATTTTCTCCAAAGGACTGAATAACTAATACTGTTGTAAGAGACAGACCAGACAAAGGGAAAGAAAATCAAAGCACCAAATGGAGAAGAGGTAGAAATCCACCCATACCAGCTCTGCACGCAAAGTTAACTTCCTGCTTAGAGAAAGGTTCCCCCTTTTATTCCCTTCTGAAGAATTCAGTATAGCTTACTGCCAAAGGCAAGATTTCATACTCAGTAGAAGAACAATTCTGATGCTCTATAGGCAGTCTTATGTATCTTGTCCCAATATATTTCTATTGCATCCCAATGCCTGCCTGTAACATCAAAGGATAAGGATGTTTAATTATGTAGGTGATCCGGTGACAGAAGGGTATAAACTAGCCATATAAAACATCTTGCTGCAGTTTTAGTATCTGCAGACCTCCATATTCCTATTTTGGAAGGATAAAATACCTTGGTGGGGAAAAAAATTATGATTTTAAGATCTACTTAAATTCCTTGACCAAAATTATTTAAGTTATGCCACCTCATAAAGCTATTATCCAGTAAACAAACAAAAAACATTTTTTTTAAATAGCCTGTTTTTTGGAAAGAAGCAAGTGACAAAGGATGCTGCCTTCATTTGAAAGTATAATACTAAGCACAAGAAGTTACTCCCCATTACAGACTACAGAACTGCTTCAAAGATTAAAGTTACACAGACAAGATCATCTGAAGTACAATTGAAAGTGTAATAAAAATTAAGCAGTTAGATTAGTTCTCACAACATAAAAAACACAACAAAGTTTGTCTGAGATCAACAGCCACAAACCCACCTAGGGGCATCAAGGCAAGAACCATCCCAGCAAGAAACTCTCTGTTTCTCTGTGGACTGAATTCAATTCTAAGCAAGTATCACCATCCATTCCTCCCGCCACCATTTACAATGGTTCTTTACACCACATTGCATTTCAAGCATAAATGTCAATGAAAGCACGCACTGGTTTTGGCCAGGTTAGAACTAATTTTCTTCATAGTAACCTGTAGGGTGCTGTGCTTTGGACTGTGGCCCAAAGTAGTGATGATAACATGGGATGTTTTAGCCACTGCTGAACAGTGCTTGCACAGCCTCAAGGCTGACTGTTTCTCACGCTGCCCTGCCAGTAAGTAGGCTGGGGTACACAAGACGTTAAGAGAAGACAACCAGAACAGTTGACCCAAACTGACCACAGAGATACTCCATTCCATATGGCATGCTCAGCAATAAGAGCTGGGGAAAAGAGGAGGAAAACAGGGCAGGAGGGGCATATGTTGAGTGTCGTGGTGTTTGTCTTTCCAAGTAACCATTACACATGATGAAGCCCTTCTTTTCAGGAAATAGCTAAACATCTGCCTGATGAGATGTAGCAAGTGAATTCCGTGTTTTGTTTGCACAAGCAGCTTTGCTTTATTTATTAAACTGTCTTTATCTCAATCCACAAGCTTTCTCAGGTTTACCCTTTCTGATTCTTTTCCCCATTGCAGTGATGGGGAGCGAATGAGTGGCTGTGTGGTGCTTAGCTGCTTACTGGGCTTAACCCACAACAAAACGTCAGAAATTCTACAAATGGCTACAGATGGCACAAGGCCACTTGAACAATGCACTTATTTACACAAGTCACTCCGATATGCAAGGACTTAATACAATAAGAAAATGGTCATTCAATTCAAGTACCCGAGCTACTGCTCACTTCCATTTCAACGTGTCACTTGAAGTGCCATTTATTCTTGGGAAGTCAGAGCTTCTCAAAACTTGAAAAAAAAATCAACATTCATATGAGACAAAATACCAGCAGTTTACTGCAACAACAACATGCTACGCTAGTAGGAAGCAATCTAGTAGTCAGCTCTATTTTGACCACTGATCTTTTCAAGTGCAACATATGCCCAATTTTCAGTAGTGAAAAAGAAAAATAACCCACACCTTCCTATTTTTCATTAGCAGGTACCTACTCAGTCCTCCAGGACACATCTCTCAAAATGCATTACCATCCTCCTACTGCAACCTTTCACTCAGCTGCCATTCAACCTTACGAAACAAAAGACCTTTCTGAAATAAAAACAGGAAAACACACCTGACAAATTAAGATTTTTCTTATCCGTATAGAGTTCACCACATTGTAATATGCTACCACCTTAGCGTGCTGTCCTGTTGTTTCCATTTAATTCTTGTCATACTCTATAGTGGCACTTCTTTTACCTAGTTGTGATACTAACAGTATTTTCCCCTCAGACAGATTAAGTTTAAATATCTGTCTCGGAGGAGGTAGCCTTTCATTTGAAAACTAGAAACATTAGTCTGCATCTCAAGCAATAGAGGTAGCAAGTTTAAAAAAATCTTATCCTCCTTAAGCTTTCTCCATGTTTTTGAAAGATCTGGCAGCTGCCCAAGAGGGAAAAAGTGTCCCAATAATAGAGGCTGTGCTGCTGGTATATGTCATTTCTAAAACTGTTGATCATTAGCAAAACACCATAGATCAGGATCTTTTTAACCAGCAGCATTAGAATAACTTGAGAGGGTGACTAAAGCCAGCGAACAGTTTTCCCTATAATTACTGAAAAATGAAACTAATTTCTTTTCACCCTGGATATCTTTTACCTCTTGCCAGAAGCGTTAATATAGAATATGGATGTTAATAATGAGGACAGTAGGAACTGGAAGTGTTTTAAGATAAAGGCTGACTTTTTAATGGTGTTCATGTGTAGTGTAGCATGCCATATAATTAATACAACTCTTTTACCAATTCAGAATGTGTACTTCTCTATACAGAACTGCAGTTCTGAAGATATTTATTGCAACACTTAGCCCTTTTGCATTCTCTTATCTCAGATGATTAAATACTTTGGATGAAGTTATAATAATGCAGCTTTCATTTGTTTTCTAATGCTTTCTACTTTCCGAATATAATATAGCTAGACTCCCCCTGTACACATGCTTTCAGACCTGTACAAAGACTGGCAGTCTCACTAAATCTTTACTGTCTTAGTATTCAGCTGATCTGAATCACAGCAAGTCTTCTTCCCTCCCAAGTTTCCTTGTCGAAAAAAAACCTGAGACGCAATATTGCCAATTCCCTTATTTCTCCTCAATTGCTTTTAAGTTAGATTTAAGCAAAACCTACAGTTTCATAGCATTGTTGTTCAGGGGAGGAAAAAAGAAAACACTCTTCAGTTATATTCCACAGGCAAACTAAGATTAATAACCAGCCAGTCTTCTCTTTGACCCTCTGTTATTAACTCTGCTCCAGCTCCCAGAATGTTCAGGGAAGTCCACATACTAACTGAATTGAGGATTTAATCTGTTTCTTTTCATCTAAGAATACATGGTTGCACAGCTTTAGAAGAGACACTTATGATTATTTTATCTTTCAGAATACTTTTTCCTAACGATGGCAATCTCACCACTATCTGCTACCTTGGTCTCTTACGTTCACCTAAGAACTTAAGTCCCAAAATATCTTACAATAACAATGATTTCATGCACTTGAAATATTGCCCTAGCAGAAACAGCAAGAACTTGAATTCATTACAATGGAGGACAGGAAAGATATAAAAAAACATCTTTGGGGAATATTTTCACGTTATCAAGCACAAGCACGAAATCCCTACACATCTAGTGCACTGCAAAGCCAACAGTTTCTAGGAGTATGCTACAAGATTCAGCTTGAACTACTCAATCACTTTAGAAAAAAGAATCTGCAAGTGTCCAAATGTATCTTCTGCAAGTGATAACATTTCCATTAACAGTACGGATTGATTGGAAAAATGCCTTCTCTAATTACTCACTAGAGAAGCAAAAGGAGTCCAAACCAGAATTCGCAATCAGCTTAAATAATAATCGGACTAATGACTAGGTTAGCTACACAGGAACAGAAGCTTGAAGGAACAAAATGAGTGGCCGCAGGATTATCACAGGAGAGTAACTGCTTATCAGCTAGGAGCTGTTGGAAAAAAAACATCTCGTCTGAGAGTTTGCAGAAACTTGTAGAAAGAGCTGCAGACATCAGGCATCACTTGAAAGAGAGTTAAGTGCATTTGGAACAAAATTACTTTTCATATACCAGCAGCCAAAGGATGCAACATCTCCTAAGAGGCCAGATAAGTTTACAAAGACCACTCCCAATAAAAGAGGGGGCTGCAAACACATTGACTCACTTTCTTAACACACTGCAGCAGGATGAAAGACAAGGAAGGACTGCAGAGAGAAGAACTACCTTGTGAAGATGTCACCTTTAAGATTTATAAGAACATTAAGTTGTGAAGGATACAAATAAAGAAAAAAGAATGAGTTTCTGCTTTCAAATAAATAAGCAAGTGGAGGCTTACATGGGGTAAAACCAATTGGCTTCTGCTTTGTAAGGATTTATGGCTATGAACACACATACAGAGCCATATGCACAACTCTGACAATGCCTGTGGCATGGAGAAACACTCGCAACCTCTGCTCCAAAACACATTTGCTCTTTGTCTATTGCTTCCTGTAAGAGATATAGAACGTTTATTTGCCATTTCTGGCACTGGGGTTTATAGATAGATAGTTGTTAAGCTTCCCAGTAAACAAGAATAGGCACAGCTACAAATCAATGATTTTTTAATCTTCAAAAAGTTCTTGATGTATTAGGGACTGAATTTTCAACACTTGAGGAACACTCAAAAGGAACTCAAGACTGCAGAAGCACATAAGCATGAATTCCTGATCTCTCCATACACACACAACTAAAGAGGAAGCCAGGGAGCAGTGCTCAGCTGCAGCCTTCTGCATCCAGTCACTCTCAAAGTGACATGGGCTGAAAAACCCTGGGAATGAAGAGGCAGCAGACAGCTTACATGGCATACAAGTGAAACACTTGTTTTTAATCCTTCTCTGGCTTCCCTGTATGCTAGGTAGCTTGCTAACCCCCCAGCAACGTCTCAATAACGCAAGCTTGAGTACTTTAATATTCTATATTACTCGCTTTTTACCAGTTTACACATTAAATGTAAGAGGCCAGGCCTTCACGAGTAAAAGTCAAACTTCATTTAGTTATTTTTCTCACAGCAATATTCTACTTAGAATGTTGTCCAAAGATACCCAAGTTGGAAGCAGAAAACATCCACCTCTTCCATCTTGCAGTGCCTCACATATTTCACAGTTTGGGCAAGCCCACAACATCAAGCCACAGCATCACCACGTGGTACTCTGCAGCAATGAAACCAGTCCTAGTGCAAGCCAATAAGAACAGGGAGAACCTTCTTTTTGTATGGCATAATATAAAGGAGAACTTGTCGTTTCAGGACAGAGAAGAGACCCTCCTAAAACCCTCTGATCATCATGATTTGAACAATAGCCCTCTCCCAGGTCTAGGACAGAGAAAAACTGGGCAGAGGGTGGTGGATGAGGGAACAGAGCACAAAATTGCTCTCCAGAGAGCTGTCACATTCAGATGACTGCCAGGAATTCCTAACAGGCATGGCAGAGTCCAGGCAACCATTTTGCAGAGGTACTTTAATAAGCACTCTAAATAACCCTAATTTCCAAATACCTATAAGCATTGTGCATTTTCTGAATGTACGTATACAACTAGTTCATAATTGAGCAAAGCCCAGCCAGCCCCAGACTGTCAGCAGTGGGTCAGTTTCTTGGGTAGATTGGGCTTAAGGGCAGGTACCGCAGCACAGCTGGAGCTCTGTGAGGGGCTGTGGGAGACATTTATTTCTCCTGACACTGTAACTTACTGTGTCAGTCTCAATGTTATCTGGGTCACCGCTACAGGTTTGTGGCATCAACAGCAGTAGCAGCTCTGCTGGCAGGCTTCCCTTCGGTACCTCCAACAACGTAAAAAGCAGCATTCAGCCCTGACCACTGGAAAACTTAGATTACAAAGTCTAATCAAGGCAAAACTTCAGCCCAGGTCCCAGAGGGAAAAGAATTATCACTGAGCAGTGGTGTAATTAAACCGTTTTAGCTGTCAGACATCCGGTGGAGTAGATTGTGCTGCAGCTGCTATTCCATCTCTGACAATAAACTTAGTACATTTAGTTGTTCCTTCCCCTCTCCCTTAATTTTCCTTACAAGCCAGATGTGAAGAAGCAGAACAAACACACATTCTAACCTTCCCCCTCCTGCATCCCCACACAGGTTGCGTGGGTGCTGCTGCCTCTAAATCCGCAGCAGAGCCACGAGGCCCAGAGCGCCGGAGGGATGTGGTGCTCCTGTGCCGTTTCCATGGCACTGCCAAGGCCTCGGGGCTGAAGCCCTGCTGTCTGCCTTCTCCCGCCCAGCTTGCAGAGACAGAATAAACGCGCTTTCTCAAGGCTACATGGTTATTGTCTTTTTCCTCCAGAGCCATCTCAACACATCGTTCCCATTGTGTTTGCTTTTCCTTGCCATTTCTACTGTCATTAATTAGGCTAGCACTTTATGGAACCACTAACATTTAGGGCTTACCCAATAAAGGAGGCACACAGAAGAAGGTGGTCCCCGTCTCTGAAGAAGCCATGCTAGTACACTGCACATACCACCACGATAATAGAAAAAGCTTAAGTCTCTCAGTTTTCTTATATATTTTTCTTCTCCCATTGGAGAGCATAGGAATTAGGTGCACATGATACAAAAAAACATAAACCTGAAAACTGGGGTTCAGATTTTTGGATTTTGATTGCTTTTCATTTTAAAAATGTATGGGTATGTTTCAGTAAAAAGAACAAAAAAAAATTAAGAAGCACTGTATGACTTAGAGAAAAGACCAAGAGTTGTTAATCAGTTGATTAGCAGTGAGCCAGTGAAAACACACAGCCATTAAAAATTTACCTGATGACTTTCACCCTCCCTGCTTCCCCCAAGGAGAAAGAAATTCTAACAAGCAAAAAACACTTTCAAGTACAAAATGCCCTACACTTTGGAAAGGAAATAAACATGTATTTGCAAAAATGACCCTCTGCCCTGCTCTCTGGGATGACATTAAAATGGGAATGAAGTCTCAGTGTCCAAGTCTGGGTGTGATTAATACAAGATTCAGAGCCAGAGAGAAGGAATTTAGTTGCAAGGAAAATTGGCTGCTCTTTCATCTGAACCTTTCCTCTTTTCAAGAAGATTTTACCTTAGAAGGAAGGGGGAAAAAAAGAAAACTTTGTCATTCCTTTTTCTTCCTTATGACAAGCTGTCACTTCTAGATACAGGAACCGTATCACCATGTTGCTGGAGAGAATATGTGGGGCATGATTTCTCCTTTCCTTTGATATGAAAAGAGATTCAAGTAATAAAGAAAGAACTAAGAAGAGTAAAGGAAAAGCAGCTATTTTCAAATAAGCAGAGCCAATGTTATTTTAGTATGACATTCCATGAAGCAACAGTGGCATCCAGTGGTATAATAAGCAAGTTTCATATCCAACTTTCACTAACTTGAGTTCTATCAGAAAAATTCTTGCAATAGATTCTTAAGAAACCCTTCCCTTACTCCTCCTCTCCCCTCAAAATTTCCAATCTGATTTTTAGGTTAGATCTAGAGAGTTCTTAAAATAATCAGGCTTCAACTTCACTAAACCTTGTGTTGGTCATTCAGGTCTTCAAGACAGTTAAACTAGAGTAACTGCTCCTTTTTAATAGGACTATTCCTCTATCTACATACCCCCACAGTAATCTTCTGAAAGCTACTGACTGATGTAACTAGGTTCCCTGAGGGAAAACACAGCCTTGTTCTCTCCCCCCCAAGATAAAACAAACATAAACCAAGCATCTCACGAAGAGACTGAAGCTTGGCCTACATCCACTCTTCATATGACAGTACAGTAACAGAGTTTAACTGCTTTTAATTGATGTGGTTTCACAACTATGAGTGTGCCTACACAACCTACTTCAAACACACAGAAAAGTGTAATTATTGCCATTCTCACGAGGAAGAGGTAGACTGGGGAGGAACAGCTCAACACTGAACTAAACTAAATGGCACAGAATGTACCAGCAACCTCTTTCCCTGAGTCCTCCTTCCACTCAAACTCATTTAGAATATCAATAAGAACTGTGACTAATGCACTGCAGTTCTGCTAGCACAGCAGAACAGTTTACTCTTCAGAGTAAACAATGCATTTTACTCATCATGGTACTACAATGTCACAGTTCACGTGTATCCCCCAGCTTGTGACTCTAGCAATCAGATTACCTGACGGAGCACATTACTCGCTCATGGTGATGTTACATGCCCAGTGTGGCTGACCAAGAAGAGGTCAACCACCCCAGCTGGGTCTCTCCCATCTCATTGTTGGGACTGTCCCAGCTGGAACTGGAAGGCTGAAATGCCAGATTTGTCTTTAGATAATCACTATATGGTTTCCCTGCTAGAGTTGGCCAGTTCCCAAGAAGCATTGTGAGCGAACAGGCAAAAACTTGCAGATGGGAGTTTGTCCCCAGATCATGAAAAAGTCATTGTCAGTTGTGATACACAACTCTTAGAATATATTGTCCTAGCAAATAAGATGCTAACATTAAAATAGAAGAAAAATACAGGAAAAAACAGTACTATCCAAAGGCAATAGGACTTGTGCTTAAGTGGAAAATCCCATATGATTGGGATATGAGTAGGTGAGGTTATGCACTGGAGATGATCTCATCAGTCTCCAGCAGTGGTATACATACTCCTCCACACATCACACAACCCACTTTTAAGCCCCCCTCCCTCTCTCCCTCGAAAGACTGTTTATCATTCACAGATCTTTCCTTCCTGATACTATCTTTCCACCAGATGTCACACTTCTCCTTTATTTCTTGCCTACTCCTGTACCTGGTAACTTCAAACCCTATCACATAACCTTACACACAGATATATTTGTGCCCTTACTGACCACTTCTACAGAGGATAAATATCTGTCCCTCTAGTTGACTGGCAGTAAAAACACAGCAGTTAAGCAACAGAACGTCTGCTGCTTTTTGCAACTGTTTGCAGGTCTTATTTAAATAGTAGTGCTTACATCGTCATAACCAGAAAAATCTGAATAACTCTTAGAGCCCAAAAATACACATTGTTACACATCAGCAGGTTATTTAAGGGGACAAGAATTCCTTTCCAGATGTCATGTTTTTAAACAGGGTCTTTCTTTGTGGTTTTATTTTTCAAGTATGTCATTACTTGCTCTAAAGGGGAGAAAAATTCATTCACATTGGCCAAATGCACACAAAAGGAACATTATTTTCGAGCCAAAACACCTAAATCCCACATTAAATAAATGCTTTCTGGTATGATTTAACCTATCAAAAATGAATTATTTGAACTCAAGGGTATTTTAAACATGAGAGTAAAGTTTGGTCCTATACTGTTATTTTCTGGTATGACCTCTGGCTTGTTTTACTTTGAGAACAATTTTCAAACCTCTGTGCCAGGAGTAACCCACTAGCGTTAGCCATCTTATGGTCTGCAACCAGCCTTCTCCTGTTTTGATAAATATAGTGCTAATATATTATTCTAGAAAAATAATCCTTAGAAAGTTTATTTCAAACACAAAATTACCTCAGCTTCACTGTGCTATCATACTAGACTGCAATGGTTTAGTTTGATGAATTTATACAATTTCTTCCCTGTCCTTTGACAATGACCTATTTTTAGACACACATCACACTGAGTGAGTATGTCACTTGATAGAATACCATCCTGAAGATTCAAGTCTGTCATAAATAAATATGTAAGACAAACTGGTACATACAAGTTGCCTCTGAGACCTGCTTTCAAGTCCATTCCAGAATGCAGAGAATGAAAATCATTTCAAATGAATGTCTGCTGGTCTCTGCCATGTTTCTTCTGTAAGAATTGCACATCACAAAACCGCTGAGCATTTCCATACAGACAGCTCTAAAAAGGTACAGAAGGAGGAAGATAAAAAGGAATCCTTCCGCTAACCAGGTGACACCTCTTTCCTTCCCTGCCTCTCACAGGGGAAGGCATCTAAAGGGATTCAGTCGCTGCTTCTCCTGTTAATTCTGCAGAAAGGAGAAATTACCACCTTATCAAAACAAACAAACAAAATGAACCCCAACAGTAAGGCAACTTACAGGAAGTATTATATCTGAGGAAACAGCAGTTGGCTTAGGGTGGTTTTTTTTTTTGGTTGTTGGCTTTTTTTTTTTTAAACTCCACCTAGCAAATATTGCCTAGCAACAATGGGAGAACCCTCCTAACAAAATGAATCATGCAGGTATTGGCTGTTTATTCCCATGAAGGGCTGTGTTTCCACCCTGTCAAATGACATCAAGGCCATGTTGCCAGAGGCATTGGGAGTTTTGACCTCTAAAAGGCAATTTTCTCACTGTCTGCTCAGAAATGTAACATTTTTCAAATTGAAGGCTTTTATATCATATCTTGTAGGTTTTAGATCTATAAATAACATACTAAGAACCTCCAACACAATAAAGCCACAGCTACTATGTTTTCCTATTAACACTGTAAACATTAAATATCACAAAGTTATTATTCCATTAGCATAACTAACTATGAGGCACAAAGAAAAAACATTAAATTGCATGGCCAAGTTCACTGTAGGTGAACAGAGACCGGTACTTGGTTCTAAATTTGAGGAAAAAAATATCCACTAGATCACCAGATATCCATGTGAGCAGGGAAGCCCAAAGCCAATCTGAAGTACAGCTCCATTAAGTAATCAAGGGAGGAATTACAATTAAGTGTTTTAAGTTGCAATAAGGACATGGGTTCACAACAACAATGCTAACCAAATAGTTAAGTGCTGTTATTTGTACAGCAAGCATGCTGTAATTCTCCCCTGTAAAGAGACAAGTACGAGTTCTCTTCCCCCACCCCGTTACTTCCTATTAAAAGCTTCCTGTGTTCTAGCTGGAGCAGCTCCACTGTGAACGAGCTGGGAGCTTTGGTCCTGAAATTACTGCTTTCCTAATTGCGCCACAACGGATCAAATACTCTTTTATGCAGCCTGTGACATCTCAATTTGTCTAGTAAACAGTTAACCACAGCCCCATATATGCTCTTGAACTAATATTATGTTTTTCAAGCTGGGAGCAGATGAAAAATAGGAGTCCTAGAACACCACAAGTGCTGTTCTCTGCTAACTCCACTGCGAAATGCCATCAGGTTTTTGTTTGCTTGCTTGCTTTTGGCCATGTTAAAACAATCATCAGATCTGTAGGAGGATCGGCATTTGCAAGCCATGCAAAGGCAAGTGGTTGTCCCTGAAAACATTAGCATTTTCACAAAACTTCTCTATCCTGTAGTCCGGCGCTATCAGCCTTTTTCACAAAATTGTTCTATGCAGCATACAGACTAAAGGTATGAAGATAGTTTTGGTGCTTTTGTCAGAAGAGTTTTGATAAAATAAGCCCCTTACACTGAATTTTTGGCCATCTACTAAGAGTACAAAAAAAGAATTAACTTCCACAGTCAGAGAGAACCTTCATAATAAACATTTGTGAAATAAAATAGAAGCACTCTAGTGGGTTTTTTTGTTTGTTTGTTTTAAAA
Source organism: Cygnus olor (assembly GCF_009769625.2). Taxonomy (NCBI): domain Eukaryota; kingdom Metazoa; phylum Chordata; class Aves; order Anseriformes; family Anatidae; genus Cygnus; species Cygnus olor. Next base: position 10,377,649 of record NC_049180.1, on the reverse strand, counting down.
CAGTTACTGTTCTCAGAAAAATAGAAATTAATCTTGCATGATTCAATAATCCTTTTCCTCCAAAATGCTCAAAGATCTTGCTTTAATTCTGAACATCACCTGCAGATTGGCAAGCTTTCCTGGGTATCATTAGGAAAATGATTCTCAGCCATGACCTCCAAGTACTTTTTTTTTTTTTTTTTTTTTTTTGCATTTATAGAAGAGAGGCACAAAAACCTCAGAAGAGAGTAGTGGTTGGAATGTTTTTTGATTAAAGCAAAATATTAAGTGTTTATTTTCCTATTTAAGGAGTTTACTCCAACATTTTCTTAGAATTGAGTAGTAATTCCCTATACTGTGTATCTTCTATCCTAGGAATGTAGTATTTCTCTTCATTAAACAACATTTAATTTGCTACACTGTTACTTTGTATAGGCCACAAAGAATTTAAGAAACAGCAATCTGATTTCAAGATTAAAACACTTTGATTAAACATCTATTTCTGGGAAGACAAGTGTCAGCACTGTTGGCACGCTATTCCTTGGTAAAAAAATAAGAAAAAAATAAAAAAACCTCAACAGTTGAGAAAAGCTTGCCATGCTTTGCAATGCAGCGTGAAACTCTGGAGCTTACGGATATCTAGATGGCTTGATTTATTCAGTCACCGTACCTACCAAATCCAACTTAGATTATTGCCTTTAAATTTAGTTTGTCAGGAGAGACCTGCTCCCTTGTTATCAATCTCAAATCACAAGTTCACCCCAAAAACAACATGCAATACGTACATATATACACACGTGTATACTTTTATACGTGTTTATGCATAAGAGTCAGGCAGAGAGAGAGCCCTGCAGCAGAAGCCAGCACTGTCACCCTTCCCAAGGGTCTCGGAAGGGGCTCTTCCACCTGAGGGCTACAAGCTGGCAGCAGCCCAGCCCTCCCCACCACAACCAGCCCAGCTGGCAGCAGGAGGAGAACCAGCACTTGGTGCCCTGTGAGGAGCGACTGAAGAGAGCTGAGAAGCTCACCTTCCTGTGAGAAGCTGAGAAGAAGCTGAGAAGCTACCTACCTCTACAGGAGGGTAGCCAAAACAGTGCTGTAACTGCATAAACACAGTGTGCTTCCTCCTGTGGTAAAGTGATCCACAACAGCGGAGTTTCACTCAGTGCAACCCAGGACCTAGGCAGATTGACAAGTAACTTTTAATTAACTGAGCCCTACAATACACCTTGGTTGCCGCAGTCCTCCTGAGAGCACCTCACGCGGATCAGCCTACCACAGGGGCGTTAATTAGACGCACCACCACCTCCTGCCTCCCCGAGGAGCGCGCTCTCCAGGCGGCTCCCCAGACGCCCCTCACGGCTCCCAGCCCCTGCCCACACCGGCAGCCTTTCCCTCCACCGAGCGGCAAGCCCGGAGCCCCCGCCCGCCCACCTGCCTCCGCCCAGCGGCCGGGCCCCGCTCTGTCAGCCAGCCCCGAGGAAGGCACCGCCCGGCCCCGCAGCGGGGACCCCCTCGGCGTGCTAGGTCCCGTCCCTCGGGCCCGGGCCCCCCAACCCCGGGGGCGCCATTTTGCTGCCGGCCCCCCGGGAGCAGCCGCCGGTTGCCACGGCAACGGCGGGTGGCGGGAAGGCCGCAGCGCCGGGCTGAGGCGGGCAGCGGGAGGGAAGCCCAGGGCTCCATCCCCACAGCCCCGACCGCGGCGTCCCGGCCCCGTCCTGCCCGGCATCCCCACGGAGAGAAGGAGCCCATGGCTGTCCCAGGGCCGGTTCACTCTCCTGCACAGCTCTGCGGAGCGCCCAGCCCTCTTAGCCCTTTGGTTGCCCCTGCCTAATCCACACAAAGTCCTGACTGCTGCCCTACAGACAGACAGCACCAACGTTTGTCCTGCATTATTCATGCTCTCAGCACTGGAAATGAAAAACGAAATATATATATATATATATATATATATATATATATATACTCATTTAAAGCTATTTTTCAGATCGCTTCAAAATTCAAATTAATTAAGATTAATTAAAAATTAAATAAAAAATAAAAAGCTCTGAAAGTGATTTTTATTTCACTTACATCTTTAATGTAGCAGTAACTCCAGTGGGGCTGGTATTTTTAGTTTCATGTGGCACAACATGAGAAACAGGGACTTGCTAGCCTAACATGGCAGCACTGAGGAGCAGGACCACGCAGGCGGCAGCCTTCAGTTGAGGTTATGAAGGGCAAAACACATCTGACAAGCCAAAGGGGAGACAAGGAAGCAACACTGCAAAGAAGTTCCCTGTAAGAGTGGCCTCTGGTCCTTTTTTTCCCAAAGCCAACCAGATTTCCTACCGGCCCCAACAAATGCAGGGTGAGGAGAAAGAAGAGCCCCATTCCTGTCACCCCCCTCAGCGCCACAGCAGCTACCATCAGGCTTTTTCCTTCCTCAGACGCATGAAAGAAGAACCTTTAATCCTCTTGGAAGAACTGCCCTTTTCACAGTCGAAACACCCTGCCATTCTGGGAATATGAATGTAGATGCTTTTGAAAAGCAAGTAAATATCTGGCCCACAGGGGAAAAAGTCTGCATTTGAATTTCAGGCCTGTGACTGAACAGTGAAACTCCTAAAGGCAGAGAATGCAGAAGCAGTATGGGATCCTTGCGCAGACCCAAGTGTAATCCTTACACTATCCCCCATCATTTAACCACCCCACCGAAGCTGATGACATGGCTCTTGTCGGCGGTCGCACGTTGAGTGCTGGAGTCCAGGTAAGAAACAGGTTCCCAGTATGCTGGGCACACACAGAAACATAGGAAAACACTTTGCTGCTTCAAATTCCCAGAGTCATCTGAAATAAGGTGCAAGAATTGAGTAGAAAAGCAGCAAAAAGAAGGGATTGTATGGTCATAGTTACATAGGTGGGATTTCATGGCCTTGGACAGCTTGATGGTCCTGTTGACTGTTTCCACCAGTTCAGTTAATTTGTCTTTCTGCTGCTGAACCACCAGTTTCTGGTGGCTCCGCTGACAGGTAGTCATTCACCAGCAGTCCCTTGGTCAGTCACAACTTGGGAGAATCTTGTGAGGAAGAAGAGGTGGGCAGAAAATAAACTCCAGGAAGAGGTTCATTTCTGAACAAGGTGGGTCTCCTGTGTTATGGATAATGCAGTGTGTTCAGAAACAAGGGATTAATGTGAGACACTGCTTGATGCTAGGGCTTCTCGATTACCTTCATTCAGCAAGGAAAATCATATGTCTGAAAATTTACCTGCACTTCTTTTCCAAAAGGATGTCTTGACAACAAAATACTTGACTAAATAATACTTCACAAACATATTAAACACAGGTAGCAGTCCTTTGCGTAAAGCAGAATGAGTATAACATTCCAAAACTGGCCAAAAACATAACCGTATTAATTGTTGCTATAAATTACTTTGAGAAGGGCAATATGCTGGGTCCAGTATCACTAAATCATTTTTATTTCAAACTGTATTGAGCTAATCTGTTTACAGGTTCCTTCTGAAATTCCCACAAAGGCTAATTGCAAATAAAAGCTGGATATTACAATCCAAAATTAACTTCTTTTAATAACCTTTCCAACTGAAAACTTTGACTACAAGGTGGCAAAAACTGTGTTATTATAATAGAACACTTAAACTAAAGGTTAAACAAGAGTTTAGCAAAGAATTTGGTTATTCTCTCCTCTGTGCACCATTTCCTTCAATACGTAATTCATGATGAGAAATGTGCCTCTTATTTAAAGAGTTTACTCCAGCAAGAAGAAAGGTATTCTCTTCTTCTCTCTCTGAGAAGAAATCCATGACAGAAATGTGAACTAATCCAATGTTTAAAGAGTTAAGAGCACAGATCCATGAAAAACGATGCTGCAGCACATGTTGGTTAGAACAGATAAGTATGATTTCCACTACTTGGCAACGCTGTTTCTGTATCAGACTTCTTGGAGACATCTGTTTTATTAACTTCACATACCTGCACAACATCTGAACTGATACCATTGATATTAAAGAATTTACAGTCAGGATTCTGAAATTTTCCTCTCACAGAATATTTGTCTCTGTTTTTTCAACCAAACGCATGGTTTCAAGTAAAGAAGTGTATGCCCCTGTGTCTGCCTCAAAGGATGCCAGGCAGGAGGAATGAAAGGCTCTGCATATCTGCATATCTAAAATCAGTGAAGCAAAGTAGAAGAGACCATCAGGGAGACTGTTAAGGTCCCTGATTCTCAGGCCCAGTGTAAATTAGAGCCCAGCTGGCAATGGTACTCAGGAGACCATACGCTAGCTGAGGATGGCTGGAGCACAGCATGTTGCAACCATATGTCTGACATACTGCCTCCCTTGCAAGGGTCTCTGGCATAACGGGATTTGGATAGGCTCTGCTCAGCTGTCCAGGTTCAGAGCCCTCATCTTCTTTGTGCTAAAACAAAGGCATCCAGGCTGCAGCTAAAATCTCATCCCCAGCAGCGTCTAAGTGGGCCAGGAAGAACAACACTGCCGTGCATCACCCTCTTGGTAGGAGCATGTTCCCCCCACGGTGTGCAGTGGAAATGCTCCAGCTGAGCCCACCCTCATTGCAGGTGGGCAGGGACGACCATCACGGGGTTAGGACGCTGGGATGAAAACTGGAGCTGTGATGCAGCAGCACCGCAATGTAGACAGACCTGAAAAAAATGTCATTCAAAACCACTGTCAGCCCCAACTCCTTCTGTGTTGCAGCAGTAGGAATCCTAAACCAGAACACTGCTACCGCTGCCTTTTTGTATTGACTGTTATCGGGAATTAGTTTTGGTTGGTTGGTTGGTTGGTTGTTTTTCTGAGGTGTGTCCTAATTTGCAAGTTAGTCTTAACCCCACAAACTCCAATTCACTATTCATTTCATCTAACAGATGAATTTCATGACCCTGAATTAATTTTTTTTAGTTTCCTCCACCCAGCTGTGCTTTTTCTGTTAGATATTTTGCAACACAAAAGTGTGCTTCATTCATTCTCCACGTGCTGTTAAGTTCGTGTTCTGTTTTAGTGGCCAAGAAGTCATTCCCTTGCCTCCCAAGAGAATTTATCCATCTACTCAGACTGCTGTCTGGGGGTCACAACAGCTTGTACATCCTTTCACTTAGAGTGGGTCTGAAACTGCAGTGTTTAAGAACATTTTCTTCCCTGTTACTGACATCAGACTTTCCCTGGTCTTCCTTTGATTACTCTGTCCCTTTCTGGAATCACAGAGAGTCTTCGTATCTGAAAGAATTTGCTCAGTTTTCTTCCATTATCATGTCGTCCTTGTGCTTTGTTGAGCTACTGCTCTCCCAGATTCTGTCCCAGCCTTGCAAGATCCGGACCCCTCAGTCTATTATTTGCCAAAGAAAAAGAGGGTTGAAATTCTGCTACGTAAATAAGAGCAACTTACCTATGATTCTAGATGTGCATGTGCCCACAGATCCTAAAAACAGAACATGATATGATCCAAAAGGGGCATTATGGCTCTTTTCTTTATTCTCTGCATTCAGTTAAGTGGTATTTTTGCAGTGCAACTTATTCCAGACCTTTGCTGGAAGAAGCTATGCATATAACCTCCCTTAGAAGTGTATTCTGTTGGGAGCTGCCTGGCTACACAGAATTTTATACATTGTTCAGTTAAGTCAGCGATCCATATGCAAAAATCAAGCTCTCAGGGACACCATGTGGATTTGTGACATGCTACAGAGTACTGTGCATCTCCAAAAACCAATGAATGGATTACACTCAACCATAAAAAAGTTTTTTCCTCTCCGTGACGTATTTAATATGGATAAGCTTTATTTAATAAGTAGCTAAAAACTAATGCCATGAAAGTTACTTGAACAGGTTAAAAATATTCCTTGATACTGTCACTGTTTAAGACCATGAGTGAGAGAACACAACAAACTGAGAAATACCATGCTGAGAGCTAACATGGGACATCTTCATTAAGTAAATTTAATTTGGGGAACTGTTTTTGGCTTATAACAGTCAGAAGCAGAGGAGACAGGCAGACCTCTTCTATACTGTATTTCCTGACAGGGTATTTCATCTTGGCAGTCCAGTGTAGATTATTTCCTGATATCACACTCTTGTCATGAGTTAGGCATTGGATAAAGGATAGCCTTAAAAACAGACCGTATGTATTTAGTCAATAAAGTAATGGTTTGTAAATTCACACAGCAGCAATCCGTTTCTTGAAAAGAATAGAAGAGCATTCAAGGGAAAAGAGTGACAAGACTTGGTGAGTGCCTAATGATCAGATTTTGTTCTCTGCATGGTCATGCTTACTGCTCCCAGGAAATTCCTTATCTGCCTACAAAACAATTTGTCTAAATTAGCAAACCCTGGGTCAAATTTCCACTGCAGAATGACTGGCACTGCAGCTGGCTTCAACTGGGAGATGTACTTAATTCTTCCTTTTTTTTTTCTTTGCTATATGTCAACCGACTGTGGCAAGTGTTGGTATTTCAAGGTGCTTAATATTTTCAGGTTTCTCACAAGAACAAACCTTTCCCACCAGCTCAACGCATTTGTAACATCAGCCTTCCACACCTCTGCTTCTATCTCATTTTCGCTGGGGGAGGTGATGGTGCTAGTCACAGGACCGTGGAGTGCCTGCTCTGTGCTCAGATGTGTTTCTCCCCATGTTTCTGCAGTCTTCTCCCTCCAGGAAACAAGACTAAAGGCAGTCACATCCATGAATCCTCACTGAAGGCAACAAAGTCATGTAGGCTTTGCTGACTGAAGGCACACTGGAGTCCAGCAACTACTTTTGAAGCACCAATTTCTTACTCAAATCTTTGCCCCCCAAGTAAAACTCCATCTAGAATACAGCCGTGCCTTACCTGTGATTGAGAAGAATATTAGTCTACATATAGACGTAGATTCCTTTCTTTTAACGGAACAAAAAAACTAATTCTTGCTTACCTGCTTTAAACATTCCATTAAATGATAGACTTTCTCTCTTATCTGAAATGCCTACTGGGGCATGAAGTGTTTCAGAGAGGACCAGGCAGTCTGGGGATTTCTTCCTTCACTTTTTGCAGTTAGTGGGAACATCGCTCTCACCACCAGGAAGCCAGGATCAACCTTGGGTTCAGATACGTAACAACACAAGTCCTGAAGTCAGGCTCAAACCTCAAGTTATGAGACATAAGGAAAAGGAAAAGCACTAAGACAGGATGAGGTCTACCAAAATAACTACATCCAGGCCCCTCAAGAGCAATACAGACTGGAAATCGTTACGCTAATTCGTACATCATGGCGTAGAAGAGGTTGATGTTATTTTTCAGTTCACGATACCTTCTTTCACACAGCCAACAGAATTCAAACCTGATCTTTACTTTGTATGTAATTAGAAATGTATTTGTAACATCTTTTTGAAATCAAGGAAATTTCTATTCCTTGAAATTTACATCTTTTCATGATCTTGTCATCTTCTGTTCAATAAAAAATACACAAGGCAATATTTTTGGAAAACACCAAAAAACGGAGAAAAATGACATGGAATTCTTTATGGACTTCTATTTCACAGTGTCTTAAGAGCGTCAGGAAATTTTTGACCTGTTCATCGAAAAAGTTGAAATGAGCTATGTAATAATTAGATAAAAAAAGAACAACCACACATTACACAGTGGTTCTGTCCAATCCAATTTTTAAGCATTTACACAGAATACAAAGAACTGCTGATAAGAAAAAAATCCGAAGTATTTATTTTGAAGTATTTAGTATCTTAATAAACACATGCTGGGCATTTAGCCAAGAAGTTTTAAAACACCATGATGTTATAACTTAGCACTGTTCATTATAATATCATACAACCAAGCTCAGGAATCTTCTGTTATAAATTTTGTATTGCTTTATAAGGAGGATAATAGAGTTGTTGAGAAAATAAGTTATGTATGTTCACTTCTAACAGTATTTCTTTTTTCACTACACACTAGTTAATATTTTCCTTTGTACACTTCTTAATAGTTGAGCTCTAAGTGAAACTCTGGAAAACAACATTAGGATTCAAAATGAAGTGGAAGATTTTATTTTCAGGGTCACAAGTAGCATAGCGAGATTTCTCTCTTAAACAATGACACTTAGTATCTCTGTAGTTCTATGAATACTTTTGAAGTGTCATATTAAAACCAATCTCTTGGCCTTCAGGCAAAGAGAAGCAATTAGTCTTGGAGTTGTGAATAAATAAAAATCCATTTATATACCCGTCCTTGACATGTACCTTGCAAATCTTAGAAACTTCATCTAGTGGGAAAAACGAACGCCAATACTAATCGTATTGCAATGTTGCTTCCTAAAACTGTTTAGTTTGTATCAATCTTTTAAGTATTAATTCATATGTATATATTCATACATATTGAAATACAACAACAGAAAGGCATTCACACACTTGAGTGAGAAGAAAGAAAAGAATGAGTGCATATAGAGCTATAATGCGTACTTTTATTATCCTTGGCATTAATCTAGGCAAGAAAAAAATCAAAGCTCCCAAGTACATTGTTCTTTTCTAGACACCGTAAAAACAATCCCGCACAAGCTACATACCACGCGTGTTCCTCTTTCATCCCAAGTGCTACTGAGTCTTCGCTTTGGTCTGCAAGCAAACACTACAAATCTTTATTAGCCACGCATCCCATTACCGTGCGGCACAATTAAATGGTACCTGTCGCAGATGTGTTGGGATGAGTCAGGAAACAATTTCTACTTTTTGCTCAGTGCAATATTTTTAGGTCTTCTCTTTCCTCTTTGCTTTGCCTCAGTGCAGAAGCATCCTATTTCTATGATGCTCTGCTTGCTGCTCAAGCTTCTCGTATTTATTTATTTAGCAGTCAGTAGTTCACAGAGGAACTAAGAAAGTAGTAGCCAAGTCCTCCCAAACAGTTGCCTGCACCCCTACAGAAACACTGAGCGTGGCTGGGGCCATGTGCCAGGTCACTGAGCCTCAGTGGATCTTGTCCTCCCCGTCCTCCCCTTGTTGAGTGGCGATTTGGGAGATGAGGCTGCTTAGGCTGCAGCCTGGTCCGGTGAGGAGGTGAGGCAGCTGTCTGGGGGCATGTTTGTGCTCGGAGGTTATTGCGGGATAAAATCCAGCCTCCCTTGCCGCTCGCTTGCAGAGAGTCGCAGCCCACAGGTCAGAGGTAGGACGGTGACCCCGGTGAAGGATCACACCTGGGCCGGTAGGATGGTCAAGGAAAACAAATTTTAGTCTGTTCTGGATGCAAATCTCTCTGCTGACCTAGTTCTCATTCTCCTTTTCATTTCAGAAGCTCAGCTAAAAATCCATAAATTAAGGAAATTAACTGATGGAGCCTCCGGCATCTTTGTAAGCTATTTAAATCTTTAAATTTACAACATCTTCTGCATATATCAAGTAATTGAACTAACTGCAGGGATGTAACTTTAATGAGAAAATTTCCCTCTTCTCCTGTAGTTTGTACTCAAGAAAAAAGAAAAAAAAAGAAAAAAAAAGAAAAAAAAAGCAAGCTACCCTTAGGAGAAAACTTTCTGTTTATTCCTGCCACGGAAGGTAACTTTACCCCCGCTCCCCACGGCGGGGTCCCGCCTGCCTTCCCCGCGGCGGGGCGGCCCCGGGCCCCCCGGGGGGGCGCGGAGAGGCGCGGAGGGGCGCGCAGCCCCCGCCCCGAGCCGGGCGGCCTCGCGCAGCGTTGCGTAACCCCCTGCGCGGCCGCGCTCGGCGGCTAGAAGGCGCTGCAGCCCCGCCGCCAACGGGACGCCCCTTCCGCGGCCGCGGTGCAGCGCGGCGGAGCCCCCCCCCGTTTCTCCGCCTTAGCAGAGCGCAGCCCCGCGGGGACTCGCGGAAAGGCGCGGACACGGCCGGAGCTGAAAGTTGAAGGCGGACGGGCTTTGCTTTTAAAATATATATATACATAATATATATATATATGATTTTTTTAGGAAGGGGGGGTGTCGCTTGCCCGCCCCCCTCCCCTCCGGGCGCGCTGCGCGCCCGCGGAGCCGCCCGCGGAGCCCCGCGCCATCGCGCCGTGCGCTCTAATTGAAATGGCGCTTTTGGCCGGGGGCGGGCTGCCAGGGCGCTCCGCAATAGCACAATGCATGTCGATAGACGTCATTTGGTTTTAATGGCCTACAGGAAATTTGGCGTTTACAATGCGAGACATTAGCAAAGGGTGAAAGGGAGGGGGAGGCAGGCGGGGGGGAGCGAGGGCTGGCAATAATTGCGGCCCCCCCGCCGCCCGGACCCCCCGTCTGCGCCCCGGCGGCGCTGGGGGCCCGCCGTATTTTTTTTGATATATTTTATTTTTTATTATTTATTTTTGAACTTGATCTAGTTTATCAACAAGTGCAGAGTGGGTGCTACCCTAATTGTAACCGAGGAGCCGAGAGATGTGAGAAACGTGCCCTGCGTTACTTATTTGGGAGCCGAAAATTTATGCCTAGTCGAAAACGCCTGGGGAAATATTACATCAGACCAAATGACAATGATTAAAATCAGCTTTTTCCCCCCCTTTCGCCCCCCCCTTTTTTTTCCTCCTTCTTCTCTCCAGTAAGTCTGCTGAAGGACGTGACGGCGGCCCGAGCCCGAGCCTCCCCGGCCCCGGACCGTTATCCCCGGGCAGCGCCGGGCCGGCTGCGCGGGATTTGCGCGGAGCTCCGCGGTCCCCCCCCCCCCTTCCCCCCCCCAAAGCCCCGAGGGGCTCCGCGGGCGGCGGCGGCGCCGAGGGGCTCGGGTTGGGGCTCCCGCCGCCTTCCCGGCCCCATTCCGTTGTCAAGGGGTTGTGTTTGATTTTATTGGGGGGGTCGGGGGGAAATAAATGTGGGGACCTTCACCAAAAGGAGGGGAAAATATCCAATTTTCATCGCAAAATTAGCTAGGGCGAGAGCAAAGGGCTGAGCTAATTGTAGCCTAATCCTCTGCCCTGCAGGCGTTTGCAAAGCCCTGAGCAAGAATTCGCTTTTTTTCCTCCTCTTCTCCCTTCCCTCTGTTATTTAGAGACGGGATTATTGCCTTTCTTCTCATAACAGCCTCGGCAGTTTCATTTAAAGGCTTTTTCCCCCCCTCACACACACACACACACATCCGCGCACAGACAAAATAAATAGAAAGAAGCAGCAAAAAAAAAAAAAAAAAAAAAAAAAAAAAAAAAAAAACGGAGAGGGGGAGAGCGAGCGAGGAGAGAGCAGCTTTAAAAATCACAATAATCACAGCAGGATCCGAGCGGCAAAGACAGTAATAAAAGCAAAAAAAAAAAAAGAAAAAGAAAAAAAAAGAAAAAGCCAACCTAAACCCAGCCACACACAAACCCAAGCGAGCCCAAAAAGCCGAGGGGGGGCTCCCAGATCTCCGCTCAAGGTAAGCAACGCGGCGGCCGCTCCCGCGGTGCCCGGGCCGGGCCGGGGCGCGCCGTGCGTTCCTGCGCTGCGCATCGCGCTGCACTGCGCCTCTCCTCCTCTCCCTCTTCTCCCCCCCCCCCTTTTTTTTTTTTTTTGGGAAACTGCCTCTTCTCCCAACTAACTCGGCTCCCGAGGAGCAGCGAGCGGAGGGGCGTTTTTTTTTTCTTTTTTTTTTTTTTTTTTTAAAGCTACAGGAGCCGTTCGCCAGCCTTCCCGCTTCGCTAGCGCTGCGTGGCCGTGTGTCCGTGCGTGTATGTTTTGTTTTGCTCCGCTCCGACATGGGCACCGCCGGCGGAGCCCCGCGGCCCGGGCTGCCCGCGCTGCCGCCCCCCCGGCCGTGGCTCTGAAGCCGGCCCGGCCCCGGCGCGGCGGCGGAGGCGGCGCGGTTCGCTCCGCGCCCTCGCACGGTACGGGGGGGGGTGGGGGGGACAGCGCTGCGCGGGGCTTGCGCGGGGCTTGCGCGGGGTTTGCGCGGGGGCGGCGGCTGGGCACAAAGGGAAGGCGGGCGACAATGGGGAGTGCTGCGCCTGGGAGCCGCGGGCGGGCTGTGAATGAAACTCTGGCGCCAGTGAGAGTGGAAGGCTCGGGCTGGGGTAGACTTCAAACCACTCTAGGCTATAGTTTGCATCGGGGCTGCTGCATGCGATGTGGCACACTTCTGCGAAATGAATGCGTTAGCCGGGCTAATGCTCGCCACCATTGGCTGCGCAGGGCTTGCACAGGAGCGGGGATTCGTGTTTTTTTTTTTTTTTTTTTTTTTCCTCGCGTTCATCTAAGACATCTCCTTTCTTGTTATGTGGGAATAAGTAAAGGACGCCATGTTGTGCTTTTTTTATTTTTTTTGGGGGGGGGGATTTCCCCTTCGGGCACGGGGTGCCCGCGGCAGGCAGAGGCGCAAGTCCCGCGGGCGAGCGCGGTGCTGGCCGCAGGTCTCCGCGGGGCCGGGAGGGGGGTGGGGGGGGCAGGGGACGCAGCGGAAAGCCTCGTCTTCTTCTTCCCCTTCTATTTTTTCCTTTCGGTGAGGAGACCTCCAGAGGGAGCCCCCCTCTCCTCTGCCCCCCCCGGAAAAGTTTTGGGCACGACCCGCTGTGTCACGGTGCCGGCGCGGAGGTGTGTGCGCGAATGTTTGCGGACTTTGAATCGCCGAGCCCCGGCGGGCGGAGGCGGCCAGTAACCCCATCCCTTCTTTGTCTTTAGGCTCGCTCCTCGCCGTAAACAATTGTCTCCGAGGGGCTCTGGAGGCAGACCCGAGCGGTCGCCGTGCGTGTTTATGGAGACAAAGGTAATCGCCCGCTCTGCGCCCCGGCCTCTCCGCCGGAGCCGGGCCCCGGCTCCGCGCCCGCTCCCGCAGCCCCGGGGCGGCCTCGGGCTCTGTCCCGGCGAGATCGGGGCTGCGGGGAGGGCGGGGAGAGCCCCCCCGGCCCCCTGCTCCCCGCCTCGGTCCTGGGGGCCTCGCAGCCCCGGCGGCCGGTGGGAGCCAGCCGGCTGCGGCAGCGCCTTCAACCTGCAGCCCTCGGCTGGCGTCGCGAACGCACACGAAGGAATTAAACTGCCCGAGTGAATAACAGCATTAGTTTCAATTAATTTTTATCCTGGTAACAATAAACTTTAGCAACAAAGCGCCTTTACATCCTTAATTAGCCTTGCTTCCCATCTGTAGTCTTTTAAGTGCCTGCTCCTTGATTTAACTTTGTCCCTCCTTCGGAGCTGCCTCCTTTTTCATTCCTTCCCCTTTTTTCTTGTTATCCCTTCCAGACTGCTGCTTGCTTCTCTCTTGCAACCTTTCACCTCCCTTGTCCCTATCTGTCTGCTCTGCTCTCTGCAGTTTATTTCTACTGTATTTTCCCAACATCAACAGCAGTATTGGTTACCATGGCCCCAAGCTATGTGCAGAGGTGGGAAAGCTTCATCCGCCCAAAAGTTCTTACACTTTTGAAGTCTTTCTTTTAGTAGGATCTGAAATGTATCATCTAGAGTGTGTATTAAATGAACAGTATTCCTGAAGGCTTTAGAGCAAGAAAGGCAACACCCTGGAAAATTCTGCAGTCTTTCAGCATTCTCTGCCCTAGGGTTATAGCCCTGGGCACGGAGCTGAATGGAGCTCTTACAACTGCCTTCTGTTTACCTTTTATGGTTAAAATAACAGCTTAGCAAAGAAGCAACTTCATGGAGAAACGATTCAGTGAAATCATCTCAAGCTGTAGCAGCATAGCTAGTTTAATCACCCCTAGAGAGCTGAACAACTGTGAGCACAATGGGACACAAAATCATTTTGTGTGTAAATGAGCATGGCATTGTGATTATTTCACTTTGCATGGGCAAATAGTTTTTACAAGCAGTACTTATGCAGTTAGCTTAGAAAGGCAGAAAAAGATAAGCTGGCTCTGAAAGATCTTGGTGTGTAATGTTTGAAAAACTAAATATTCAGATAATTTGGGAATCAGGCTCTATTGATTTTGCCTTCAGCAGGTTCCTGTGTTACTTATTAGAGCGGGGTTATTGCCTGTGCCACTAGTTGGGATGCTGTATCCTGTTGTAGGCAACTAAAGAGCAGGGATTATTTTACATGGTTTGATAAATGAAGTTTGTTAGTGTTTCTGCAATATTTACCCTTAAGGTTTTAATTTTCACATCAGTATTAGAAAATATGTGCATAAAGACTTTCACTGGATAAATACATTTAGGATTTTGCTTTGTGCATAAAATAAGTGCATTACTCGGTGTGATGAATTTTATCTGCGTTTTACATTAAGAAGAGGAAGGAGTCATTAGTAGGGTTATGGTACCTTAAGAAATACGGGATGTTTATTTTGTTGGAGCACTATGAGTCTTTTCAATGTCCTTAATGCAGTGTTCAACAATTATAGCCCTTGATAATTTGCTCCTACAAAATGACTGAGCTCCACAACTTTAATAAACACGGCGGGCTCCTTTTTTTTTTAATACCAATCCTCTCCAAGAAGGGGAAAAGCCCATCTTTTAATTCCCCTTCTCCTCCCCTCCCCCCAAAAGCCAGTAGCATCCTCAGTAAGTATGAAAAGCCATAAAAGTTTGAGAACTATTTTAGCTTTCCAGTGATTTTCTATAATTAAGTGTTTTTTCAACACATGCTCTAGCTGAGAGATGCCAAAAGCAGAGGATTGTTCAAAAGGTCCCTCCAGTGAATAGTATAAATTAAATATCTACTGTGTGAGTATGGCCTCACTGAGAATCTCAGACTCTTTACAGATCAAGGAATTTACTGGTATACTAACATTAAACAAAATCCTAAGATAGCAGCAGTGTTTAAATATGCACAAATAGATTCAGATCACTTGATCTTTAGCTATCTCTGCATATTTTAAAACTGAAGTCTGTATTTCAAGACAAATGGTTAAATACAAGACTCGTTTACAGAGGACTGGAAGCCCTTTGATTTCATTTGGAAATTGTAACAAGGGGTGCAGATGAGTCCTAATTAGGCACTTGTTTTGTGAAACTGCGTGAGATGTCTTTCTAAGGCAGCTCTGTACCGCGCGAGGTCTGTACCTTTATCATTAGTGATAATAGTTAGGGTCTGAACAAAGACAGGGTTGACATTCAGCCTGTGTCTCCTGACCCTTTCATTTAAGTGAAGGAGCAGAGAATGAACATGAGTTTGCAGTGCTCTTTGGTAAGAGGAAAAAAAAGTCTTTGTGTTGGCAGACAGATGAGGCACCCACAGATTAGTAAACACACCGCTAAAATACTGCAGGTACTTGCATACTAAGTTGTTTTTAGAAGTTAGTTCTCCTATTTATGCTGTACGATGCACTTAGTACAGCTTGCCCACAACAGGCTCTTGTGGGAAACGAGCAAGCAACATCTTCAGTGGTGAAAGGATTCAGTCACTTTCCTTGAAGGTGGTGCTGTAGTAAAAATGTTAATGCCCAATTTCACATCGACTGACACACAAGTCCTAGGACAGGGTTGGTATTTGCTTCGCGTTCAGTGCAGATGTCCATTCTGCCTCCGAAGAGAAAAGGATGTGGATTCACAATGGGGTGATGTATTGCTGCGCTGTAGATTCAGAAAATCCTTAGGAGCTAAACTAGATGAAATGCAGTAAATGGGGATGTTGTGATGACTTTATGAAGCTGTCCAGATGTGTTAAGATTTTTCAGTTCCTTTCTGTATAGCTCAGATTTTTATTTTTGCTTTACAAAGAATGTTGCTAATTGTACGCTCGTTGAGTGGCGTAGCCAGGCACCTTGTGCAAAATACTTACTGCTAAGAGAAAGGCGAGACCACCTTCAGATTTTTAAGAAACATTGTCAAAGTAACGTGGGAGAAACGGGAATTCACTTTGTAATGCTGTATGTAAAGTGCTTGTCAGATATAAGGAAGAGTCTGGATGTTTGGTAGCATGCTTGCAAAACAAAATACCAAGAAAATTAGATTATATTCAGAAATGTCTTCAGCTATAATGCTTTGCATATGTTGCTTTACCCATAAGGGGGAGAATGGATGGACATTTTCATGAACTTTTACAGAAGGTTTTTTGCTCTTTGTCATGTATGCTATCTATACTGATTTAACTGAAATTAGCTTTGAGACACACGTTTCATGCAGAATAAGCTGTGCTTTTCCTCCTGAAGAGAACTAAGGAATTTTCTTTTGCTTTGGTAGTCCTTTTCATTTTTAAAACATTTAAGTATTTTTTGCTTAGTACATCAGCTGAAGATTTTGGACTCGATTCAGTAATTTCACTCGTTTTCACATGTTTTTAGTGCAGTAGGCATTAGGTGGATTGTTGAATTTGTAATTTCATGTGCCAGACTGTGCAGTAATTTCTAACAGTTCTTGTCATGAAAACACAGGTCAGTTTATATATCTTTCTGTTTTCACTGCTTCCAGGTATTAATTGCATTCAGTTTGAAAGCTTATTAGTTCTTTATACCTAATATTAAGGCTTAACTAAAAATTATCCATTTATTTTGCAATTATTCAAAATAAAACACAAAATTGATCTTAGTTTGATGTGAAATTTACTACATGTATAAACTAAATGCCTTAGGTACTGAGGAAGTCACTAATTTAGAGGTGTCTCGTTACTGAGACAAACTTGCAAAAACCCCTGAATCCCAATTCACAAATTGGTTATTCGTTTGTCAGGGGATATTTCACATCTAACACATAAGCCTGCGACCTTTAATTAGAATTTTGCAGTTTGTTTTATGCCCCTTGAGGCTGACACCTTGAAAAATTTTTTTCTTGATTTCTTATTGCTAATAAGCATCTTTCTCTTCCCCTCTGGTACTTTGAAGAAAATGATGCAAATACACTTAATTACAGTGGTGGCAATAATTTGTTAGCTGAATATGTGATCAGGCAGATGCAAAAATGATCTGATTAGATCTGTGATCACACTGGAAATAAAGGCAACACACTGCTACATTTAAGAGAAACTGTTCTTTTTTGTCCTCCGTTTCCAGGAGGGAAGAAGCATGTCCCGTCTGTCTCTAACACGGTCCCCAGTTTCTCCTCTGGCTGCTCAAGGAATTCCTCTCCCCGCTCAACTCACCAAGTCGAACGCTCCTGTGCACATCGATGTAGGAGGACACATGTACACCAGCAGCCTGGCTACCCTGACGAAGTACCCGGACTCCAGGTAAGACCTCTGTGTTTTCCGGCTCTCTGCCTCTTTCTGTTCATCGCATGGAAATAGGCATGTACCTGTGTGGAATATTGCAGTGTGAAATACGATTTATTATATATTCACCACTTATGAATAATTCAGTTTCCGATTTATACATTAACTTCACTGGGGTTGTATAGAAAAAAACGCCTGTACAATTTATGTATTATTTAGAGAGCCTATTCATTTTCTCTTTCAACGTCTTCAGCAATGTAGCGCTACCTGTGAAGCACCTGTTGGTGTGCCTGTCCTGGATTATTTCCAATTATACCCAGTGACTTCTTTCTTTCAGATGTAGAAAAAAATCCTTTTTATTTTCCTTCTTTTGGGAGAACAGAACAGCTCGGTTACACTGGGACTGATGGATGCTTCTGTCGGCCAGCAGAAATCCTAAACTCAGGCGTAGCTCGGTGCCTCTGTGGCAGCAGGCATGTCCCGTGGGAAGTGGCCAGTGTACCTGCTCTGTGTGCTTGTAGCCACAGATTAGATGGAGTTTGCATGGTTAAGGGCAGCTGATTAGTGCTGAACGTGTTAATGGTGTGCCTGGCAAGAGGGATTCGATTCTGGCCAACATTATTGCAGAGGGGACTGCAGATATGTCAAATTATGAACAGAGGTGGCATGAAAATATTGGTATTTACGAGACAGTCTCTTTATTACTTGCACAGGTCCCAGTCTCGTGGGGTACTGGGCACTATGACAGATGGGGCATGCTGGGCAGCATCAGGCCTGCAGTGGTGATATGGAAGGGATCACTGTTTTCAGGGTTAAAACATTTTAATTGGAATAGTGCGTTAAGACACACCTGATTTTGATTTACAGTTATGATCAATAAAGAGATTCAGCTTTTTGTCATTCAGGCTGTTCATTCTTCAGAAGGCTAAGAGCTTTGTATGCAACCATCAGAAGCTGTAGGTAAATGTGCAGTATCAGGGTGCCTGTCAGACTGGTTAAAGCAGGCACTATGGACTCAAAAGCAAACCAGAGTTCAGGCCAGCAGATTTAGGTATTGGAGGTTTTGCTACCTTCATGGCCAGTATTTCCACAAAGGGACAGATTTTTATTTTTTTTTTGTATAGACAACCAGTATAAAGATATAGATTTATTTGAAGATTTCTCCTTTAAAAGAACTAGGGTTTTTTTTTTGGCACAGATTTGGCAGGTTCCCAAGCAATAAGTGACATTTATGGAGACACCTTGAAATGCCTCTGATGTCATAAAGCACACAGCTGTGATCTCATGCCAAGGAGACGTAGCTGCTAACATTGTCTATGGAAAAGAAACAATTATTAAAATACCTATATTTTATGGTTAGGCCAAAACAATATAATTTTTCAGGACAGATTCCATTTAATGATGTTTGTGTGGTACTTCTTTGATCATAGAGAAGAAATCTGTTCAGTGGGGAGAGATTTATAACAGAGAAGCAGACAAAGGCTTCATAGTATAAAAAATACAGAGAAGATTCAGCAGTTGTGATGGAACAGCACATCTGTTTCCAGAGTTTAAAATATCACTGCTGACACTATTTTTAAAATATGCCCATATCAGACTTGCTTAATAAAAACTTCAGTTATGTAAGTTTTAGGAGAATATACGTAAATTCATAGATTTTATTCAGAGAGAACAGGGTACTGGTTTAAAACCTTTTTTTTTCCCTTTTTGCTAAATACCGAAAGTGTATTCCCTCAGGTTTTGTGCTTTTATTTAAGCTAAAAGTACAAAACTGTGACCAGATCTCATGTGCTGCCAGATGTTTTGTTGTGTACTGTATGATGTTTGTATTGCAGTGTTACCTCATAAGGCTTGAATGCTTTTTCACCTGCTCAAACTTCAGTTCTTACTGGAGGAAGAGCTTACAGTACTAGACCTGTAAATCAGAAAGATTAACTAGTAACCAGATACATTTCTATAGCAAAAGATAAACCCTCGCCAGCAACAATAGGACGTTATTGCTACATACGTTATGGATGGAGGGTACAATTGAAGTTTAGAAGCAAACCTTACTTGTTTTGTTTTTTTTTTTCTCCTTCTTCATTTGGCTTTCTGCAGCGGTGCATGGTAGACTTGGTCAGTTACCCCCCTGTGAGCCTGGCTGCTCTCATTCCCAGTTAGAGCAGAGCAGAAGTTGCAGCTGTTTCAGTGGGGATGACAGGAGCTCCTGATGGCACCTCACTGCCCTGGTGTGCTGCTTCCATGAAGTGCAGGCTGTCTTTGCAGTGGTTAGGATGACAGAGGCGACCGGGTCTCTTGCAGATGCAGGAGGAAGGAGATAGCTGTTCTGGGTGAGACATCTGGAAGTAATGCCAGAGCGCTATTAGCGTATGCTCGCAGACGACATGCATGGCCACATATAGAGGCATGGCCATACTCATCTACATGCAGAGCTTCCTGGATTATTTTGGACAGCATATTAAACTCCTGGTTTGAGCACGAGCTTGTAAACTTCAGATCTAAGAAATTAAACAAATCTGTAGCTTCTGTTTCAGCAAAAGATGTAAGCATATGCTGAAATGCTTTGCTAAATCTTAGCTCATGTCACATAAAATACAATTTGCACTTACTAAAAGTGAAAGCTGTGGGAATAATCTTCCTGCTTATTTGTGTTACAATCTCTATTTCTTTCTCTGTGCTCTGAAATCCCAAACAGTCTTTTAGCTTGTAATATATAAAATGCATGTATGTTTAAGGACACGTACAGATTATGAGCACATGTATAAATAAAATCAGGGTATGTATACACAGATGTCACACGCTAAAGGGAAACAGAAAAATAATCATTAAATCATGTTTATCCTTCAGTAGTATTTAAAGGAGGCCCAATCCTGTTAGGTCCTGAATAAGCTCAGTTCACGTTGACTTCAGTGGGAGGGAAGAGCTCTTAGCAGCTTGCCAGATCAGGCCCAGCAGGAGCAAGTATAGGTATGACCAGTTCCTGCCTATACCTGCTCTCCAGTCACCCCTCTGGTATGACATAAATTACACCTGACAGCAGGCAGCGTGATACATTTCTTATTGTAATTTGTTAGGATTGACTGTGCTCAGCCCACTTGCTTGCTTTGCTTGACTGTTCCCAAGTTATGTGGTTGGCTCTAATTCATGGAAACAAAGGACCTGATTCTGGGAATCTTACTCACGTGAGGGAGTAGCTGGCGATGTGAAGTCGGAGGCCAAATTTTGCATTTCAGTGATCCCAGAGTTGTTTCGGAGCAACTTTGTCAAAGTCTTTGATGTTGTTTGTGCTGGTGCAGCTGCTGGGAGAAGAGAATTTGTCCACTGATTAAATTTGCATAAGTAAAGGGTGCCAGATTAGGCATTAAAGGTGGTAGACACCCTCTTTCCAGTAAATTTTTATGGGGCTACATAAAATCTCTAAAGAAGAGAACACTCGAGCAGCACACAACTGGTGTGACAAAGAAAGAGGGTTAAACAGCCACTGTCAAAGATGGTTTCTAAACTGGTCATGCTCACTCATTACTCTTACAGTTGGCTTTTTGAATGAAACACCATATAAATAAGCAAGTTGGCCTTTGAGAGGGTGAAAGGCAAGGAAAACAAGAAACACAAAAGAAATTGTGATCAGTGACAGCATAATGATGGTAGTGACAAAAATGATCTCGGAAGTGTACTATTAATTCCTCTTCCTACAGCTAGTTGTGGCTGCTATCCTTGTATACCTGAAATTGCCATTAAAGTTAACAAGCTTTTCTGGGGTACAGTAAAGCTGGCATCTTCTTACGTGGATTTGAGGCTTACTTTCAATAGTTTATTTTCAGTAAGTTCTCCCATCAAAACTGCCAACTCTGGTAGTTGTGAGCTACAGGTGTGCAAAGAAAAAAAACTGTTGAATACTCATACCATCAGTATCTTATTTCTAAAGTAACTAGCTAAGCAGACAAATTACTCATCTTTGAGAGCATTTCCTCTAGAAATTCCATTCATGTTTTCACCCACAGGACCTCTAAAGCAGCCCCTTCACACATTGACACTTGAATATGGATTTATGTGACAGACTGTAAAGACTGCAAAGGCTCTAGCACATCTATAAAGTGAGTTGCAAATTGTGTTTATCCAAGGGAGTGAGACTCAGTTCTTAAAAAAAAAAAAAAAAAGGCACAAAAAAAAACACCACAAGTCCAAGCTCTTAATGTGCAGAGAGGAGTACCCAAAGATGCTGCCAGATGATCCAGCCTTACTCCCACTGAGTTCAGTGACACACTTCTCATTGACTTTAAGTGGAAAAGAATTAAAAGTTCCAAATCCCCTTATACCACAGCAAGCCTACGTTTTGCCATTTCACTGACAATTTTGATACAATTTTGAATTTCTGTTAGAAAGCAGAACAAGATCTTTTTCATTAGAAGCTTGTCCTTTTTACTGCCCTGTGTAATGTTTATCTCAGAGAATTGCTGTGAGCTCTTTGCGAGTTGTTCAGCTATAAAAGGTAAATATATTTACCTTACATTCTTGGTTAATTAGTATTTGTTGTATAAGCCTCTATTAAAGATAAACATGTTCTTTTCTTCAAAACATAGTTGTAAAAGGTCACGCTTCCAGCAGCATTAGCCATGTGACAGAGGTGAGTAGGGATAACTGGAATTGAAGCAGGGGCTTCCCAGCGGGAGCTTCTCACTAGTGGTGGGCAGCACAAGGTGGTCGGGACCTGTTTGCTGTCAGCCCTTCTCTGCCTGGCTAACCTACAGCACCCTTGATACTTCTGGCCATTTTCTTGCCTCTTTAGGAGAGAACTTCTTAGTTCTGTGGCCCAAAGCAGGCAGTCAGTGCTAACAGCGCACACTCTGACCGCAGCTCTTGGGGCACCCTGGCTTCATCACTCACTCCTCTGGAGGCTCTGTCCTCCAAAGAAAACCAGCACAGGCTTTTTTTAACTGTTTCAGAAACCAGTGACATGACCATAGCTGTTATGAGGCATAGTAGAGTTTTTCAGGCATATCCCTGCCTCATTTTCCTCTGAACCCGTGAACATTTTGGGGGATTTACAAGGGAGTCCCCTAAAGCATGTGTCTTCTCTGACTTTTTCTTGTCAAAGCAAACCGTCATTCTTGTATAAAACCATACTTGGGCAACCTCTCCTACCTAGCTCATCCTTCTGAGTGTAGCTGCACTGTAAATGTCTGCGTTTTTTAAATCCCCCTACCTTTTTCTCCAACACCTCGATCTCTCTGGATGGGGGAGCTCAGCACTAACACCTCAGATCTTTTCCTTCTCCCTCCTTCCCTGCAGCCACACCAGGCTGGCTTGACTTCCAGGGAAATGTGCTCCTCCCTGCCAGACCAGGACTGCTGACGCCCTACAGCCAGAGAGAGTGGCTTTATAAGCTCAAACACCTCCGTTACTGAGATCTGCAAGACAGATTTTCCACTTTGTCCGTTATGCTAAGGACTCCCTACTAGGTTCTGCTCTTCTCGAGAGGGAGCAGGGAAATTCTTAATTCAAATGTGTTCAGGGTATGTAATTCTCCAGACTTAGCATACATAAGAGCATCTCACATGTTTTGCTCATATAGGATCAGCCCAGTGCCCCTGTTACCACAACTAATTTTCTAATTTTCCATCACATCTGTGGATTCTTGATGTTATTACAAGAAAACAATGCCAATTAGCAAATTCTGTCACCACATACTGGCAGGTGGATGTAAATCAGTTCTTAAACGAGCCCTGTTCCTTGGACAGGAAGGTAAGACCAAATTTGTTCATAGCTAGAGACTGATGGTGCCCACAATGTGACTGATAAACCACAGTACATGTGAGGGCAGGGTCGCAGTTGGAGCAGAACTGATGCCAGCTCTCCTGGGCCAGCACACCCTCCTTCACCCTGTATCATCATTAGCATCGATGCTAACTTAGGTGTTTCCAAAAGCCCTCAGTGCCAATTCCATGCCATGCTGACCACAGCTTACCCACCTGGCACGTGTATGGCGTGTGGTCCCTCTTCAGTAACTCACCCCATGCAGACCTGCTTAGTGCTGCTCTTTGAGTGCCACAAAGGACGTGGGCACGCTGCACCCTTGTTAAGCACTGCTCTTCCCACGGAGGTCGGTCGGTTGTGGGGTGACACCAGGCTCTGGAAGAACCATGCTAAGAAGCGCTGTGAATTACCCAAAAGGCAAAGAATCTCTGAGTCGGCGCTTGCGGCCCACATTCAGGCAAAGCTCTACAAAACGCACCTGCATGTGAGCTGCAGCGCAAAGCTCATTAATTTTAATGGATATTGTGAACTTAAAGCATACACAGACTTTAAAGGAAAACACCTGAAGAGGTAGGAGCAAGTGTTCTTCCTGCGTGCTACAGATGCTCAGAGCTGCAGAGCCTGGGTGCGGGCACGCCAGTGTTGCAGAGGGGCGAGCCTGGCAGGGGCTCCCCTGGCTCTGCTGCTTTGCAAGGCGCTCAGGGGTGTGCTGCAGAAGGGAGCAAGGGAAGGAGCAGAAATCCAGAGGTTTGGGTTATGCGTAGAGCCTTTTCTGAGTTACTGTAGGAATTTTCATGGAGATTAAAATCGTTTTCTGTTTAATTTCATCCACCTGCAATTTAGAGATAAATCTTGGGAGTTTTTCTTACTTGGCTGTTGATGGGGCAAATCTCGGTTTCCAAGGGAATTTTGACCAGCAGAACACTTAATGAAGAAATTCTTTAAAAAGGGCCTTTCCATTTCCCATCCTCCCTCTCCCCACAGTCTGCATCTAAGCCTGTGGGTGCTGTGCTTACCTGAGTGGGAGCTGTATGAAGAAAAGAGCTCCCATTCCCAGACTCTGAATTGAATACTGTAAAATGAACCATTCGCACAGTGAAGCGTTGCTGTTTTGTAAGGGTGCTGCAGGGCTGCAGTCACCCAAGTCCATGCAGTGCTCAGTAAGCTCTGGGGTCGGGGGGGGGAGTTACAGGCAGGCAGGAGATGCTGCCAGGAGCCACCCAGGGCAGCTCCTGGGCAGCACACAGGGCAGAGCATGGTGGGTGGAGGTGAGAAGCCGTTCCCTCCTCAAAGCTGGGCTGGCTGGAGCCTCTACAGCAGCAGTTACACCAGTGCCAGGTCTGGGAGCACCAGGGCATCCATCACCTGTCCCAAAGGAGGGGAGCATGATGTGGCCTGCGTGGGAAGAAAACAGAGATGTAATTACAGCTGGGAACAATGGTTTTAGATACCCTGTCTCTACCTTTCACTAGAGTGAAAAAATCTTGGATTCAGGGTCTGCCTTGAGAAATTCGGCAAAGCCCGTGGAAGTACACCCAAACCAGGTTTCCCCGTGCTCCCCAAGGTTGAATGGCTTTGGTGGCAAAGGAGAACAAGCCCCGTAATGTAACCCTTCACTCCAGTGACTGCAAGAGATGGGAGGGAAGGAATTTGTATGGAAGCTGATTCTTCAGACCTGTGTGTGTCCATCTCTCCAGGATCTCTAACTAACTGGCATGTAGGGAGCCACAACAGAACTGAGCTGTCTGCTGTGATAAAGGTGTTTACTCCTTACTGGACTTCATAAATGCTGCCTTGCCCAGCACAGCTGCTGCCCAGGGACTGCCCACAGGCTCTGGAGAGGAAAGCAGAGTTTACCCTTCGGGAGCACAAATCTTACTGTAATTGGGTGCTGAGACTGGGGCCTGTCAATGAATGAATTATTTGTATGTTTACTTGGAATATTTAATGAAACGTGCAAGGAAATATTACATAGCTAGTCTCTGATGAACGCTTTCTGAAATTATTATTTCTCTGTATATGTACATATATATTACAGCCCGGGTTGTGTGGAGGTATAGGCATCAATGGGTATTACAGCACCTAGGAAGGGGCAGACCAAGCTAATAATGGAGAGGAGAAGATATCAAATCACACTCATCTGACTTAACAAAAATAAAATGATGACTGCGTTGCTAAACCTGGCATAGGCAGCTCAAAAAAACTGAAGTTGAGGAAATTGCACATTCCTGTCTAGATATTAGCTTGTTTGGCTCAGCTGGTCAAAAGGGAAGAAGAGAGAAGAAGTGTTCCCTGCACAGTCCATGCAGCCTGGCTGCGGCCAGAGGGATGTCATTTACAGCCTCTGAGAGAGGTTCAGGACTGCTGGACAGTGTCTCCAGTACCTTCAGTGCAACACTCAGCTGACGTTGTCTCATTTTCTGCTCTTCTCTTTGTTCTTTTGCATCGTTAACGTGACTGTCACTGAGTTGAGTTTAGCCCGTTAGTAATGCCTACCCTTCCTGTTTACAATGGTTTGAAAATTAGTCTGGTTTGTTGAAACTCACAAAGAGAGCCCAGCAGACAGGGAGACCAAGAATTCAACATTTTTTTTTGTTTAACCCTCTATATTTATAGCAGTTTCTGAGGTTAGTTGGTCAAGTCCTTTGTCATTTTTTTTCATTGCTTCTTTTGCTTACCACTCACCTCTCACCTGCCAGGGCACTTTCCTGCCAGCAGCACAATTTAAGTATTTTTCAGCAGTCGTTTTCAGGGCGCTAACATGAAAAGCATCAGCATTAGCAGCATGTTTTGAGAAAATGCTCCCATAGGATGCTATGGAAGCAACCTGCTTCCTCCTTTTATGTGCTGCTAGTGGAGGCTGTTTTCCTGCTGATGAACATGGTGCAAAATACTGCACCTGTGCCCAGGTTCACAGCTGTAGCAGCTTTACAGTTAAAACAAAGGGGAATCCCCTTTATTGATTTCTTCTTTGTACGCTGTGCACTCAGCACACACATTGCATGGACAGAGTTATGTAAAGGTGCGGATTCAGTAGCTTTGTGCTGGAAATCATGTCCTGAGGTCACAGCTAACCACCATACCAGTGGAGCAGAAGAGGTGTTACCTCTTCATATTCGGTCTTTGAATACACATTGCTGGTGTATGTCTTTTGATTTATAAAGACCTTGCAATGGCAAGTAGACCTGGTCTGCTTAGGGAGATATTTCATGAACTACTTAGGAAGTTTATAAAACAGACTCCCTAGATTATGAAGCGAGGGGTGTCTGTTTTGTAAGGAACATGTTATGAAATGAATTTGTCTCTAGGCCTAACTTAATTATTTTAATGATCCCACTGGTGGTTGTTGTAGGTGTCGTACTGTGTATATATTGTGACCTACATGCTTGTGATCATTTATGAAATCTAAGATTTAAAAATACATTGGACCTTATTAATTCCTTTCCTACTTTCACTGAAGTAACTGGAGGTGGTTTGGATATTGGCACATTGGGCCAAATGTCTCTTCCAGTAAAGTTGATGAGAGTTGTACTGTAAGCTTAAAGGAAAACAAAGGCAGTCCTATTCTTTTAGAAAACTGCCCTTATAAGAAGCCTGGCCAAAATAATCCCTGGTGTAACCCTGTTGACCTCTGTGGAATTACACCAGGGATGTATGCTGATAGGATGTGAGGAAAGGGATTACAAGACCCTGAGCATTATAGCGAGGTGCTATATACTGTTGGCTATCCCCGGTACTTGTTCTTACAGACATCTGAATGCGTAAAATCAACAGGCAGGTGAGGACAAAAAGATTCCTGCCCTTATGGGTAGGTGCATGTACCTTTTATGGTCAGATAGCCTTCCCAAAGAGGTGGCTCCCCTGGCTTTGAAGGAGTTACTCCAAATTTGTACCTGTATAATTGAAATCAGAATTAATCTATTCATGGGTTAATAAATTCTTTAAGAACAAAGTGCATATTTAAATGGAAGAAACATGTAGGCATACAAACATGGGATTCCTATAGGAAAGCATAAGGGAGGCTAGATCTCTCGAGCACGCCATAGTAACACGGTGAGGAGCATACCAGGCTGTAGCTAACACGGGTTGTGCCCCAAACTGCTGCTAGCCACGTTGATTTTGCCAAGTTTCTCTGTTAGGTGAAAATAACAAATTGATAGATTTGCCTAGTCCTTGCAGCACATCAGCTTGTTCAGTTGTGCTATACTGACACTAAGTGCATAATCTGGTGACTGAAACAGGTAACTATTGTCACTGTCATCCCCGGTATAGCTCCATTGATACAAACAGGGTTACACTAGGATGGTGGCTCTACTAACATTTTTTGTAGCTGGGAGAAGCTGCAGAGCTGGAGTTAAGCTCCAGAGTTATAAACTCTTATCTCCATGCTCTAACCACCAAATTACTTACTTACTCTTTCCCCTCATTTGCTGTCATTAGCATGTATTTTAATCTTTCGGTGCTTAAAAAAGAAACGATGTGTAAACATTTTAGGAGATTTTGCATTTGTTTTTTGTTTTTACCTAATTTGCTCTCACTTGAAGCTCTGCCAGCCGGGATGGCTTTTAGGTTAGCATGTGTGCACTTCTTGCATTCCTTATTGATGCAATCACTGTGACGCCTGCCTGCCTGGCAGAGTTGGGCACCAGGACAAATAGGCTAAGCAGAGGTACTCCAGTGTTGACGTGTACTGTGTTGATTTCACTCTACTGTAGTATGGTATGAGTTCAAAGGCTAAAATTCCTGCTTTTTTATCTGCTGAGGACCACATAAAGCAATACCTGGAAGGAATCCTGCACGTGGATGCTGGGAAGCTATTATGCAGCATTTGCAGCGTTACTCTTGGTCAGACTCAGAAAGGATCAGTTGGCAAGCATTGGAAACTGAGATTTGCACCGTAAAGCTGAAACGCTGAAGGAATCCCAGTCCAAAGGGCAGGCTCCCGTTACGCCTCTGTCCTAATGGAGAGCAGATGCTACCAGTGCTGCAGGTAATCCGTTTAGATCTGGTAGAAGCTTTTGCAGCAGCAAATCTCTCTCTTAAGAAAGCAGACAATGAAAACCAGAGACTCTTTTAACATTGGTGTCATATTGCGTTGACGATGTTATGCCAGCAACTTGTACCGGTATGATTTGCATCAGAGGCTGCAGCTTTGGCATTTGGGGAACGTGGTATGTCTTCCAGGGGACCACTGCCTAAATTCTGCCATTGCAGAACTTACATATGATTTCATGGACAAACTCGGCTAATGGAACTCCCTGGGAATCAGTAGATGACAATAGAGAGAAACTGGGCCCTCTGCTTGTGCTGGGGTTGTCTGGGAGGGAACAAGTACTGAACTTGGGCCAGAAGTACTTAATAATGCTGTTGAATGAGAGAAAAATTCAATGACGGATTTTTAATCGTTAAAAAAAAAAAAAGCATGGATTTGTAACCAGCTCCAAACATTTTGTCTTCTGTTCACATCCAGTTATATTCTGCTTGCAGACGCAAGGGTTAAAGCGGGGGCTGGCTTCTGCTTTCAATTAAGTCAAAGGATGTTTTGGCCTTGACTTCACTGGGACCAGAATCAAACCCATGACCATAGTATTGTATTTAAGAATGAATCTCTCTCAGTCACATAAAAAAGCCAGGTTCAGTTTTCAGTATCTCATCAGAATCCTACAGTTAATGGTTTCCTTATTACTTTCAAGTTTTTCCCAAGCTTAAGCCCATAGTATCCTCTGTGCAGCAGGTGTATCAATTGCTGTCTCCCTGTGGCATGCCAGTTCTCTCTCCGGAGCCCCAAGTCAGGGGCTCCCCTTTTCTTCTGGAACGTGGCTGCAGAACTGGGCTCTCGCAGCTGACATCTCAGCATGTAGCTGCTTCTCTTTCCCTGCTCTTTTCTTGCTGCAGTAACAAAAAACCTACTGGAAGTTGCACTCTGGTTCTGCCTATCACCTGCCAACTGCTCAGGCTCACCAGCACTCAACTGTAACCCAAGTCTAACTTGATGTGGATATAAGGCTTTGTTGGTTGTTTTCCCTTCAAAAACACTTTTTGAAAAAACACAAATCAAAAACACAGATCGGTCTTGACATGCTCAGTTCCTTCAAGTGAGCCAGGAAAAGTATGTTGAGTACAGCTTAATCAAATGTAAAAATAAACAGGAGCACTATGCAGTCATCATTTTAAGTGTGACAACAAAAATACGGATAGAGAGAACTGGGTGCAAATTCATCTCTCACTTGTAGAGAATTGCAGCCAGCTGTGTCCTTTGGTCTGCCTGTAACTGCCCACGGTGTCTCTGTGCCAAAGCAAGCAGTGGTGTGAGCTGTACAAGGTGTTCAGCAGTGTAATTGCAGTGGTGCTACACGCTGGGACTGTGCAAAATCAGCATAGCTTATTAACTGGTGGACAAAAGGATGGGCTGCAGGAAAACCAAACAGAGGATGAATGTAAGATAGGCTGTTTTTTCCATATTATAATTCTCAGCAAGAGAAGAGCTTTACCAGTTTAGCAAATTGGCATGCCCACCAACTGCCAGTGTTGCCATACTGCCTGAGTTTCTTGTAAGCAGAAAGTTAATTTATCCATACCCACAGACACTGGTATCGTTCCCATTCGTGTCAGTGGAGAGCATCCTGATACAGCGGAGGCAGGCGTGTGCACGATGGGCAGATTTGAGTTCGTGCTTAGCTCAGGCAGTGCCGTGCTGTAGGGTCCCTGGCAGCCCGCGTCTGGTGACTTGTTCCTGCTGGTCTGGAAATAAATAAAAGAATCACTGAAAAATGTTTCTCAGCTTTCATATCCCTGGGCTCAGAAGTGTGGGGATATGGTTTGAGCGGATGACATATTCTAGCAGTTTGCATGAGCAGTGGGTACCGAAGCGAGTGCATTAGCTGTCACCATTTACATTTTATAAAGGTGGTGCAGACCTTAAGTGTCCGCCCCCCTTGCTTCTGCTGTGGACTTAAATCTGCTGTTTTCAAGGCACCCACACACGTGAAGGATGCAGAGGGCCGGACTTGTACCCTGGAAGGTAAATGAGTTACATTTGAAAATTTTTCTGCCTTCACTGAGATCCAGTGGGAGTTCCTCTGTTGACTTCAATGAGCAAGGAGTTAGCCCATTTATATTAAAATAAAACTAGTATCTGCATGCTTGCCAACCTCCCAGCATGCGCAGTTGTAGAGGGTTGATGTTAGTGGCAGCAATGTCCAGGTCTAGTCAGATTTGAAAATCTTAGTAAAAATACTGTGTTAGCTCCCACTTGAAGTTACAGTGAGGCAAGAAGGAAGAGGTCTGACATTTGCTGCAACCCTTTTTTCATCCTGTCCTTTATAGTACCATGATTTAGGGGAAGGGATGTTTAAAGGTATAGCAAGAAAAGGCTTGTATAGGCAGGAATGTTTTATTTGAATTGTGCATCTTCTCAGGTATTAACTTAATTCTGTTGAGTGCCCACAACTCCCACAGAGTTTGAACTGAAATGCAGTTCTTGCAGGATTGGGACCTTTGGGAAACTAGAGAGCATTAGGATGGTTGTTTGGGAGTTTGTTTGAAATTAAAGAATTTTTGTTCCTGCATTGGTTTTCATGGCTAAAATTAATGTAAGTTCTCTACTAAGAAACCATGAAAGGCCAAGAACTCTCACAGGGTTCAAATAAGAGCAGCAGCAACAATTGTACAATACACACAGGTTATATGTAGCAATAAAAACTTGTATTAATATTTTTAATCTTCACTAACAATTTAGTTAAAAGTTCAGTTAGAATGAATTGGAAGACAGAAGAGGAAGAGTAACCAGAACTTCATACTGGAAAAAGTGAGAGTACTAGATGTCAAGCTAACATGCTTAACTTAGCTAACGTGCTTGTTTAATTTCAGATACAAGTCCACAATTTAAAATGAATTGAATTCCCAGATACAGAGGTACAATGTATGAGCTCCTGTGCAGTTATCTGAACTTTGGCATATTTCATTGAAAGAAAAATATTTCACTCTTACCTGTAACAAGTTTTGTGTTTTGAAGGTTCGTATTACAGTGTAATATGATTTGGTTGCTTCTGTTAAAATTGTGCAAGTCAGCCAGACTCTGCCCTTCACACTCTCCCAAGTCGTTGTTAGGACTAGGGGTGGCAGAACTGGCCCATCTTGAAGTGCAGTAATTGCAGCCACGCTGCCTGCATCGGGCTGCTCGGCAGTTACCACCGGCCACAGCCCTGGCCTCTTACCCAGTGATGGCACCGCTGTTGCTGCTTTGGTTTTGGTGGCACCAACACAATGCACATACCTGAATTAGAGGTGTCTGCCCACGTCCCATGGAGCTTTAAGCCAAGGATTCAGGGGGCAATGAGGACAGGTTGAGCTCCAGTTGCCGCAGAGACCTCATCCAGCCCGCGCTCTGGCGTAGCCGACCCCATCCGGGCAGCCTTCGGGTGCTGGGAAGCCAGCACGTTGCCTTCTGGCCCGGGTATGACCAACAGACTAATGCCTGGCGGAGGCTTTAGGGAACAAATGCAAATGGTACGTTTAATGGAAGGCTGGTTTTCACCTTCTCTGTTACAAAAGATTAACAGGACCAGAGGAACCGTGTCAGTGGCACGCAGGGAAGTTTTACGGGAAAATGCAAATTGTACCTGTATTTGAAAGTTACATTTTTTCTTGTTAAGCACAGCAAATGCATTTCATGACTGATGACTGAAATGAATGTGGCAGAATTATGATGTGTAGGTAGGATGAGTGCCGTTCTGTCTGTATGTGTCT
Organism: Cygnus olor; assembly: GCF_009769625.2. NCBI lineage: Eukaryota > Metazoa > Chordata > Aves > Anseriformes > Anatidae > Cygnus > Cygnus olor. Next base: position 10,346,181 of record NC_049180.1, on the reverse strand, counting down.
CTACTTATCCAGCTTATAAATGTGGTTATACGCTGAACGGAATGAAAGAATTCATAATACAGCAATTAACATACTAGAAACTGTTTGTTTAGTAAAGTCTTTTTATAGCTGTTAAAATAACACACTAAAATATACAAACGCTAGTTTAATAAGGCAGAATAAAATCATTAGCCTGACTTAGGGCTGGATTCTGCCACCATTACTCATGGCTAAGCAGTGCTTTACTCATGAACTGTTTACTCTACGGGAGACGGGTGGCAGAACCGGGCCCTCAGGGAACAAATACGCTGCTGATAAATTTGGGATGAGTGGCCAGTGCTGGTGAGCCTAATTCCAGCCTCCCAACGAGGTGAAGGGCTTAGGGTTAATACCGTCGTAAACCTGGTGGAAATGAAAAGCATGGAAATGAAAGCACATTGGAGCCCAAATTTCCTCAGCTGATGGTCTGTTCCCTATAACTGTGTGACTGCTACCTCCTCTTTCTCCCTGAGGACCTGACAGGATGCTCAGCCCCGCTGATGCACGACCCGGCTCTTGATGGCAAGAGAGTTCCTTAACACAGGAAAAGAGACTGGCCTCTGCACCAGGATTAGCGTTTCTTATTTCTGTCTTAACTGCTAATTTATATATTAGGCAACAGTGTCTACAAATTTAACAAAAATTGAATTTATCAAAATCTATCTATATATATATGTATATATTTCCATGAGGTTATATATCAAATAGTCACCTGCAAAAGTGTCTTAAGTGTGGAGATAGACTGTTAGCAACAAACACAAGTGAAAGACCCACAAGATCTCAACCTTATTACCATGGATACTTTGTGGTATTTCAAAAATAACAGGCAATTTATACTTCAGTGGCTGTTATTACCTGTTGCTTCCGTGGACTTGAATTGATAGTAACAGAGAACTGAAAATATAATTGTCCTTAGCTTTGTTTTAATTACAAGATCTATTGCATGCTAATTTTCAATGATAGTGTAAAAAAAAGTCTTCCAGAACTTTGTAAGAAGGATTCAGGGTGGTAGATGATAATGTTCTTTCTGGATTATTGACTTTTAAAAATACATGTTGATACTAGCTCTGATCTATTGTAAAAATAGATATCCAAGCCTGAATATCTATTCAAGCAAAATATGAAGTATTAAATCTAGGTAACAGATCCTGCAGTTCCTTCAGGTCCTTAATAGTTAATGAGTGTAATATCCTTCAGAAGCACTGCAAAGTGAGCACATGGCTCAGAAAACTCCTATGGCATTCCAGGGCCAACGTTAGAAAGCAGGCATGCAAGGTTACAGCACTTAGAGATGGATAAGCCTGTTACCTTGTGAGTTACCTCATTCATCCCTCTGCCAAGACAGGACTGTACTACTAGATACACTGGTGGTGTCAGGAATGGAGAGATGTGGGGTGGGGGATGTTACAGGCTTTTAGTGTTTCCATTTGTTTCTCACAGATCAGTTTTGTACTTGTGTATCTGTGGTCGCTGGCTTGTGCCATCAGGATTGAAGGGTCCAGAGCTGATCAGTGCGTGTATGGGGCTGGGCAGTGCCTGCAGCGTGCTGGTGGCTGATGCTGCCCTGGAGAAACGTGGGTGCTGTCCCCGGGCTTGAAGCCTGGGACATGAAACCTGTGCCTGGCCTGGGCTTCCATGTGCTGGATCTCCCCTGCCCTTGGGGGCACCCCTCTGTGTCTGCAGGCACACGGACTGGTCCCACACCACGTGTGGCTGCGTGATGTTCATAGTTTGCAGAGCAGCAGTTTATGTCCCCAGTTCAAGACTCAGACTCTCCGCTGACACACACTTTTTCCTGTCACTATACAAATAAAAGATTTGAAAGATGCTTAAATCAAAATTCTCCCTGGCTCGAACACCCTCTGAGCCAAGTGTGTGCCTGGAGCAATCTGAGGTGGTCAAGATGTTATCTTTGATTATAATAGAAACCGTTGCAGAGCCGTAACAGCGAAGCCCGCGCGGTGTTTCTGCAGCATAACGCGGCCAGGTTGTGTGCAGAGACCCCTGCTTCAGACAGTGCCTCTCCTCAGTGTTATTTTCCCATAATCAGAAAAATTAGTGGTTGGGCAGCAGGTTGTGAAAGTGTGGTATGGAGCTGAAGTTTTAAACGGAGGCAGATCAGAAAAACTTCTGCAGGCAGATGCAACCTTTAGCCATGTGCCTGGCTGTGCCGGGCACGGGGCAGCATGTGTCCTGGCAGACAGTTTTAGTGTCCTCCCTCCTAGCGCCCGTCGGGGCAGAAGACCCAAGACACCCCTTTGGTGCTCAGCCAGGCTGTCCCTGTCCCTGTCCCTCCTGCGGCCACACCTGCCCGCTGCCCAGACAGGCTGCGTCCCTTGGAAAAGTGGCTGCGGGCGCTCTCTCCATTATGCTTTGCTCTGCTGGGAGCTTGTGCACAAACCCTTGACTGAGTCTGACACAACTCGGTTTTACAGTAAAAATAATGGGAAACGTGAAAAATGCAGCTGTAAAGATCCCTGCCAGCTCCAGGCAGTGCTGGTATGGGTGGCACTGAGCAGTCCCAGGCCGGGGCCCTGCCTCCTGGCACCAGCCCCGCATTGCGCAGGGCTCTGCTGTCCTGCCTGCTTCTGGCTTTCCTTTCCCAGAAGCTGCTGTCCTGTGGCAGGACCAGTGACAACAACTGTGTAGCTGTCCAGGTAGCCATATCAGAGGCAGCGTGATATGCTCCCATCTCTTGAGCACCTCTGCTCCAGTTCACAGCATGTTTTTTCTCCTCAAAGCAGCTAACAGTATCTGTCGTGCCCACCTTGAACAAATATTTAAGAGAGAAGCAGCCCTTTCTGCTCAGCAGCCGTGGCGGGACTCTTCTCGCACACCTGGGACACTGCTAGCACATCCCATGGAGCGGTTTCAGGTTGTGCTCAAAGGTTTGGCCCCTTGGTCTGTCCCAGCCCTAAACAACCCTCTTCCTCTTCTCTGCCGCATTTCCCACCGCTACCACCTCCTCCTCCATCTCCACAGCGGCCGGCAGCTGCGCACAGCCGGCAGACTTCGTGCACAGAGCAGAGGAGCTGCAGAGCTCCTGTCAGCCTGCTCTGCATCGGCATGGAGCAGCAGGGACGGAGGAGGGAACCAAGCAGAGCACAGACCCACATGCTGGAGGGGCTCACCGACAGGCCTTTCCCTTTCTTCTCCCGTAATTTTCCTCCCATGAAATTAGAAGAGAGCCACATTGAATGACAGTTCTCTAAAATGCATGCTCCCCGCTGAATTGACATTGGGCAGAAAAAGTGTCTACAGAATCAATTTTTAATAAATGCAAACAACTGAATTATGAATGACAAAAATATCACTGAATGGTTAAATATTAATCATGTAATTACTTAAATTAATACTTTTAGTGCAATGTTGTGATAAAGGGTTTCACTCACGCAGCGTTGCTGTGCGGGCTGGTAGGAGCACGGGCCGGGTGGCAGGGGGCTGCAGCGGGGTGCAGGAGCAGAGGCTCTGCGGGTGCTTGGCACAGTGACACTGCTGATTTTCCTCCAAGCCCCACTGTACTTGGTGCTCCTCTCAAGGCCCCTGGAACCAGATTTAGTAAGAAAGAACTTCAGTTTTCTGTTCAAAAAGGGAGCTGTCAAGAAAACAGCTAAACTGGACCAGGAAGAGAAAGCAGTAACCCCCCAAAAAACCCTCACCTCTCCCAAAGTGCTCCTGAACCTCCCGACACGTGATGTGCTTTGTGTGGCTCCACTGCCGCTGCTTGGCAAGAATCTTGGGAAGACAGAGTGCTCCAGAGAGCAAAAATCCCTGACTGCTCCAAGATGGAGCTGGATAAGTCTCTGGATGAGATCATATGTGGTGAGGACTGCAGCAGGGCTGGATTCGCTGCCCTGTGTGCAGCCTCCCGTCCCATGCTCACCTTTTGACAAGCGCTGCAGGGAGCCTGAAGCCTGCACGGTCCCCACATGGAAAATGGTAGCAAGCGCTATCGGGGTGTGTGGGTAGCAGTGGTTGTCTGTAGATGCTTAAACGCAGCACACAGCTTCCTTCCCTGTCCAAAGAGCTCAGAAAAGAATTTACTGGCGCTCTTGTCCTTGTGGGTTGGCTGGCTGTGCTGTTTGTTTTTAATCTAATAAAAGGAGATCTTAATATCATAGTGAAATCCGTATAAAGCTAGAAACTTGCCCCCTGGCATTTTGGCTAAACATTGTTGAAAAATGCAAAAAAAGCCTTCAGCAGAAACAACAGAAGCACAAAGAAATTGTAGAAATAGGATCAACAGGTTGTGTTCTAGATGTTGGGAAGAGGACTGAAGAGCAGCCGGCTGGGCTGGAGGAAGCAGGAGAGCTGTTGGGCGGGAGGCTGGGCGCCAGCCCCCTCCTAACACAGCTCTGCAGGGGCATGCAGTCATGGTGGCCGGGAGCTGGAGCCCTGCAAGGGTCTGGGTGGGCAGCATGCGTAGGGCAGTGGCTGGGAGTGGTTCAGGAGAAAGGCATGGCTGGGAAGAGCCTCGCACGGGGAGGACAGCGTGAAGCACAGTGAGATGTGGCCAGGAAGGCGGAGGCAGTGGGAAAGCAAGCTTTGTGACTGCTTTGCTTGAGCCTGGCTTGGTCTGCTCTCTGGAAATTAAATCTGGGAAAACAAATATTAAAAGCATTTTTAAATGAAGAAGTGAATTGTCTCTTCCAAAAGGTGGGAATACTGCAGAAGCAGTCGCTGCTGAGACTCACCCATCTCTGTAGGATCTAAGTGCAGCTCTTTTTGCCTGGTCTGTGTTTTCCTCTGCCTTCCACTGCTTTACAGACAGCCCTGGAAGTACCACTCCCACATGCCATAAGCAAGCAGCAATTCCCGAAAAATGCCATTACCTGCTTTGTCTGCCAGTACCGGGCACCACAACTGCTCACAAAAGCAACCATTTTGGGGTGACCATTGCCCAGTCCGAGAGCTGCAGCCGCTCTCCACAACTCAGGAACTTGCACCGCAAGCTGGAGGGAGCCTGAGCCCTCCTGCCAGCCTGGCACCTTATGTCTGGTGGAATATCAAGTTTGCGCAGTGCAAAGCCATTCCTATCCCCTTGCACTTGCTGATGTCCTGACAGCCTGCACACATTTCCCTTCCAAACTTCTCTGCACATGGCGGTGTCTGCTATGCAGTCTGAGACCCATCTGCTGAGTGCATCAGGTTGCGGAGCTGTCAGTCACTGTGTGTCCATGGCTTTACACATCCCAGGTACAGCCAACATGCAAAAATTTCCTCAAAGCTGTCATTTGGGTTCACTTTGTGCTCTCACAGTTGCATTTTCTGATAGACTTACTGCAGGTACAGTTTGTACTGGTGAGGAGGGAGAAGCAGGAGCACTTTCTGCATGCAGCATTACAACACGCTGCAGTGAAGCTTGTTCTTGGAACACAGCGGCCCCCTAAAATGTCAAATAAATCCTTAAACTATTCATCACTCTGTTTTTGGGGTGGCAGTTAAGTCTTTCAACACTCTGCAAGTTTCTTTCCCCAGCAGTAATTTTGCTGGTGAAGAAATACAGCTCAGGGCACTCCACAAAGGCCTCAAAATTCATGTTTTGTTTTCATTACCAAAAAAAAAAAATGCTTCACTACATTAAAGAGCAGCCCATTAAAATTTTGTATCCTGTCTTCCCTGCGTCCTTTCTTTGTTGGCAAACCTTCCCTCCCTCATATGCACCAAGGAGCTGAACAGCAGCCATCGCTTTGGTTTGCAGTCTTCACAGAAAAAGGACTATGAAAGGGAGGAGGTTTGAGCCACAGCCCAGCTTGTTTAGGGAGGAAGTAGGAAAGATGAGTTCTCAAAACTTTTGGTAGCCACACAAATACTTAATAAATGCACCTACCGTACTGAACGTTAAGTAGCTCTATCTGCTTTCATGCTAACCCAGAACAGCACACAGGCTCGTGTGCACGTCTAAGGAAACGAATTAACTGTCTGGTTCCTGGACTAAAATGTAACGCTGTACCAAGCAATATATTCAGTTGTCTCAGGCAAAGAGACCTCAAGTAACAATAAAAAGGAAAATAATGAATTACTGGAGGCTCGCTGAACCTTGTGATTATATAAATTAAGTGTTGCAGTGTGAGCTGGATTGTTCTGATACAGTTGAAGAGCTAGAGGTTGAAGAAAAACAGTAAATGTATTATAATTAAGGTTTAGGTTGTTTGGTTATTCTCTTAAGTAACTCAGAGTAGCTGAATGCTAGCACAGACATGAGAGGAGCGCAGGCAGTGAAACCTACAACTTGCATAAAAGGGGAAAAGGGTTTTTAGCTGAGTTCAGCAGGGAATTGCTAAGTTCAGTTTTACTCGATATCTCATTTCATTTAGAAATTCATTTAGAAATAAGTGCCACATGAATTAAATTTGCAACTACATAAAAAAGCTGGGAGATCAGACCAAAGTGCAGCTCTGGAGAGCGAATCTCACCTGTGCTGCAAGACCCCCCAGCCTGAAGCAAGCCGAGCGTGGGGCAGCTGCGAGCATTGGCGCAGCCGCTCCGGCTCATAGCCCGGGGCTCGCCGTCCGCAGCCCCGCTGGGGCCCTCTCGTACCTCTCGCCCATGCCCCTTGCTGCGGGGCTGGAAAGCAGGAGCGCAGCCAGGGCCGTGCCGTTCAACTCGCCAGCGGTGCCAGCTGTTGGCCTTGGACAGGGAGTTGGTGGGCTCGTTTTCCACAGCAGGGGAAAGCCCTGCCCTGGTCGCAGCGAGGGATACTGGGGGATTGCATAGCTGAGTCTAAGGGATGATGCTCGACAGTGAAATCTGGCAGGCTGTGGAATAGTCTCACTGGGAAATGGTGGAGTCCTCACTGGCAGGGTTATTTAAGACTCAACTTTGAAACACGAGACACTCTGCAGTTGGGAACAATGCTGCACTGTCAGAGAGATGGACTCAATTACTTAATAGGTCGTTGCTGTCTGTCTCCTGTGATTTTCCTTTCAAGAACATATATTCAGCTGGGTTATTTCTCATGGGAAGACAAAGCCTTCTGAAAGAAGCCAGACATTTGGAGGGAGAGGCGGGAGGAAGTGCAGCCCGGCAAATGCCCAGCTTGCTTTCTGCAGCGTACTGTCAGGATGTGGAGAAAACTGGCATGGTGCAGCTGATGGGGTGTTTTGGTCCTGCTTACACCTACCCAGCTGGATCTCTGCTCTCATGTGTCTCACTTCCTTTTCTTTGCTCAGGAAAGGGTTGCCACGTTGCTGTTTCTGCCAGACACTGATGCGGAGCCACTGGTGTGGGATGCGGTCCCGCAGGCAGCACTGCAAATGCTGTATAGGCCGCTGGCTGCTGGTGTGCCCGAACATGCAGCACTGAGGGGGCCATCCAGCTCATGGAAGCGCACTGGAATCCCCCCCCCCTCCAACATGGAAATGCTTGGATGGCCTTTGGTCAAAATACCAGCACAGCTGGTGCAGAAGCTCATGTCCAGGAGCCCATCTATGAGTATCCATCCAGTTCTCGTTCACAGTACCTGCTGAACGGGTGTATAACGTACCTGGTGAGACATGTTCTCTCCAAAATTATCCAGCCAGCCACAGGGTGAGAACTTTGTAGGCACTTCCCTTGCTGGGGCTGAGACTCATTTGCAGCCCTGATTCAGGGCAGGACGAGCTTAGTGCTAGGAGCAGTCGCGGGCGGGCACTGTGTGAGCATGTGCATGCACACACATCTAAGGCGTCTGTCTTGGTGCCCTTGTTTGCATTTGTCACCAAATTAAGATACTGCATTACTTTATGCACATTGAATTGATGCAGCTAGATTGGCTGGATGTTTTTAAGCCCTGAGGGTGTAATGAGATTTTGTCTCTTTTGCCCATTTCTTTTTTCTTTTTTTTTTTTTCAGAATAAGTCGTCTGTTTAATGGCACTGAGCCTATTGTCTTGGACAGTTTAAAGCAACATTATTTCATTGATCGAGATGGTGAAATTTTCAGATATATATTAAGCTTCCTAAGGACATCTAAGCTACTGCTCCCAGATGACTTTAAGGTAAGAAAAGCTACAGTCTGCCATCTATTTCCCCCCCTCCCCCGCCCCCATTTTGTCATTTATTTTGGAGCAGGTTGGGTTGTGTGCTTGACCTAAACATACTTAACTAAATGTTGCTGTTTATTGTTAGGATTTTTAGGACTTGTATATTACACTAGGGATGCTATTATTTAATAAATGGACCAATGGTTGTCATGGATACCATAAAAAGTTAAACGATGAAGCTTACGGCTAAATCAGTTTTTCTAAACTAATTGTATTTTCTCACATTTTTAGCTTATTTATCAGGGTATAACAACAATTAAGAAGCAACACCAGCAACTGGCACTTACCAGGATTTAATGTTCAGAATCTAAAAAAAATGTTTTAAATTTGATACTTAGAGGAATTAAATTGTGTAAGTCTTTTTCTTCTTGGTATGAAAAAGAAACACCCTTAAACAAACCCATGAGGGTTTCTGTTAGATACAACCAATGCAGATACTTTGATTTCAACAAGTAATCTTTTACAGAATTTATGAATGTCAAAATATTCGTGGGAAGTGGAATTTATTGAGGGATTTTTAAGGAGCAATATGTGCTTTCTATAAAGTCATGATGCTGGGTTGCTTTGCAAATCCTGGTTGTTTAAACCCTCTCCTCCTAGCCTTGTTTATTTGGCTTTGCACTTAAAAAAACTGCAACATTGTTATCCTTATGTATGAAAATTAGAAGACAAAACTATCCAAACTAGATGACAAGATTCAACAAAAGAGCTAACTTCAGGATGAAATGATGAATAAATTTGAGTGCTAATGGGGTTCCACTCAGAGTTAGAGAATGCAGAGAGTTACTGGAAAGGAACGTTCTCGCGCTGGGTAGTAAGGTTTTATTTCTCACGTTGGACTAGGTAGACAAGGTAATTTGGCCAGGCCTTATTGAGTCATTCCAAATTTATGGTTGCTGTGGGGTTTTAGCGCTGGAGTACAGATGATCCTCTTGCTGCAGACCGGCCCTCAGCCATTTTTGCCTGAATCACGAGCACAGCTGGATTTGACACCGGCATCTCAGCATTTAGAAGTTAACATAGAGCAGACGCACTACGCAGTGGGAGCATACATCTCGTGCCGAGGCAGGGGAGAAGTTTTGGCATTCACAGGCAGTTTTGAAGCCCCAGCTCAAAAGGGCTGTCTCGGGCACTGGTCTCTTGGGAGCGCACGGGGTGTTGTGACGCAGGGCAAGAGGCAGAGCACGCAGGGCTGGATGCGAGAAAAGAGAAACAAGAGCAAACGCGCAGGTAGGAGTGACGCTAAAGACCTGTGGGTTGCAAGATGGAACAAGTAAAGAGGGTGGATGGAGAAATGGTACAGACGAAATGCCAGAGAGATGCTTTAGCAGCAGTGTTTGGGACAATCTGGTAGCACAAGAAGGATTGAGAAGAGGGTGTAGAAGAGATGTAGTTTGTGCAGATCATGGCCTCGACTGGCACCCAGGAGGACATTTCAGAGGTGCTGTAAAACGAAACCAGCAGGATTTGGTAAGAGCCTCAAGGTGAGAGCATCAGTGGATGCCAAGGACTTGTCTGCACAGCGAGCCGCTGGCAGGGCTGGGAGAGACTTGGGAGAGCCGGCGCTGTGCCCATACTCGGTCCGTTGTTCCAGACCATATCTTTTCATAGGGTTAACTGTATTTTATTTGGTTCCTCCCTGAGAGCTTTAGAGCAAACCTCAGGCTAAGGAGGGCTCAAGAACAAAGCAAAGTATTGCTAGGTAGGGAGTAACTAAATAAAAATGCATAGAAGTATGCGCTGCAAAGCTGTATTAAAACTGCATTGTAAACGGATTTGACTTCACAGAAATCGTGTAATTTTACCAGCATGATTAAAGTGACAGAAGACAATAATCAAAGGCAGCAAATGGAATCACTTGGTGTTTCTAAATGCAAAACTCTATTTAAGGTATAAAACCTGACAGGTTTTCCAGTGAGACTTGCATTAAATGTTCTTTATGTCAAACAAAGCATTATCAAGTGTTTTGAATATTTATTAGTTTTTACCCCTTAATTTAATCAAGCAATTTATTAGCCTCAAGGTTTAGCCAAGTTGCTTTTCAACTTGAATTGCTGCTCAGATGGTTATTTTGGAAAGTTTGGAATGTTAGTACCATACCAGCCTTACTGCATTTGCTATTTAAGTGTTGTTTTCAGACTAATTTAACACTGAAATGCAGAGAAAGTGGAGTATGTGTTCCTAGGCTAGTGATTCTCTATTATCAAGTCTGACTGGTGTGTTTACAGTGAATATTAATTACACTTCCAACTACTAATAAGTCAGAACTTGAAACTGTTCAGTATCTGACAGGTCTCCCTGCTGAAAGCAACATTCTGATAGTTCATATAATTTTTGTGGGCTTGGGGGATTTTAGGCCGCTTTAAGTATGCTGAGAAATTACCATGAGCTGTTGGCTTGGTTCTGCTTTGCAGCCAGCTTGTGCCGAGCGAGGCGATGGCGAGCAGTCAGGAGCTGCCTACAGCTCCCTCCTCGCGCATGGGCTCAGCCCCATGCAGGGGCCACTCCACCCTGGGTGACAAATGTCCTCAAGCAAAGCGTGGAGCCAGCACCCTGGGTCTGCCGTGCTGCAGGGTTAGGGCGTCTCTGGCAGAGGAGCAGACCCTCCTGTGCAGCCCAAATATCTGCCTTGATTCCCCCCATCAGAGGTATTTACCCAAAACATTTATGACTGCCATCTGTCCCCTTTACTGGCAAAATACCTTCACACAAAACCAGGACCACGCTGCTCATTGTACCTACTTATTTGAGACTCACTCCCTTCTTAGAGATCTTCCAACAAAAGTAGGTGTAGGCAATGTGTATATCATTATTTGATCTTAAGAAGGGGAAGAGCACAAATGCAGAGGACATTTGAGTTTCACATGGGTCATAGAGGTCACCTGTAGGACCAGGACCACAAGGCTGGCACTCTGTTTTATTAATACAGTTTTAAAATTAGCATGCCTATGTCTAGTTTTAAGTGCTCTCAGACTGACCTTAGCAAACAGCACAGTTGTCATAGCGAGCAACTTGCTCTCATATTCAGAAGGCAGATCTTCCCAGCACTAAAATATAAAAGAAATGTTGAGTCAGGATGACAGTTTCATGAAAACAAAGAATAACAAGTGAAAAATGAGTAGAAGGAGCTATTTCAGCCTGCTCAGGAGTCAATATGAGGTACAGAAGTAAAGAATCTCTTTAGCATCAGGTTCATGCAAGACATGGTTTTGCAGTTTCTGTTGGCCGTCTCTGCTTGTAATTAGTAGATCTTTACTGACACGCTGGCATTGATGTCAAAATAGCACAACTTGCCTTGAAATCACACTTCCTGTCTCCTCCCCAGGAAGATGTGACCCTTATCAGAGGTGACTGCTGAATTTAGCCAACATGAAATCCTCCAGAAAAAAGTTTTTCTACCAAATCATGCACAGAAAATGATTTTGTGTAAGCCAAAAAGCTGCATGTTTGAACAATCTGTTGATCTTTCTCCTGAGATCTAAATGCTGTCCAGAGTTTGAAGATGGAGAAAGGCTGTGTGGACTGTGTCTGGCTATAAGCTCCCTTTTCCAGGTCACTGGACAGATCTCCCTCACTGGCTCCTACCACAGCCACGAGAAGCTGAAGGGTCATGGTGCTACTGAGGGCTCACAATAGCCACACCACAGCTAGCAGGGACTTGGGGATGGGAGACCTTGTCCTGCAGGACGAGGAGCTCCTGGATACCATACAAAATCTGTTCTGGGATGCTGCGGGCTGCTCGGCAAAACTGTGCTAATGACGGGTACTGTCCAGGGGTGCTGGAGCCTCTATGAGAGAGAGAGGATGTATGCATCCATCATCATACGCCTGGGACAGAAGCTGTACCAGCCTGCTCTGAGGCTGAGTTTCAACAAAACAGTGTGCACTTTGCCACTGTGCTAAGCAGTTAACACCCTGTAGCTACTCCTGTTCCTGCTTCAGTGAAATGTGCCTTTTTTGGACAGGTCTAAGAAGATTCGTGTCTGCATCTGCCTTTGGTAACTTATCCAAATGAGCAGCATGGAAATTTTTTTCTTGCAGCTCCTGTGGCACCTCCTTGGCAGGGGTGCCTTGTGGTTAAATTCTTGTACTTGATATTTTATGTTAAACATTTGCAAGTCATCTGGGTATGATTTTTTTTTTTAAATCTGTGGTGCAAGGAAATACATGTCAGTGTTACCTGAGCATCCTGAGCATGTTGTATAGGCAGTCCAGAGCTGAGCATCACTTCTGGTCCAGCTGCACAGTTCTCTGAATGGTTTATAAAACCTGCATGAGAAGATAGAGTATTAATAAGCGTGAGCTTTTAGAGAATTAGACCCCACACTTTGAGCCACTCATACTTTCTTTCCTGGTTTTGCAAATACATTGTCAACTTCCTTGTGGTGCTCCAGCTGCTCAGTGCAGAAATGCCAGATTTCCAGTTACAGAACCAGAAGGGTACCTGGATCACTCTGGGGACAGACAGGGAAGAGCTGTTTCATTTGAAAAGTGGTCGCCATCTTACTGCAAAATGATACCAGAATTTGTCTTGTTTATTGTAGGACAAACGATGATTAGCAGGAGTTACTAAAGAGTTGTGTTTCATGTGGTGGGCTAGTAGATAGCTGTGGGGGAAGAAGAGATGGTGTAATCCTGATTGTGTTTGCTTTATGGCATTATTGTTATGGCTGGGGGCTGCTGGACCGCTGAACTCCCGTGATCTGGGATCCCACAACCTAGCCCAAAGCCCAGTGAAGTCAGTCAAAAAGACTCATGAATGTAGTGGGCTTTGCATCCTCCTGCCTGAGGAGTTTTTTCATATGGCTGTACCACCTCTTCTAAGTTTAACTGTTGAGTTTTTTTAGCACACATTCATTGCTCCTACAAATAATGTTATTTTACAGTGACCATGAACAAAAAGATTCCGGAACTAGATTCTCAGGATCTACTGAAACAGTTTCACTGACTTGTGAGCACTGCATACTCCTGCTTACCTCTACATTACATTTTTCCTTAGCATTGCGTGCTTTCCTTTGCTCAGGAAAGAGGTATGTGGGACCAGCAGATTCACAGTGAACATCTGACAGGTCCCTTGCAAACACCTCTGCAACGAACAGCTATATGGGGGACTCTGTTGTTTCCATGTCCTGCGTGAAGAATCCAGAAAGTTTGGGGCACAGGTCATTTTTTTGGTTTGAATTTCAGCCACTGATCCCATGTCCAGTGAGCAGGGAGCTGCACAGGTGGAGACAAGAAAGCAGTAATGGTTCAACAGAGCATGCTGATTTGGGGGTGCAAAATTACCTTCCTCTGACTCCTGGGCTGGTATTACAGGGGATGAGACTTTGGGGCTGGCACTCTCTTACCTGACACCAGGTGATGCAGTCAGTATCCACACCTCTTTGGCTGGCTAGGTCCTAACTCCAGTTTATGTGCAGCATGCTTCCTATATGATTTCTTCTTTAATCTTCCTGTTGTTTTTCATCTTCTGGCTCCTTCTCTTGGGTGTGTTTGTTGCCCTCATTTTTTCACACTTGCTCTTATCACCCCAGTGCCTTCTCCAGTCCTTTTTTCTCCACTACTGATGTACATATTGTCCCAGCCCTAACAGACATCAAAGAGATGTAAAGGATCGGATGTCCCTTTTGTAACGTGATAACCTCGCTAGTGTCATTGTTAATATTCATATGTCTCCAGGCTCTAGGCAGCCCTGGGGTGAACGAGCACCGCTCCACTACTGGCACTGGGTCTGTGGTGCCAAATTTTGAACACAACTAACTGTTTTGGTTCAATAATAATATCCTGCAGCAGCAGATTTTACAGGTTAATTCCATGCCGCTATGAAAAGTTGCACCTCTTTGTGCTATATATTCAATGGCTTTTGATTCTCTTTCTTCCATGAGTTCTGGAGAAGTGCTACAGTTAGTTTTTACGTAATTTTGATGCCCATTTCCTGATAACTTATTGTCATTCCCTTCTTCCCAGCCTAAGCGATTCCAGTAATTTCACTCATGAATATTCATTTCCTTCTCATGCTGTAGTAGACAACTGGCCTGTATGTCCAGGTGTTAACCCACAGCATGCTCCCAAAAGTCACACAGTGTACAAACCATACAATATTTCCATCTGTGAGTGGGCAGAAGAGCCAGAGGAAGCAAACAGCAGGTCTTCACGGAGGAGCTGGTGCTGTGCCTCTGCTGCTCCTCTTCCCTTCAGGAAGCTGAAGGAGGCAGCAGGGCTGGTGTAAGCAAACCAGCCCCCCCCCCCGTTCTTCTCTGGCTCGGTCTGATGGCGCTGCTGCAGGTGCTTCAGGTCTGGGGGGCTGCTGCCACCCTGCTCCTCGATGTGCACTCATGCATTTAAGCTGAGGTGAGAAGATCTATTGGAAATCTGGTGAAAAGTTATTAATGAGCACGTGCAGGAGAGATCTCAGTCAATTAACTGGGAATTGGATCAAATTGGGAATTTGAATTGCCCGAGGGCCCAAGTTAGGTTATGGACAACTGGCTGGAAAGAATACTTTCTTTCAAGTTGTTGGTGTACACAGCTGAGCTCCCAGCTACTGGGATGGTCACTGCATCAGTATAATTTACTGAGCTCCAAAGTGTGCTTTAAATACGTGAATAATCACATAGGGAGCAGCTGAGCTTCTGCAGCTGAATTTCAAATGTGACAAAGACAGGTGAGGAGTGAGAAGCTGAACTGACATCTCCGTCTTGTGACACGTATGTGAGGGATGACAGCACAGCCCAAGAAATTCTGTTGTAAGATCAGAAGTGAGTATCTGAGGCCAAGTGAAGATTAGGGCTCAGGACATCTTCTCTTACATCAGCAGGCTTTGCTTATTGCAACCAGTTATTTTGATTTCTTAATCCAAAAGTAAAGCCTTCTGGCATTGAGCTTGTGGGATAATAAATGAAAGAATAATTCAGTGCAATGGGAACTTCACGGTCAGCTTGAATAAATTCAACAGTAACACACAGTGTGGTTTTCTGTGTAGGTGTTAGACGAAGACAAAGTATATGGATACCTGTTGCCTTTGCACTCTTGCTGACAACACATAAGCCTAAGTAGGTCAAACAGGAACAATACTCATTTTTAAAAGAGAACTATAAGCATTTCTAGTTTCTCTATTTTTTTTCCCAGGACTTTAATCTTTTATATGAAGAAGCAAAGTATTACCAGCTGCAGCCAATGATTAAGGAACTTGAACGATGGAAACAAGAGAAGGAACAAAGGAAACATTTCCAGCCTTGTGACTGCTTGGTTGTAAGAGTGACTCCAGATCTGGGGGAAAGAATTGCATTGAGTGGGGAGAAAGCTTTAATAGAAGAGATTTTCCCTGAGACCGGGGACGTCATGTGCAACTCCGTAAACGCAGGCTGGAACCAAGACCCTACCCACGTTATTAGGTTTCCTTTGAACGGATACTGCCGGTTGAATTCAGTGCAGGTAATGGCCTTTCAGTGCTGGCTCATCTAGATGCTGGTGTGTTTTTTCTTTTTTCCTTAATGTTATTTCTTGTTCAATTATATGCAAATTATTTGCTTCTGCCCAATTACCTTTAGTGCTTATACTGCAAGGAGACATTTTCTGCCTGGTGAGATCACAGTCTTTCAGGTTTTCCTAAGTCTAAGCAGAAAAATAGATTTAGATTTTGTGTATGTTAGTGCCATGCTGGTCTCATAATGGTGTTATACTGATAAATGCTAATTTTTTCATCAATGTATAGCCTGCAGCAGTTTTTTTTCCCTCCAAAGTGCCCCCAGGAAGAAAGAGAGAGTTCCAAAAACTACAAAAAAAAATCTCCACACCATTTTATAGAAAATGCAACAATGTGTAAATGCATAATTTATGTCTCACTCATAATTAAATGATGGTGCCTGCGGGATGGACTTAAAAAAATTGATCTCTGCACTTTTTTTTTTTCAAAAGGATGTTCTATAAAAATTGCCCAGAGTATTTTAAACAAAATGTATTTCATTTTATAGTCAGAGTTTTGACATTAGGTTTAAAATTAAACATATGAAACAAAAGAAGATAACTGGACAGATAGGTGGATGGTGGCGGAAATAAATATGTGGCTGGTGTTTAGGCAGCAGCCTTACGAGCAAGAAATGCCATTTTACAAGGGATCACCACCACTGTGGCCAGAGCTTTGGTGTGGTAGCTGTCCTTGGGCTGAGGAGAAGGAATGGTGTTGATGATGCTGTTTATGTATGCCTTAATGGGAAAACATAGAGCTCTTGGTTTTTGCATGTATGCCTTTAAAATATGCTACAAAGAATAATTTAATCACAGAAAGTGAAATCAGCCTAAAGGGGTGTGTTTTCAAAGTCACCGTCACCTACAGAGGTCCTAGCTGGGCTGTGGGAAATGCTGTAGTGGTCCTCATAAACTTCCTTACGGGCAAATACCCACAAAAGAGCTGGCCTATGAGACAGGCTGGCTGGACAGGTTCCAGAGGGAGGCATAGCCAGGAAATGGAAGAACTTAGAGTGCTTTTTTCCCAGTATTGTTATTACACAGCAAGCTGAGGTTCCCTCCATCTCCCAAGCTGCCAGCTGACAACGTTTTTGGGAGACCTGCAGTTGCAGCTATACGTAAAGGTGGGTGGGGTAGTTTTAACAACCTGCATTGACGCTGACACCTTCTGCCATGGGACAGCATTCACTGATAACACAATATGTTAATAGAAGCTTTTATCTGAAACCATTCTAAAACCCAGCACTTTTAAGTGATATTTGGTTCAAGACTCCCAAGTGTTTTATTTGGTTGAATTTAACAGTCCAATGCCTGTGGTTAATTTTGCAAATCCTTAGCAATTTCACGTTTGGCAAGGTTTAGAGTGGGCTGCCCCAAAAATAGAAGGCTAGAGGTGGGTCAGAGGCAGATCCATTCGCTGGCAGTGGGAATAGTGATGAATTCATCACTGTGCTGGAGAAGGGAGCAGCTGCAGTTCAGCTAAGGTGAGTGGGTAGGGAAGCATGTTTGTGTTTCAGCCACACGCTGTCCATGTGATATGGTTATATGCATTTGAGAAATTAAAATAACTGAAACAATAAGAGTCCTTGCTGGCCACTGACAGGCTCGGCACTGCAAGCAGCTATTCACAGAGCTGGATGCCCAAATGGCTTAGCACTTGGCTCCATTAAGTGGCATACTGGTAGGAAGCGTGTGTTTGTAGTAAAAGCTGAATGCTAATTGTTACTGCTTGAACGTGTTTCAAATTCAGTCAAAAGTTTGTCAGAATCAAAGAGTCTCTTAGTAGGTTCATGTTGTGAAAGAAAATTTCTGTGTTAAAGAATCTACAGTCTAAATAATTTATTCAATTACATCATTTTACTATATAATTAATATAAAGTGTTTTCAATCACTTTCTGGAAAATGATGCATTTCTGAGACAAAAGTCCAACAAGATTAACAGCTAATTATCATTGACTGTGATGGACTCTGGTCAGCACATAGGCACTCTCTGTTACCTTCCCACTATTTTTTGGCAATATTGATTATTAATATTAAATCAAAAGTTAGAAGTACAATGATGTAAATATGTAGAGTTAAGGGAGAAAGGTTAGAAGGTTTAGAGGTTGGAAGAGCAGAATCATTTCCAAAGAATCTGAAAGACTGGCCTGGTAAGTCTGCCTGCTGCTTACTGAGCTGCATCACTTTTGTCCCCCTATGCCCTGCTTAAATGTATTTGGTAGCACAACTACAATATGTATAAATTCTTCAGATCTTTGAAGAAGATTTTCGCTAAATGCTTTGTGTCAGGAACTGTACATACAAAACACAGAATATCAACAGTGAGTAGGTAGTGGCAGCCAAAAACCATAGCAGCTCTATATTAAATGCTCATTTGCAATCACATACTGGTATAGAGTTTTCTTAAGACTAAGAATGGCTTTTTTCAGCTCCTCACAATAGGTTGTGGTGACATACATGAGCTTACGTTAGAGAAAGTTCTGTGATGTCTGTATATGGTAAACATCGAGTCTCCATAAATAAGACTGTATTCTTCAGTATTCTGTAAAATGTAAATAAAATACAGTAAGTGCAAGTATCATATTTCTGTTTGGAAAACCTTCCAACAAAATCAGAGCCCGTATTTTGATGTGCTCAGAATACTGGGAGACAAAGTATATTAAATCTTAGCACAAATCCTCTATTTAATATAGTGTGCATGTCTCCCTATACATAAGAGAATCACAGCTGATACTCATTTACTTTTTGGCATATTCTCTTTGGAGATTTATAGGAAAGTAGCTCTGATTTTATTTACAGGCATTTACTGTTTTCCCTCCGTCTGTCACTTACCTTCAGAAAAAGTAATGCACGTAAGGCCAAATTCACTAAATGGAATTTAAATCTGTTCATGTTCAACATGCCGTTTAGTCTCACGCATGCATTGGTGGATACAAACAAATGCTTAGGGCACATGGAAAGCAGCCTTTAGGAGGCTTTCTCCATAGAACTGAGCACAACCTCATTCAAGTTATACTTACAATTCTGCAATATTTAAACATTCACAGCACTATTTACAGGATTTGACCAGTTTTGTTTCTCACTCAGAGGACTGATGATACCGAGGTTCTTAACACTAGATTATAGCCTGCAGTCAAGTCCTTCGAGCATATAGGTAGCAAAAATGAATTGCTTTGTTCTGTGTGCGGTGCTCTAAGGGTGTAATGTTTACCTGAACTGTGTGTTTTCAGAGAGCTGGCTCAGGAAAGAAAAGTCCTATAAACATGCAGCCTTCCATAGCTTTGGACTGAGGCAAGCCTAGGGCACCCCAGTGCTGGCTTTGTCTTACAACCAAATTGATTTTTAAAAGTTTTTAGCAAGGTTTTAAAGTCATGTCTCTGAAATTTTACCTGTCAATCTTCTGTTTCTCTATCCAGCTAGTGGAAGAAGTCTCCTTTCCTGTAGCTGGGCAACCTCCTGTCCTCATCTTACCTGATCTAAGAACAGGGATACACAAAGTCAAAACACATGCCAGCCTGTGAAAGAGCTTGATGATGTTTTATTCCTTTTTCCCTGTCGAACTACTGCCTTTTTTAGCAGGAACAAGTAAAACAATATTGTGGCCTCTCTGTGTCACCCCAGTTCTGTCCTAACGGCTTTGTGCAGCCCAAACAAATTACAGAGTTGTAAGCTTTTTGGGTTTTAATTATCTTAGCCCCCCCCTCCCCCTTTAATCACTCCAGGTTCTTTTTTTTTTTCCTCTCTTTTTTTTTTTTTTTTCTGTACACTGGTGTGCTTTTTAGCCTTTTCAGTTCTACAACTTTCAGGGCAAAAGTCAGTAATAATTTGGCTGGTGCAAGTTTCTGAGACTGTAAGTCACTTCGTCCCAAGGCCAGGCAGAGCTCCTTGGGCAAGCTGATTTAAGCAGATCCTGCATGGCTTAGTACATTTCCTGTCCTTTACCTGTCCTTAAGAGCCAGGGTAGCAAATACAAGTTTTTAGTTAGATACATGTTATCACTAGAAACCCAAAACTGATTAATATGTGGATGGCTAACACAGACGACCTCAAAGGAGTGCTCTCCTGGATTAGAAATAGCAAATGCTGCCATGGTTTGCATTGCAATACCATAGCGCCTTGGATAGAGTTGTCCTTTTGAAATCAGTTACCTTTAATAAAGGCTCCAAACTGGTGCTTCTGGAGCAAGCAAAGCAAACATTCAGTCAAAAGAAATGGTGCACCTTGGCCTCACATGGGTCTTCGTGCAGGGGTGGACAGACATCTGGTAGGATAATCTTTAACACGTGGCACTATTTGTAGTCCCCCTGTAGCAATCATCTCATGCCTTGAAACACTTAGACTGAAGCACTACTGCAGTAGGTATCACGAGCAAAGTGCTTCACAGTGTCACTCATGGTAAAACAAAAAAAAGAAATCAAATTGTTTCTGTAGTAGAAACCTGTGAAAGCATACAAGTTTTCTCCTCTTTAATTAGGGGATATTGCTTAAACACTTACCTAAGTTGAGTGAACAAGTTTTTAACTTAGTCCCTGCAGTTGTTGGTGGCAGACAACTCTCATGTGAAGGTCATTACTAGGTTCATCAGATTTTATAAATCATCAGGTTCACATCGCACTGCAGTGGCCCTATGGCATGGAGCAGTGGAAGTGGGACTGTTATGCACTTGATGACATTTTTCTGTAGAGACAAACACAGGAACCACTTTTCCTGCCTCTAAAGTAAATATTGGATCAGTTCATGTAATCAATCAAATTTTAGACATAGTTCTGATTTTTCAGTTACATGCTGCAGTATTATTAGTGTTACTAGCCTGTGTGGTATTTTGGCTCAGTGCTACAGCACCATGGGCTCTGGGAAAGGTTTGTCTGGAGGAGTATTAGATCGAGATTTCACATGTGGGTGTGAAGATTCCCGTTATTCAGCCAATCTTAAAATGTACGTCTGGTTCAGCTCTGCCATATGTAACGCAGCAGAGCCTTGCCCATCCTCCTACCCCCTGTAATACACAGCCCGAGCTCCAAAGGGCGTATAAGTGTCTTCTGTCGTGCTGAGACTGTCATTTTTGGAGACACGGTGCTACTGCCCTGGGCTCAGGAGAGCTGCCAGTGGGGGGAAGGGAGGGAGCATGGCATCTCCTCCAGTGGATCTTACACTGCAGATCTGCCAAAGATGGATCTGGCATCCAGTCTCACCGAGTGCTGAGAAGAGTCTGTGCGCTTCCTGCTCTGCTGGGGAAACTGTTTATCAACATGCTCACCCATGTGAAAACAAGGCCCCCATCATATTGCCAAGATCAGTATATCCTGCGGTAATGTGCTGTGTGACAGTCTCAGAAATTAAAGTTGCCTCTGGGTTCCTTAAATTCATGAATCTAAATCGCACCAACTTTTCTTTAGAAGGAGAAAGAGAAAATATATATTTGGGCAATACAAATTAACCTCTTTCTTGGGCCAGAATGTTTCCTTATTGTCCATGTCTTGGCTCCACATCCTATCCTTGCCATGCTTTTCTGAAAGCAGCATTCCCTTGCAGCAAGGGAAAACCACAGCTGTGATTTTCACGAAGATCTGGTGGAAGTGTCACTCAGATTCCTAATGCCTTTTCATCTGCCAAGGAAGAACACAGAAATGTTTTCTGCCCCTTTCTATGAGACTGTTCATATTACTAATGAACAATGGGCACTTTTTATTAGGACTTAAACCTTATGTTGATTTGTATCAGCTGTAAGAGAGAACATCAATATAACTGCAGTCCAGTATTTTACTATATAATGTAGGAAGCTGCTCTGTAGAGTGCTTATTTGTTTGATTAATTTTTGTTTTCTACAGAGGTTTGCTGAGAGCGAGACTTTAATCACAGTGTAGTCATTTAAGAATAAGTTACAGAATTATAGCTGAATAATATTCATTCTATGAGGAGTCGAAAGACTAAATTCGTTATTTAGATCCAGTGCTCCTGAAAGCTTTTATCACTAGCACTTGCTAAATATTAATCTGATTTTTTTTTCACATTACAGGTGCTCGAAAGATTATTTCAGAAGGGATTTAACGTGGCAGCTTCATGTGGTGGTGGAGTGGATTCCTCTCAGTTCAGCGAATACGTCCTGTGTCGCGAAGACAGACGACCACAACCTACTCCAACGATCAGGATAAAACAGGAGCCCCTGGACTAGACCCTACCCATACTCCTTTGTAACCATAGAAGTGTTTAATAGTCCCTTATGTGAAACACAAAGGATTTGCAAAACAGTATTAGCAAACAGATTTTGACTTTATGTTGCCAGTTAGTGGTATTCTGAAACTACCTGTCACATAGCCAGCCATGAAATGCATTTGAAAAACCAGTTGTCCGTTTTTCACGATGAAATACTGAGCATGCTCAGCATACCAGGTTTGGTGGGAATGTACTTTGAGCTGAACAGCTGTGGTGGTGAAAAAGGCAAAGCTTCATAAACCCCTGACCCTAGATTGGACTTCTGTGGAAAGACCAATTAAAGTGATTTGAATCTATCAGCAGGAGAAATGATTCCGACAGCCTTTCCAACGATACCCTGACGTGATGCGTGGAAGTGGGGGCCTCCAAGAGGAAGATGGTACATTAAAAACTGCACTGAGTATCTTCCCTGACTGCCACACCTCCTTCATATCAGATGTGCTTTACACCTCCACACATTACATTACACAACTCTTCTGTGATTGTACTCCTTCACGCTAGCAAATGGCTTATTTTTATACAACATTTCCAACTGAAGTATCTCTGTGGACAGAATCCGGAACCAGAAAAGGACCAATTTATAGTCAACTGGTGCTCAGTATTAAAAAACACACAAACAGACCAAACAAAAAAAGCAACAAAAAATTGATGAGGCCAATTATGGCAATACTTGCAAAAGTAGGGATCTGGAAGCACAAAATAAAACTCCATCTACCATCAAACAAGGGCCACATACCTATTGTGGAGCTGTAGTTCTCTTAAAGCCAGTCGTGTTTTGACTCAGAAACTATAAGTTTTGCATCATCAAAGAAGCGTGGTTCTCCCAAGCAAGCTCTGCCACCTCTTGTTGTTCATTTACTAACCATGTTATAAGCCCACATTTAGGAGGAAACACTAAGAATTTTGGACAAGCTATTCTTTATGGGTCTGGAATTTTTGCAAAAAGATGTTAAAAACCTCTACTTCCACTGTCTGATGAAAGCAGGTCACGTTTTGTTTAGAGTGTTTTTCCTCTATTATTTTAAACTATTATTAAAATACTGATTCTGTAGCTGCCCTCTATCTGTTTAATTGTATTTTTAAAGAAGCTCATGGTCTGTAGGAGGTTACTCTTCCATTCATGAATCAGTATCGAGACTCTGACTTACAGGGCTTCCTAACTCAGGAGACAGCACCATGTTTGCAGGTGCAAGGTTATAAATAGCATTCTGCTAAATCCTGTTTATTGCTGTTTAGCATGATTGGGTCCTTAATAACTAATTCATGTGTTAATCACTATTTAGTTTCTCCCACATTAAGTTATAGAATACTGTTGTAGATGCTGAATTTTAATTAAACATTTTAGATGAGTAAATACAGCCATATATAACAGTATTAAATGGTCAACAATTCTTTAATACCTAATGATTGCAATCAGACAAAATAAAGATTCAAGTTTAAGACTAATATTTTCAAAAGCGATGAGCTGTACTAAATATCCAAGTTACAATCTAGGCAGAGGTCTAATTTTTGGAAAAGTGCTGGATACCTGACCATAGAAAATCAGACCTCTGCAGGTTTTTTCATCTTGCTTATCCAAACCAGAGATCTCTTATGAAAATCTTAGCCTATACATATTGGCCTGCTAACTTAGCAGAACAGTTGAGCAAATCTGTCTACTTCAAAAGAGTTGTAAAGCTATTTTATTTTGTGGTTTTATACTTGTATGACATTCTAAAGTTCCTAGGCATTGCCATATTTGAATATATGGCACAGCGTTCACCTTTGTATGTAAGATATCTGTAGAATTGTATATTATACATTTAATATTGTAAAGAACTTAACGTATAATTGTCATGTATTTGTGTATGCACATTTCTTATACAGTACTTCATGCCATAAACATTTCTGTAAAGTAAACGATCAAAAATAAGCAAGTAGGGTGGAACACTCACTGTATTTCCCCTGTTGTTTGAAAGGTGAGAAGTTTTGATTGCGTCTCCTCTGGCCTTTTGCTCCGTTCAGCTTGATGTAGCCATGTCTTACAAAAAGAAAAGAAAAAAAGGGTGTTTTATTTATTACTTTCATACATTGAGTTCACTTTAAGTTCAAAACTTAAATAATCTGTTCAGCTTCTTGTTTTTAGCCTATATACACTTTTGTCCTGCACTCCTGACCAGGGATACTTAGTACTAGCAGAGGCTGAACTCTTGTCTGTGTATCCTCTTCCATTCATTACCTCTCAGCTAGGGGATAAAGGTGAACATGTCACATTTACGTTTAAAAATGCTCAGTTCTGCCATTCTTACTCAGGCAAACCTCCCTGAGGTCAGCACAGGTTGTCTGCAAGCTGGACCGGACACTGAGTACCTGCGGGGTGCTGAGCACATCCTGCTCCCATTGAAGTTCCAGGCAGACAGCTCTCTCACAAGCTTGGAAGCAGGATGCTTTCAGATATATGTAGAAAGCCATTTGAAGTATTTGTGGTTGGTTGGTTGGTTTGTTTTTCTTCAGTTTGCTGTTTACCGTATTTTTTTAAATAGATCAATAAAGCAGCTCAAGTACTTACAGCAGTTTGCAAAGGTGGCATCATGAAAAGTTCCAGGCTGCGCCAACCGAGTTAAATATGAACTTGAGATGGAAAGTTTGAGCCATGACATCACATTAACTGCAAAATAGCACTAAGGCAAGGAAGACATGTGGAAACAATCACTTTGTTAGAAGGAATATGCCTTTTTTTAAAAAAAAGAAAGTTAAGCTAGGACATGTTCTTTTAGTTAGTAACTTCAGGTCACTTATTTAAAGTTTATTACAGTTTCATTTATATCTTTTTTACTTATTTCCCTGTATTCTTATGCAGCAATATCAGCATAAACTGATTTGAATTTCTACTTCTGGCCTTAAACCATAGCAACATAACTTAATTAAGAACATTGCTCAGTGTCACTAAAACAGGTTTTAAAATATCATAGAAACTCCAATAAAACTGTGGTGTGCAGCCAGCAAATGTTTTTATTATGAAGGCCAAAAAGTAAACATAGTCTGGTTTTAACCTAATTTGATGGAACAAAATTGTTCTGATCCTTTTTTTTCTTTTTTTTTTTTTTTCTGAGCACTGAAACTGTGGCTTGAAGAACATTAGTCTTTGCTAGCACTTTTTGTACAACCCTGTTACACCACTTGGCTCCCAAGTCTCAGAAAAAAAGTGAAAGAATGTTATGTTGTGCTTATTGGACTAATTGCTTTGAAAAAAGCAACTGTTGAGTGCATTCATTCACTGTATTAATAGCATCAAGGTTTGTTGACAATTTTATTAGATGTTTGACAAAGGATAAGAATCAGCACAACAAAACATTGGAGTATTTGGTTTTAGTATTTCTTTGTGGGTATTCTGTTAATATTTTAATGCAAAATGTTTCTGAACAGTGCTTAAGAACTACAAGACAATGTGAAATTCATGTTTGATAAATTAATACTGTATGTCACTCGATGTGTTATTTTAGTAAATTGTTTTATTTCTTTACAAAATAAGTACAAATAAGGGAGTATGTTTTCACACAAATTGGGGGTATTTACGAGTATGTACAGAAATCATCAAAATAACGTAATTCTAATAAACACAAGGCCTTTATAAACAATATGTACAAATTATCAATACATTTAAAACATAATTTTACACTTCCTGGCCTTAAATACCTTATGAATAATCTTTTGGCTAAATAGCAGCAGTATAAATTTTCTTCTGCTTTTCATAAACCTTAAAAAATAATTAAAACTTTCGTTTTTAAAACTATTGGACAAATAGTTCTATTTGTGCTTTCGCTATGGTTTCCCATCAAAAAAAAAAACATTGCCTCAAAAAAGTGGCAAGCAAAACATAGTAAAAATTGAAAAGATAAATAAGCAAATGTCTCCCTTCCATGGTTACTGATAATACTGTTAGGTTTGAAGTACAACTTGTGCCCAGCTTCTTGCTTAGCATTCCTATCTGTACCTATTTAAAAGACTCACACTAACTTTGCTTGGCTTTGGTGTGGGCCCCTTAAATTCCAATTCAGCAAAGCATTTAAAAAGCATTCCTCCCACCTTTAAGTACTTAAAACTACCCATATGCTTAAAGTCATGCACTTGTTCATGAGCCTCTCTGGACTGGAGTCCTCAGGTCCAATCGTCCAAGGCAAAGCATCACCAGTCCCTGCAGCGCAGCCCCGACCGCCCAGTGGCACCAAGCTCGCAGGGCTCACCTCTGCTCTCGTGACAGCTACTAAAAGTGGAACTGGATCCCAGAAACTTCCTTTACAGTGACTTGAAAAATCCATATAGAATACTCTAAAACCTTTACTGAACAATACTCTCCTTTAAAACCACCATTAAACCATACTCTGCAATAAATAAATTAAGATTTTAGAAAATAAAAATGATTCATGTTACTAACCAGCTGCTACAAATGTGCAAAAGGTTGAATAGATTCAGAAAACAACTGGAAGCTAGTCAAGGTAACTCCACTGGGACCCAAATGCACAGATTTCATACACTTAGGATTTGGTTCAGCAAATGGCTCAGGAAAAGAGCTGTGCAGTAAAAGCAAAAATCCTAAATATATAAAATTTGTGAGAATGTGCATTGGCTATTCTTTTAGCTGTGCAAAAAAATGCAATTAGAACTAATCTAAAATAACATCAGGTATCACCATGGTTAGTCATTGGAAACAGTACTAGTAAACCTAAAAGGAAAAGAAAACCAGCACTGTAAGTGAACAAAAAGGTTAATCCCCTGGTTAGGTCCCAATTCTGTGAACCTGTCCCAATCCTCCTTAGTATGAGATGGTTTATGTAAGCCATTGCAGCAGTTTTGCCATTTGTGTAACTTCAATGCCATCTATTTTAGCCTCATCTAAAATGGCCAAATGTAGTAAGACTTTGAAGTTGGTTACATCTGTGGATTTAACATTTTAAAACCTTTTGCACATTTTTTCTTTTTCTCCTTTTTTTTTTTTTTTTTTACATAAAGGGAATTTATTGCATGTGTCTGACAATTTTACAAAACAAAATTACTGAAACATTGACTTTGAAAAAAATAGAAGGCACATTAAAATGACAGCTTTTCAATGCAAGTTGAGCTTCTGTATGGAGAAATCAGTACAATTCTTGGCTTTACTTAAGCAGAGCTCGATAGAGCAGGAGAGAATGGCTCGTTTCTCTTTCCTGTTCCATGTAGAAGATGAAGTCCCTGAGGTTTACGCGAGTTATTTTCTGTCGGGCATACTGCCTGGATGAAGGAGTCCCCAAGCCAGCCTGACTTCCACCAGACATACTGAGGCCCTACAAAGAAAACACAGCAGAGTTCAAAGTCCTGCAACAGTGGAGAGTCCTCCAACTCTCAGGTTTACAACTACTAACTGCTGGATTATTTTAAACGCCTAAATGTATTACGAGCCTCATTCTGAAAGTATTACATGACTCTTTTTTTTTTTTCTGTTCTTCTGAGCCTCAGCAAGTTAACCAGAGTAAAGAAACGAGTGAAAACATGCACATGAGACTAGACCTTGTTTATTTATAACACAGGACAAATATATCTGGCTAATTCTCCTGCTACAGTCGTGTTAGCCATAGATGTAATTAACCACTACAATTTCAAGAGCCTTTTTTTAGGACAAAACTAATTGCAGTAGATAAAGGCATCTTTGGTATATCAAATGTGTGCACAATGCTATTCCACATCCTGTCTAGGACTGGAAAGAGGTTAGTGGTGTACCGGTATGTTGCTACTGCCATAATAACCTCAGCAGTCCCATGGGGACCCCTATTATCTCCTCTGGGCATACTGAAGAAAAAAGGCTTGCTGTGAGGAGATACTACACAATCTTGCTAGAGAACACAGTACTCAGCTGAGAGGTTGGAAAATTAAGTAGAAAAATTGCAAGGAAAACTCAGACATCTAAGATGATAAAGACAAACATTGGTGTACTGTTTTCTAGTGCTATGTTAAACCTTTTGGTTTGTTTTATTTAAATTGGTCCAAAGCTACTGAATTAATGAATACTTCATTCTGGCCTTCTGTATAGAGATAACATTCAAAAACTACATTCCTTAGTTACTGATCAGGGCCAGAGCACGCTATGATGCGAATATTTAGAAATTGAAAGGACATAATTTATAAACTGTGCAGTCTTGTTGAGTTTAGAACAGAAAGGTGATAGATGGATAGATTCCACCCTTTTTTCATCCTTAAAAGGCCATTGTTTTTAGTGCTTCCAATTGATTTCTGGTGAAATAAAATGTTCTGACTTACAAAATTAGGTTTTAATCCATAAAAAGGTTTAAATTATTTTTCAAACCTCTAAAGCATCTGGCACAGTTTTCAAAACTTTTAAAATACCTATTTCAAGTCTACTTACTGCTGCTCTTAACTTACCTTTCTTTGTCCAGGGAACACTTATTCTAGGATCTTGATTCTAGCCATTAAAAATACAGTTAAGCATAATTTTAGTACTGAAAGGTTGTAGGGGAAACAAACGTGGTATATTGCAAGTAAGACATAACACTGTTTTCACTACTGCTTTTCTCTCTGTGTACTGGCAAAATCAGACTCACCTGCAGAACTATACTGCTCAAGTTATTTCTCCTATATCTGGCTATTAAATTACAGTAGTGGGGCAAATCCTATTCTCTTATAACCACAAAAAATGCTTAACATAGTTAAATGAATGTGGCTAAGCTTAGAGGCAAGAGAAGGAGAAGCCCACAACCTTCGAGCGCCATGAGCATTTGGTCTTAGGGATTCTGTTCTCCAGTATAAAGTAGCTTTTGTTAATAGATTAATTGATTTACCACCTAGCCTCACTGCTCATAGGAAAAGCATGTGCTGCATCTCCAAGGATTGCTCATCCATGCTGAAGACAGACACATCCCCAGTGCACAGTCCATTTATTAGTGGTGCTCTGAATTTATTCAGCCCTTATGCCAAAACGCTTTGCATTCCTAAAAGAAATAGCATCATTTAAACTCATACTCTTTATCTTCCACAGGTCTGAAACAATACCCTACCTTAAGCTGCTTCTAGTCTGCACTCTTACCATGCATTTGTTTTGCCAGGGCTGTTGCCATTATTTCCAATTCTCCAAGGAACTACCATGTCTATATTTATTTTGAACAAGCTGACTCAAAAATATTTTTCTTCTCTGTCTCTGATACGGTGAATCTCTCCCCCTGCTCCAAGTAATAGTTCTTTCACATCCATGCTGACTGCAGTTCCTGAACATAACAAAAACACTTAGCAATGTGGCCACCTTAAACTCATGACAAGAAACTCTTCAAAAATACTATCTGTAGCTTACTGGACCAGAACCATCCTACACACGCTTAACCAAATATTAATAGAAAAGCTACTTCTATATATATTTCTTCACATAAAACCATTTAATACTTGAGGTACCTATACAGCAAAGAATTGCTTTATATTTATTGGACAGAGTAGCTGGAATTAAGATGAGGTAAGTCATATTCATTGCATTTATCACTTGAGGTACTGAACTTTTGGGTGGTAAGAGCATATACTTAATGCAACACCGTAACACGAAATTAAGCTGTGCACATTCATAAATGTGCTTGTTAGCTACTCAGTTACCTGATAACACCCTGTAATTCTCTTTCACAAGGTGAAAAATTTGTAAGAATGTTTTTAGAAAGTAGAAAAGCACAGTTGTACATTGACAGGACAATAACGTGTAACTGTCAATATGATCTCTAATTTAAATTAAAGACCAATTTGTTTGGTACTGTATTGTACTCAAAATTATTCTTTGGAATGCTACATTAAGTACAGTACTAAATGCCACTTTTTTTTTAATTATATACATGAATACAAGCCTAGTTAATTGCCATGTAATGGTGGAATTGAAGAAACACAGGTTTTACTCAAGAAAAAACTTTTTCTTTTTTTAAATCAGCATGACAGACTTTTCATCAACACAAACAAGCCCGATCTTGTTTGTATCTATGGAAACTAGTAAGAGTTACAAAGATAAAAGCTCTAATAAAAAAAAATAAATGGTTGTAAATTGTTTACATCCTTTGTTTCCTGCCTGCCACACCCAAGCTATTACCAAATCACACCCACTCAAATATACATCAGTACCAGTTTTGGTATCAGTGAACTTCTATTTATAACTTCAGGGAAATTTAAAATGTTTGAGACCAGAAAAAAAATATATAGAATTTATGTATGGACTCTTACTACCTCTTCATTTTGCAATGACTTACGTAAATGAGTTACAGCAACTTCTTTTCCCATTCCATCTTGTCCTCTCCTTTTTCCCCACTGTCTCTTTCCCTTGCTGCTTCAATTTTTCTTTCTTGTACTACTAAGGCGGCTGGTGACTGCCTTGAACTTGGTAGCTGCAAATCTCACAGGACAGTAAGGAAGACAGCAGAGAGCAACTGAATTATTCTGCACTGTGCAGCACCCATACAAAGGGGCTTTCCGGGAAGACACACACAACTCCCGCTGCCAGCAGGGATCATGCCGTGGCACAGCCAGAAAGAGAAATTCACCGAAAATCAAATTAAATGCAGGAATTTGAAAGGAAAAAAAAAAAAAAGGCCATGGTGCCATGCTCTCTGTTAACCTGTAATCCAAGACCCACTGAAACAGTCAGACTCCATCAACTTTAATGAGCTTTAATACACTTCAGATACGCTTAGCTGACATGTGTATATACAACTTACAGTATTTTAAATAACATTGTTGGACTGTCAAGCTTAATTCAATTGTTGGAAGCTACCTAGGTTGAAACTATGGCTTAAGAAGAAGAATTGAAGTAATAACTGGTTCAGCGTGCACATTTTGAAGCAATTCCAAATTTATTTTGAAGCAATTTCCAAATTTATGTTAGATGTGACACAAGATTTGGGCCACTCATCTCAGCTAGTCCCAGTTTGCTATTTTTATGATCGTCTTCTGTGAGAAAACTCATGCTGCTGGAAAAGCAGAATAATTTTTATTCTGCTCTGGTTCAAAACAAAGTAACAACGAAAGAGTTGGTAGATTCCTAGGTAAACATACATAACTGTCTACCAAAGAAACATACATTCTAGAAATTAAAACAAATACTCCTGTGAACAGAGAAACTAATGAAGCCTCATTTCTTCCAGATGTATTGCATTTCTCTGGTACTACTTCTTACCACAATAAAACCTGCTCCTCTACATCGCGTTCATCACCTCTCATCTCTCCCAGAAATATCCTCAATCCACTGTATCACCCTCCACATATCACAGATGCCCCCCAGGGTTTTACCTCCCTTCGGAATGGCCTCAGGACCACCCCACGCCCAGCTCTTCTTCCATCCTCACGAGCCAGCCAGGCGAGCATCACCCCCCAGGGTGGCAGACCCACTGAGCCTGTGCTCATCACCCACCCGGTACATGTGGCCCCAAAGTCAAACCTACCCCAAAACTTGTTGAGCTTATATTGCAGCCTTCTCCTCACTGCCGATACCAGCATGTCTCGTCTTCCCTGTGCCTGAGCTAACAGTCCTCATGGTGGTTTTCATGGGCTTGGTCTCAGCTCCTTACTGCCCCTTTCCCTCTTCTACTTCACCCCCTCCACACGCACCAGGTTTGGTCAGTATTTCCCAGAAGGTTTAAAGGCTACTGAGAAAGTGGACTGAGAAAGACAGGCACACCTCGTCCGAAATTTTCATGGACAAACTCCCCTACTGCTCGGAAAGTAAAAATCTCTTTGTGCATTAAATTACAATGGTTAGAGCAGCAGGCGTATGAAAGTTAAACTGACTGAGTAACTCTCAAAAGCGTGCTGTTCCTCGTTTGAAACAGAATTGCTTTCACATAACAAAAACATATGTAACAAAATCTACTGATTTTTATAACAGTGATTTCTACTGTTGAACAATTAAATCTTTTTTTTCTTTTTTCTTTTTTTTTCATTAATCTGTACACCTTCAGCTTTTAAAGGCATTGAATTACAGAACCATGGAAATACACTGTGATATTCTCGTCAGGAAACAGAAAGATAAGGGCAAATAGAAGATTGCATTTAATATTTTATCCATCGTTCCTTCACCAGAAAACAATTCAGTCCTGACATCTTTCCTTTGAACATAGTCTTGAACTGCGGCTATTGCTTCTCTGTGACCCAGAGAGACAAGGCAATAATGATAAAAGATCTGCTGGTTTTTTTCCCAGGCTACGTGGCACATCCTTGTGGCAGACCTGCACTTCAAGCCAAAGTCTGAAAGTGGGAATCATACAGGAACAATTCAAAGCCAAGCAATCTACGGAGTAAAAAAATACAAGGAATTTTGTCTCTCCAACCTCCGTGAACTGAAGAGGAGTGGGAAAATAAGGTATACATTAGTCTGGCCTTATGCTAAGAGGTCTTAGATCATAAGAAATATTCTGGAGATATTCTGCAGCAATAATGATTGCTTGCATAAAATGCTATTAGATCTTTGGCTGACAGGCACTTTATACACGAAAAACAGGTATAATATTATGTATGATTAGCTGTCCCACATAATTTAGGCTTTAATTCAGCACTTACTGAGGCTAATAGTAATGATTTCACTGATTTAAATGAAAGCTGAAACATCCTTAAATCAGTACTCCCCTGAAGTACAGAAAAGTAAATAGTAACTGTTCGTCAGCATCCCAAAGATTAACAATACTGTATGAAACATAATTATATCCACAGAAAGACTGTGCATCTTCATATGCACAATATGGTGGCATTACAAACATCTTTAGAAAGATTCATCACCAAAAGCTATCATTTAGGCCTTCAGATCAGCAACATTTACAGCGAGGATTAGATACCATGATTTCTTAGGCAGCTAGTTATTTTCATTTGCAAACATTTCTATCCTATACTATTTCAGTGCAACTGTTCCTACAGACTCCGTTTTGGCACGCGTTTGCTTGCTACACCCTCTTGGATGCAAATGCGTCTCATTTCCCCTGGGCACATAAACACACACCTCACCCTGCAGACAAACATCAGAAAAACTGATTTGCACAAGTATTTACAAGTACTTCAAATACCAACACAATTGCAACATTTCAAAGACAGCATGCAGTAATTTTTATATTAAGAAATAGTAAGAGGAAGGTAAATCATACTAAGACATGGATACAGTGAAGAATTTTTCTTTAGATGTGATCATTTTAGTTTATAATTACATGATGTTATTTCAACCCAACTAAATGGACTGCCATTACAAAAAGAATGCTTTATACATATCTGCTCTTTGCCTTTATTATGCTAAGCTAAGTCACATATGCAAGAACCATTATAATTGAAAACCTGCTTTGTAAAACAGCATCACACCAACAAGTTCCAGCTGAAAGAACTCAGCATCTACTACCAACCTGACCACCTATTCCTTCTTCTGAGAGAACGTCCCCCCCAAAAAACTGAATGAGAACAGGGGCAAAAAGCAAGTTATGCAACATTTCAGTGAGAAACAACCTGGGAAGAAGAGAAGTCTGCCCCACTGGAAAGAAGTAACACAAGTAAGAGTAAAGCAGATATGGGC
This sequence comes from Cygnus olor, assembly GCF_009769625.2. NCBI lineage: Eukaryota > Metazoa > Chordata > Aves > Anseriformes > Anatidae > Cygnus > Cygnus olor. The sequence goes on along the minus strand of NC_049180.1, from coordinate 10,312,927 downwards.
TATTTCATTTACCTGCTCAAGGGAGGCAACTGCTCAACTGCCCAGTCCTCAACAGGTCATTCTCAGGAAGAAACCAGACTGCAAATAATTTCAAATTCTTAAACACCTTATCCAAGCAGATCTCTACACAACCACTGCATTAATGAGGGAAAGAGAAGCTCAAGTTTTTCCTGCACAGAGATACAGGTCTGCATTCTGCTAGGACTTTTCACCCTTCAAAGATCTTTTTGCATCCCTCACTCCTCACTTGGTATGTGATAAAAACATGTCTTGTATCCTCTATCTTCTTGCAACACACGATTTGCTCAGGTGGTGCAGTCTCCAGGTCTTTTCATTTACTTTGTTCATGGACCTGCTCCTTGTTGGAACCACAGATCTTGCCAACATCTTTATCCACAAACATCTCATACCTACCACAATTCACTGCCTTACTTGGACTTAAAAGCAATGACAATTTTACCTGATTAAGAACTCTCAGTTTGGACTGCATTCTTGCAGTGGTAATTATAAGTTGAATATTCTATTTATCCTGTTTCCATCATACACATATATTTTCATTTTGCTTGGAATGCTTCTCCTCCCATGCTTTCCAAACGTTTAATCAAGTGCTGCTCCCTTTGAAATACTAATCCTGCCAATTTTTTTATTGTTATTTTTCAAGCATTGTGGTGCTTTTCCCTTCTCATCTTTCAATATTAGCATGTTTTGTTTTTTTTTTTCTTTTCCTCTTTTAAGGGATTTGCCCATATTACTGTACTTCAACCATGCTGTACATGCCTGTATTCCCTCTCACTGGGAAAGGAGAAATGTCAAACTAACTTTAGGAGAAGCCCTACAGCTGAACTTGTAGGATTCACATTTCCCTTGAATCATATTTGATTCCCATCTGATTTTTCTCTTGTGGTAATCCCTGATATTAGTTCAAAACTATCGCAGTTTTACATAGTGGGTGGCCCCTTCTTTTCTAACCTGTATGATTGTGACTTTCATTTAATCAGAAACTTAAAATAATTAAAATATTCTTGACATTCATCAATCTCTAGACACATATAACTGTAAAATTTAATTGTTTAAATATCTAATTAAAATATACATAATTGCTAGCCAGTAAAGATTGCTTTTTTGGCCTGTTCTGGAAGACA